>NC_090438.1:853053144-853356174 GCF_031143425.1 Pleurodeles waltl | reverse complement strand
CAGTGCTGCCACCTTAGGAATAAGGGATTTACCATTAACGTTCACTGGCTGGATTCCTAAAGTTGGGGATCTGGTATGTGAGACGATCGCTGTGAAAAAGGAATTCGGACCATCCTACCGAGTACCAGTCCCAGTTTTGGGGATACAAGGTACCAGAATTGTCATCATACCACCACTGCCTGGTTTGAAAACAAACAGGTTTGTTTCCATTGATGATGTCAAAATTCACCATGTGGCCGATCCTGCACAGCAGGCCAAGAGGTCCCTTGGGTGGTCCACAATTCTCTCTCACTACCCAACAGGACATACCTCTTCCAAGTAGAAATAACAACACTACTACGGACTATGTAGCAATGTCCCATGATATTTCAAACACCTCCTCAACCAGGGGGAGGGCGGAAAATAAACTCTTGTTGATTCCAGTCACCGCATCAATGACAGAAGCTGCCCAAGATTTGGCTGTTTTTTACACCAACACTACACAGACTGATGACACCATCTACCATGAGCTTCCACGTGATGTGGATCAATCAACCAGTAATGCGCTCGCTCCAGTGTTTGCAGTGACTGCGTCTGCTTACTTCATTGACATTGATGACTTTTCTTCAGACTCATCTACTCCAGCACTTGAAAATGTATCAAAGACACGTAAGCTATTACTATGGCTTAAAAATAACTATTTTATTCGCCTATGGAACTATTTTTGGCTCAGTTTGACATTTTTTACATTATTTCCATGGATTGGGTTTGTGACTTTTTTCTTTTTACTCATGGTCTTTACCTTCCTGATCGCTCCTCGGTTGAGCTTGTGAATGAAGTCTTGACTTCATAACATTCAACACATAAGGTCCGAAGAGACTTGTCCCTTTTGAACATTTCAGCTGTACCAATTCTTGATGGTATTGTATAGGACAATGTTCCATCTGATATATACGGACCTACTGAGGTCATTCAAATTCCATATGTGTTTAAAATTTTTATGGCAGATGTCATTACACCTGGTGTTGTATCTGATGAGTGGGATGTCCAGACAGTTGATTTTATGTTAACTGAAATGAAGGACTATTCAGTGTTTGAAAGTGATGATGTATATGGAAATACAATTAATTATTGGGCAATGTTCTGCTAAAATAACTGAAGACATTACTACCAACACCTCGCTACTAGGCACAGAAAAGTATTTAACTTCATACAGTGGGAACATTATTCTACACCACCAGTAGGGAGCCCGAAACACTATTTAGACAAATTCGCTTATTTCACTGGGCATGACACAAAAACTTCAGCATCATACTATTTTCAGTTGCCTCTTTTGAAAATTCTGAAGATTTTGCTAAATGATACCAAGCTGATTTATTCAGAGTCCCTTGTTTCCTTTCTAACAGTTGAAGGTTATGAATACTGGAATAACACTGCTGATTTTAAAAGACTATGGGAAACACAAGATTGGCAAATACAGGGTAGGGAAGCTTTGTTTAGAGCATGCCTAATTCCTGCCCAAATGATCTATTTAAATGACACCATTCAGCAGACATTCTGTCTGGGGTTAGCAAAAGAAAAAGAAATGAACACCCCAGTATGCCCACACTTGCGAAGTCTATCGATTGGCAATCCTTTCTGAATGTCACCAAGGAAGAGCTAGATGCAGAGGTTCAGGGTGTTACTTATAATTCTTCACTTTCCAGTCCCGGCGGGTGGTTAATCTGGCCAATTGACACTAATGGATGTCAGCTGTGTTTTTTTAATTCCTCAAGGTGTTTCAAGATTAGCCGGCCAGACCCTCACTTTATCTTGGGCCAACACGCAGGTATAGTTACAACATATAGAGTGGGTAAGCTGTGCCAACAATGGGTACAGTCTAACACGTTAGCCGCAGTTAAAGAACATCTTAACACTCTTTCTAAAGACATAGGCGGTCATTCTGACCGCGGCGGGCGGCGGTAGCCGCCCGCCATGCGGTTACCGCCGAATTACCGCCCCGCGGTCAAAAGACCGCGGCGGCCATTCCAACTTTCCCGCTGGGCCGGCGGGCGACCGCCAAAAGGCCGCCCGCCGGCCCAGCGGGAAAGCCCCTGCAACGAGGAAGCCGGCTCCGAATGGAGCCGGCGGAGTTGCAGGGGTGCGATGGGTGCAGTGGCACCCGTCGCGATTTGCAGACAGTGAAAATCTGTATGGGGCCCTGTTAGGGGGCCCCTGCACTGCCCATGCCAGCCCCACAACACCCGTTCCCGCCATCCTGGTTCTGGCGGTGACAACCGCCAGAAACAGGCTGGCGGGAAGGGGGTCGGAATCCCCATGGCGGCGCTGCAAGCAGCGCCGCGATGGAGGATTCCCTGGGCCAGGGGAAAACCGGCGGGAAACCGCCGGTTCCTCTTTTCTGACCGCGGCTTTACCACCGCGGTCAGAATAGCCCAGGAAGAACCGCCAGCCTGTTGGCGGTGCTTCCGTGGTCCCCGGCCCTGGCGGTCATGGACCGCCAGGGTTGGAATGACCACCATAGACTTGCAGGACTTTTTGCTAGGTCCTAGGAAGGCACGCTCTAAAAGATTCCTATATGCTATGTACAACAAGATCTGGAAGCTTTTTCAGATAGAAGTCGCAGCAGGTTTAAGTCAACTAGATAAGGAAAACTTAGGAAAGGCATTAGCTGTCAACAACGGCATGAATACATTGTCCAACAGAATGGATTCACTGACTTACATAGTGTTATCTGCAATAGATATCATCCAGACAGACTTGTCCTGTTTATATCATGGGCAAAGTCAGCTGCGTTCCATCGTGCAATTAGGTTGGACATTAGAGACTTTGAAAAATGGCCAAATTCCGTGGAAGTATATTAACTGTAGTGAATTGTTCACTACTTTTAATTTATCCAAGGAACAGCAGACAATGGCTTGGCTAAAAGGGAAGCGAGTTTCACCATGCTCCATGTAGAGAAGTTAGAAAAGTTGCCTTTCACAGTTGCAGAGAGTCCTTCAACAGAATGGCTCTTACATGGCATCATTAATCTGCCCATTTCTACTTTCCGCTTTTCGAAATGCATAAAACATCTTGCCGTGGGCAGGTACGAGCGACTAGGTGGTAATTATATTAAGGAAGAGTGGGAGTTGCCCTTTGATTACAAGTGTCTGAATGGCCAAACAGAGGGCTTTCTTAGCAGAAGCGAATGTGAGACTACTGTTAGTCATTCAATGATTTGCAAACAGGTGTCCCTTCATGGCCTATGCAATGTGGGGGTCGCAAACTTGGCTTGTTTTCTGAAGGGTCCCCCGTCCCTTTGATTTGTCTGCCATTTTTTGTACTTTCCAATGGAAGTTATGTGGTGCAGAGTGACCAATTTCAGTTTCTAAGGTCATTACGTGTTGTGCACATGATTTATTCCCCCCCACACAAGAGATAAAGGTATCAGACATGTGGCCTTGCATTGATACTATTAATGTAAATGATGACAAGGTGAGCACGACAAAGGCACTACAATTTTAAAAACAGGTCGCGTTGACTTCAGCCAGAGAGACGTATGCTCTGCAGATTGCAAGATCATCAGCCGAGATACAATCCCTATTAAATACCAACTTCCCCAAGCACTTTGGAGAGCTGGTACCCAGAATTTTTAACACCGCAAGCACGGTCGGGATTATGAATTTCTTTAAGGCCGTTGGGTCTGGATTTGTGTCCATCTTCCAGACCATCTTTGGAGTCATCCCATTGGCCATCCATTCACTCTTTTCGAGATTGTTTGGTGGCTTTCCACTTATTTGATGCTTCTTTGCTGATGGAATTGGAGCGTGATTGATCATTGACATTTCAACCACTGCTATGGTGCGTGCAACCAGTCTTTTGCTGCACATGATGCATCTTCGAATACTTTCCGGCAGTGTGCCTTGCTTTTACGCCGGTGCCTCCTGCAGACCAGGAACTGCTGATGTCCCCGATGAGGGTTCATTCACACTCATGCCCCTTGAGACTAAGGCTGATTCGCGAGGCCTCCTACGAGCCTTCCATGCTCACTGTGTTGGCTCGATACACCATTGAGGATGACGCTACTACGGGTGCACCTGCACCAAAGATTTCTACGCACTACTGCTCCATGGATCCATCTGCTCATTCCTCTGACAATTTAACATCTGATGATCTGGCCACTCTTTGGGGCCTTTTCCGTTTACTGACTCCGGTGATGCTGTCCAAGATCATGACTATTCTAAATAATTTGATGATTGGCTTCAATTTAAATTTCAAAGTATAGTTCTGTTGTTCTTACTTTGACCTGCCTAGCTTGTCATTGTCGACATTATATCTCTTGATATGCTTTTAGCTATTGTTTTTTGCATTTTTAGAAAAACAAAATTCTTCCTTGTTTTATGCTTTTAGCTTTCAGTACAGAGCATTTTTTAACGTTTGGGATTTTTTCACCCTAGGTGGCGTCTAATCACAGAGTCATACTTGTTACGGCAATGGGGAAGGTGTATTGAATCCTAATTTGTTTTAATAGGGATACAGGAGTTTGCATAGCCGTTGGCTTGCAGAACTCATGCCCCGTCACCTAGTGACTTTTAGCCTACCTAGCCTACTCTGTTTTAGCGCATTTATTAAATTAATTTTTTTAAGGTGGCTGCCTTGTTTTGACTTAGGCCCATGTTTTGATTTCCCTTATCAGTGCCACAAATACAAACAAACTGAAGGTGTCCGCGTTAGGTACTTTCCCTCTTCACACTTTCGAGGGAATTGTTTATACTAATTACCGTCCCAAGGACACCGTGTTATCTATTATTTGGGAATTAACCAACATCAGGGATCTAGGCAGATCTGTATATATACTCCTCATTTTATCAGATAGATAGAGGGATTCAGACCAGATGCCATCGCTGCTATTGCTGCGGCAAGTCGCCTTGACACTGACCCAGTCTTTGTGTTCCTGTGGAGTCTGAGCTAGAGACCTCATTACAAGGTAATAAGGGTTAGGGGTTCTTCTCATGGACATAGCATTGGCAGATTGAGGTTTAACACATCTAGCTCTCTTCTGGGTTAGAGGTTAGGCCTACCGACCGGGGTATTAAGACAGATCACACATTTCATGAGATCAAATGATTTTGCAAGATGGTGGAGGTCTTTGTATTAATGGCTCTAGTCTTTTCCATTCTGTTTCTTGCATTGTTCATTATCCTAATCATTGCAGCCCTTGCAACTTATCGTGGATTGCAGTTTTTGATGAAATAAATATTATTGAGCCTTTTACTGCATCTTCTTCTTTGCCGGCATTTGAATGAGATTTGTTGTTGTTGTGAGAAAGGGGTACTCTCCGTTTAACCACGATATCCCCTCAGATGTCATGCATTTGAGTCCATGAATAAAGACTGTCACAAATCATCTCTAACCAGTTAGGGTTTAGGTGAGGTGATGCTTGTGAGCCGGAAGGGCTGGGATGACAGTTGTGTTTTGTTGTAGGTTTGGCATAGTCACCTACAAACATAGGTACTGTCATCCTAAATCATCAGTTATGCCGAGAGCAAGAGTCAAAACTACAACAGTAACTTGTTACAGAATCACAAATTAGATTTGCGACTACATACCGATTTGGTATTAGGAAGGGGCGTGTCAAGGGTGTCCCTTCCTAATACCAAATAGCAGAGGTGATCGTGAATGCGGTTGCAAAACAATCGCAGTTACCACCAATTTCAAATTGGTGGTAACCCATTCACAAATGGGAAGGGGTCCCCAAGGGACCCCTTCCTCTTTGTGAATGCACGCAAAAACATTTTTTAAGAGCAGGCAGTTGTCCCACGGACCACTACCTACTCTTAAAAAATGAAAAGAAAACTTGTCATTTTTCATTTTTAAATGCATCCCACTTTCCTTTGAGGAAAACAGGCTACATAAAAAAAAAAAAAAAGATTGCTTTATTGAAAAGCAATCACGGTCATGGTTGTCTGCTGAGCCCAGCTGGCCACCATCCCTGTGATTGTAGCCATTCGCAATGGCGACCTACCTAATAAATATTAATGAGGTAGGTCCATTTGCAAGCCCTTGCGAATCGCAGTATGATACTCCTGGAGTTTCATACATACCAATAGCGATTACTTAATTGTGATTCGCAAAAAAAGACAATTAGGTAATCGCTATCGGATATAATTATATATCTGGGTTTTGATTTTGTTTAGTACTTACAATAATTTTGCATTAATTTAGTGGGGGCCTGAGTTTGGGACAACAAGCTGCAGGACTTTCTCAGCCGCAGTACGTCTGAGTGTGGCATCTATGGAGCCGCACTGGGATATATTGGTTAGTGAGAAGGGTTATGCACTGTTTGGCGTTCGTCCGTGAAGTGCAATTGGTTGAGAAGGTGGGTGAAGAGAATGCTGGTCTAAAAAAGTCACTTCCTGATTTGATTTTGAAAAACATAAAGCTCCCAAAATAAAAAAATTCAAGCTTTAAAGAGTGATTTAAGTGGAGATACGTATATTACATCAAGTATAGGGGATATTGCACCGCCAGAAGGTACACCAGCTTACATTGTAATAGAAGAGCAGGGTGTCGTGCCATGTCTGTGGCTGAAGCAATGGTGCAAGGTGACAGAGAAGGATGGGAGCTTAGCATTTCCTTCCCACAGAACATTCAATTTGAGGAGCTTAGAGAATCTGAGGAGGGTGCTGTATGATCTGAAACCCCCTCCAACACCAGCACAGTTTGAGGCATTAGCAATCTGGGAGTTAGTAGCCAGACAGGAACAGCAACAGAAATTTGAGAGGAGGATTAAAAAGGCAGAAAAGACACTAGTGGAGGCCTGATGGGACAGTGCTCAGAAATTGTGGATAGACAAGACTTTACAGTGGATTAAAATATTTCTAGCGATTACACAAGTCAGGGAGGGAAAAGGGAGGAAAGGTACCGGAACAAACAAACAGGAGCCCTTCCAAGAGTAGGGATCGGAGATCAAAGGAGTCTAGAGGATCTTTGACATTTGAGGAAGAGACAGACGATAATGAGTTTATTTTGCAGGTACTGAGAAATCGTTCCTCACCATATGCAGCACAAGTGAACTGTCTGAGCACTAGTGTAAATCCTTCAGCTCCGAACCAGGATACCATAACTACGCATCCAGTGCAGAGTAATCCGGGTATGACACAGAGCCCAATGTAGAGCAGTCTCAACGCACCTATCACTCCAGTAGCACAAAATCAGGTGCCACAGCCAAATGTCCCAAGAATTTACCCTGATGTACCTTTAGTGGAAACTTCCACAAACCTAATAGTGCCAACAGGACATGCTTTCCTTACACCGATGTTGGGTTAGACAGAGCCAACTCCACTTTTACTGCCTCAAGTGCAGTCACAAGCAGTGCAAACAGACGCGCTGATAATAGGGACACAGTCAGACAGGTCCATACTGATACGCCAGAATATGGGAACTATGCACCCACAGAACTCGAGTGTTAGACCAAGCCCAGATGATGTGTCTGTACCTGTTACCATTGGTTACATTTTAACTTTGTTTGCACAAAAGAAAACCAGTGCAGATGGACAGGGAGTCCTGAGTCAGAGCTCAATGAGGGGTTGACTTAATGAGAATATCTGAGTAGTCTCTCCTATGGGACGGACCTTTGATGGATCAAGATCATTGCTAGACGTTAGCCCATTCGGAGTTCCTCCGGATGCTGTCATAGGGTCGAATGTTAGTCAGAGCCTGAAATTAATGACACCACAGTCCCTGAATACAGTTGTGTAACAAGTGCCACATGCCCAGGCCAATAGTATTTTGCTGCAAGATTTGACTGCCCAAGAATTGACTGAGTGGTTTGCAAGCTGAATAACCCACAGAGTGCTTCTAGTGAAAGGAGTACTTGAACTATATAAGACTAGGAATGGAAGCGGGTGAGCTCATTGAGGAAACTATGGGTGTGAACAGATTAGACTTCTACAGAGAAGCAGAACTGAGATATCTGTGTCCGAAAATTACAAGGGAAGTGAGCACTGTGCATCAAAGATTAGCAGACATGGCAGAAAATTACGGCATAAAAATTGAGAAAACAGAACATTTGAAAAGGAGTTACAGGTTAGGTTTCAATGCAAAGGACTTTGAGCAAATGTGATCTGCAGGGATGAAGGCCCACCTTAGGTAGTTACTCCAAAGTGTTCAAACATGGAGAGCCTTAGACAAATGGGAAGGCGGATGGGCAAAGAAAAGAGATAAGAGGAAAAGAGATTCTGTGGAGCTTACTGCAAATGTGCAGCAGGGCAAGGATCCAGTGAAAATCTTACCAATGAGAGAGATTCCAGGAGGGAATTTTGTTCATGCCCCTTAGAGCAGAAGTGACATTCTGTCCTTTACAAATGATTATCCCAGGTTGAAAATACAATTGTATTTTGTAAGTTTGCGCCACTTTTGCGTCAAAAAGCGGCGCAAATGCGGCGCTATAAAAGTATAAATCTGGGCCAAAGTGTCTCCACTTAAATTGCAATACTGTCAGAAAGAAGTGAAATACTTGGTTCACCAAATTGCAAAAGGAATAAGGAAAATATCCAGAGAAAGGATTGCAGCCATTCTGCGGATGAGTCCCACAACCACCTAGAGAGATGTCAGGATGTTGCTAGGGATGGTAGGCTATTGTTGCCAATGGTTTCCCAATTTTTCAGTAATTTCCAAGCCATTGCAGAAGCTGACCCACAAGGAGGTTACCGATCCCCTAGTGTTAGACCAGGCTTGCATGAAAGCGTTTTCTGAATTGAGAGAGAGTCTGTGCAAAGCTCCAGCTTTGGCTATGCCTGACTACTCTAAGTCCTTCACATTGTTTGGCATGAGCGTGATGCATGTTCTTTGCCTGTCTTGATGCAGGTTGATGAAGGTGTAAACCACTCAGTAGCATCAGGCTGTTTGCGTGCAGCAGTTGGACAGAGCCTCACACAGTGTTAAGGCATTGTGATGAGACATCCTTTGATTATTATGGTCCCTCATTCAGTTGAAGTTTTACTTATCTTAATGAAAACCCAGTACTTGACAGGTACAAGAGTGACACATTATGAGACGAGCATTCTAGGGTCACAAAATGTGTCATAGAAAAGATGTACAGTGCTTAACCGGGCAACCTTGCTTCTGAATGAAAATGTTGAAATTGAAAAGCCGGAAGACATTGAGCATGATTGTCTTGAATTAACTGATCTGTGCACAAAACCAAGTCCTGATATCAGAGACAACCAATTATCTTTGTTGATAGTTCCTGTCCATGAGACAAGCCAGGAGTACTGAGAGCAGGACATGCTGTGCGCACAATTACTGGTATCCTGGAACCTTCCTGGCTTCGAGGACTATATTCCTCACAAGTAGCGGAACTGGTAGTCCTTAATACAGCATGCCATGTTTCTGCTCATCTTAAAATTACCATCTACATGGATAACCAGTATGGCTTTGGAATAGTCCTTGAGTTTGGACAATCGTGGCCACAGAGAGGTTTCATGATCTCTTCTGGTTCGCCAGTGAGAAATGATGAGCAAATTGTTACAAGTTATCTAAATGCCTGAAAAGATTGCTGTGGTGAAATGCAGTGCACATCTGAAATTGCAAGATTTTGTGTCAATGGGAAATGGATACGTGGATCAAGTCGCAAGGTTTGGTGCACTAAACTGTATATTGTTCAAGGATCAGTGGGAATTGTTACCTGAAGAAGATGAAACATGTCCAAGTTATGTACTACATGTAATACATTGGAAGAATTGAGAACACTGCAGAATAATGTTGACAGGTAGGAAAAAATGTCATGGAGCAAAATGAAATGTGTACAGCGACAGGATGAATTGTGTGTTTGAGAAGAGGGTCAATTGGTTTTGCCAAACACTCTGTTGTCTCAAATGGCTAGGTATTATCATGGCCAAGCACATGTTGGGAGGGATACAATGATTCATACTTTCAAGCAGAATTGGTTCAATCCAAGGTTTAGACAAGTTGCTGAAGCAGTTTGCCAACATTGTGTCATTTGTCAGCATATGAACCGGGGAAAAGGGACAGTGGCCAATTTGAGTCACATTGGAAGAGCTGGAGGTCCTTTCAGCAGAATGCAAATGGATTTTATTGAAATTCCTGTGTGTGGAGGTTTGAGATATGTGTTGGTGATTGTCTGCATCTTTAGTCATTGGATTGAAGTATACCCTACATGGAGAAATGACAGCCTCACAGTAGCAAAACTACTGCTTAGGGAATTGACACCACGATTCAGTTTTCCGATCTTTTTAGAATCAGATAGAGAAAGTCACTTCAACAATGAAGTAATCAAATTACGTGTGCAGCATTACACATTGAGCAGAAGTTGCATTGTAGTTACTGTCCTGAAGTATCAGGACTAGTGGAAAAGATGAATAGTACCTTGAAATCAAGACTGGCGAAAATGTGTGCGTCCACAATTATGAAATGGCCTGACGCACTGCCGTTAGTTCTGATAACAATGAGAAACACACCCAAAAGGAAGGTAGGATTGACACCGCACAAGATCCTCATGGGCAGAGCAGTGAGGTTGCCAGCGGTTCCTGCAAATGCTCTTTTGAACTTTACAGATGATATGGTGTTGGACTACTGCAAAGGTCTGTCTGATGTGGCTCGCTCTTTCTCTCAGCAGGTGGAAGCCACCACACTGCAACCGTCACAAGATCAAGGACACAACCTGAGAGAGGGTGTGAGAAAGTAGCCACTTTCTAGCCTTGTTACCCCCACTTTTGGCCTGTTTGTGAGTGTATGTCAGGGTGTTTTCACTGTCTCACTGGTATCCTGCTAGCCAAGACCCAGTGCTCATAGTGAAAACCCTATGTTTTCAGTATGTTTGTTATGTGTCACTGGGACCCTGCTAGCCAGGACCCCAGTGATCATAAGTTTGTGACCTATAGGTATGTGTTCCCTGTGTGATGCCTAACTGTCTCACTGAGGCTCTGCTAACCAGAACCTCAGTGGTTATGCTCTCTCATTTCTTTCAAATTGTCACTAACAGGCTAGTGACCAATTTCACCAATTCAGATTGGCATACTGGAACACCCTTATAATTCCCTAGTATATGGTACTGAGGTACCCAGGGTATTGGGGTTCCAGGAGATCTCTATGGGCTGCAGCATTTTTTTTGCCACCCATAGGGAGCTCTGACAATTCTTACACAGGCCTGCCACTGCAGCCTGAGTGAAATAACGTCCACGTTATTTCACAGCCATTTTACACTGCACTTAAGTAACTTATAAGTCACCTATATGTCTAACCCTTACCTGGTAAAGGTTGGGTGCTAAGTTACTTAGTGTGTGGGCACCCTGGCACTAGCCAAGGTGCCCCCACATTGTTCAGGGCAAATTCCCCAGACTTTGTGAGTGCGGGGACACCATTACACGTGTGCACTACACATAGGTCAATACCTATGTGTAGCTTCACAATGGTAACTCCGAATATGGCCATGTAGCATGTCTATGATCATGGAATTGCCCCCTCTATGCCATCCTGGCATTGTTGGCACAATCCCATGATCCCACGGGTCTCTAGCACAGACCTGGGTACTGCCAAACTGCCTTTTCAGGGGTTTCAATGCAGCTTCTGCTGCTGCCAACCCCTCAGACAGGGTTATGCCCTCCTGGGGTCCAGCCAGGCTTGGCTCAAGAAGGCAGAACAAAGGACTTCCTCAGAGAGAGGGTGTTACACCCTCTCCCTTTGGAATAAGGTGTTAAGGCAGGGGAGGAGTAGCCTCCCCCAGCCTCTGGAAATGCTTCCATGGACACAGATGGTGCCCATTTCTGCATAAGCCAGTCTACACCGGTTCAGGGACCCCTCAGCCCTGCTCTGGCGCGAAACTGGACAATGGAAAGTGGAGTGACCACTCCCCTGACCTGCACCTCCCCTGGGAGGTGCCCAGAGCTCCTCCAGTGTGCTCCAGACCTCTGCCATCTTGGAAACAGAGGTGCTGCTGGCACACTGGACTGCTCTGAGTGGCCAGGGCCAGCAGGTAACGTCAGAGACTCCTTCTGATAGGCTCCTTCAGGTGTTGCTAGCCTATCCTCTCTCCTAAGTAGCCAAACCCTCTTTTCTGGCTATTTAGGGTCTCTGCTTTGGGGAATTCTTTAGATAACGAATGCAAGAGCTCATCAGAGTTCCTCTGCATCTCTCTCTTCACCTTCTGCCAAGGAATCGACTGCTGACCGCGCTGGAAGCCTGCAAAACTGCAACAAAGTAGCGAAGATGACTACTGCAACTCTGTAACGCTGATCCTGCCGCCTTCTCGACTGTTTTCCTGGTGGTGCATGCTGTGGGGGTAGTCTGCCTCCTCTCTTCAGTAGAAGCTCCGAAGAAATCTCCCGTGGGTCGACGAAATCTTCCCCCTGCTACCGCAGGCACCGAAGAACTGCATCACCGGTCCTCTGGGTCTCCTCTCAGCACGACGAGCGAGGTCCCTTGAATCCAGCAACTCTGTTCAAGTGACTCCCACAGTCCAGCGACTCTTCAGTCCAAGTTTGGTGGAGGTAAGTCCTTGCCTCCCCACGCCAGACTGCATTGCTGGGAACAGCATCTTTTGCAGCTACTCCGGCCTCTGTGCACTTCTGGCAGAAATCCTTTGTGCACAGCCAAGCCTGGGTCCACGGCACTCTAACCTGCATTGCACGACCTCCTGAGTTGTCCTCCGGCGGCGTGGGACTCCTTTGTGCAACTTCGGGTGAGCACCATTTCACTCCTCTTTGTAGTGCCTGTTCTGGCCTTTCTGTGGGTGCTGCCTGCTTTTGAGAGGGCTCCTTGTCCTGCTGGGCATCCCCTCTGTCCCCTGACGCAATTGGCAACATCCTGGTCCCTCCTGGGCCACAACAGCATCCAAAAACCCTAAACGCATGACTTGCAGCTAGCAAGGCTTGTTTGCAGTCTTTCTTCAGGAAAATACTTCTGCACGACTCTCCATGGCGTGGGACATCCATCCTCCAAAGGGGAAGTTTCTAGCCCTTGTCGTTCCTGCAGAATCCTCAGCTTCTACTGCCTAGTAGCAGCTTCTTTGCACCCACAGCTGGCATTTCCTGGGCATCTGCCCACTCTCGACTTGGTCGTGACTTTTGGACTTGGTCCCCTTGTTCCACAGGTACCCTCATCTGGAAATCCATCGTTGTTGCATTGCTGGTTTTGGTCTTTCCTGCAGAATTCCCCTATCACGACTTCTGTGCTCTTTGGGGAACTTTAGTGCACTTTGCACTCACTTTTCAGGGTCTTGGGGTGGGCTATTTTTCTAACCCTCACTGTTTTCTTACAGTCCCAGCGACCCTCTACAAGGTCACATAGGTTTGGGGTCCATTTGTGGTTCGCATTCCACTTTTGGAGCATATGGTTTTTGTTGCCCCTATCCCTATGTGTCCCCATTGCATCCTATTGTAACTATACATTGTTTGCACTGTTTTCTAATACTATACTGCATATTTTTGGTATTATGTACATATATCTTGTGTATATTTGCTATCCTCATACTGAGGGTACTCACTGAGATACTTTTGGCATATTGTCATAAAAATAAAGTACCTTTATTTTTAGTATATCTGTGTATTGTGTTTTCTTATGATATTGTGCATATGACACTAGTGGTACTGTAGGAGCTTCACTCGTCTCCTAGTTCAGCCTAAGCTGCTCTGCTAAGCTACCATTATCTATCAGCCTAAGCTGCTAGACACCCTATACACTAATAAGGGATACCTGGGCCTGGTGCAAGGTGTAAGTACCCCTTGGTACTCATCACAAGCCAGTCCAGCCTCCTACAGAGAGTGACTGGGTTGTGGTCTGAAAACATTTGAGGAAGACGTGTTTGGAACCTCAGTGGAAAGGCCCTTTCCAGGTAGTTAGACATTACCACATCTGTGAAGTATGCAGGAGTTCTGAACTGGAAACACGAAAGCCATACAAGAAAAGGGGCATGTCCTTTGGACAATGAAGAGGAGTTATTCAGAGTACCAAAAATGACCAGACAAGCCTCAGACCCAGAAAAGAAAGAGCAACTGATACTGGATCTGAGCAAGTTGTGAACGGTTCAGTCACGCCTGTGAGACACGAAGGAGAAGACCTTCAGGAGAGTGACAGTGAGCCAATATTGATTGAGGTAGCAGGAGAGTCTAGTCAGAGGAGGGCTCTCCCAGAAGTAGATGATTTTGAGAGACAAACAGAGCAAACACCAGATCCAGCGGAGGAAGGAGTTGAAGCGAATCAAAGTCAATGTAGTCTGACTGCTTCTGAACCAGTTGCAGGTCCATCAAGAGAAAATCTTGCAGAGCAAGAAGAAGTTTCGAGTTCAGCAGTGAAAAGAGAATTGTCCAAAGGTCCACTTACAGGAGAAAAGTGGTCAGAGTCACAAGCGAAGAGAAAGAAAGAAGTTGTTGTAACGACAATAGAGGAAGAAGTAGATATGACAAGAAAAGACCTAAGCAAAGG
Source organism: Pleurodeles waltl (assembly GCF_031143425.1). Taxonomy (NCBI): domain Eukaryota; kingdom Metazoa; phylum Chordata; class Amphibia; order Caudata; family Salamandridae; genus Pleurodeles; species Pleurodeles waltl. Next base: position 853,341,774 of record NC_090438.1, on the reverse strand, counting down.
AGAATTTAATGGAGACCGAAAGTTGAAAAGAAAGAGAATAGCAAGTCGAAGGTATGCAGGTCCTGAATGGGTGCATGCAACAACAAGTGAATGGCAAAGATAATTTTTGTCTTTTTGTTTTCATCGAGATAGCCTTAAAACCACATCTGTTCTATGCAATCATATTTGAAACATGTGGTCTTCCTTGCCTCCTCATCTGTAATTTCTCTGTCCCCTAGTGGAGTATTCATAAACCCTGATGGCAGCCAGGTAGTTTTTGAATTTGTGGCCAAATATTTTCCATAATTGAAGGCACACATCTAATCAAGCCCCGATTGGGATTTAAAAAAAAGCCACAGTACAGCCATCAGCTTTGAAATCCATGTAACACTGTCTTCACCTCAAAACATAGTAGAAATACAAATGACTGTAAACAATGGCAACATTTTGAGACTGGACGGCAGTTTATAAGGCAAAAAATGTCATGCAGTGCTTTTCTTTTTTGTATTTCGTTTTTAACTTTTGCTTTCTTCGAGCAAAATTTCAGTGTAATAAAGTTTCACTGCAGACAAACTAAGTGCAAGGAGATGTTCCATTGACAAGCTCAATATCTCCTTCTAATGCCAAATCAGAATTATTCTGATTGGGATAACCCTTCAATTTTGCAGCAGTGCTTGCATTAAAATGTAGCACAAGCAGCAGATCTAAACTGCCTTATTTGCTCTCATCAAGTAGTGCAAGAACTAAGGCAAAATGTAGCCATCAGCAGTGCAATCTATTTTATTCAGACCCCAACCGCAGATTTGATTGAGCAAAAGAAATTATTCTTGCTATTGTGATTCTAATCTAAGTACTTTGTGGCTTTTGCCTTATGTCTTCCAAAAAGTGAAATGTACAATTGCACCAAGAACTTTTGTGATGTAGTAAACAATCTGAAGAAATAGGTAGGTAAGACTCATAGGGGCTCACTTACTAGTACTTGGCGCTGCCGGTGTGTCACTTTTTCCCATATAAAAAGTTATACAATGGTAGTGCAAGGGGCTTGTAAATAAGCCCCACAACTTCTGAAACCTATGACAACACTAAGGCCTAGATTTAAGAAAAGTAGCACTTCATTAGATGAAACACAACTTTTCTTGCGCTCCATTGTGCCCCCTAACACCACCATGTGTGTGCAGTATTAATAATACAGTGCACCATGGCACACATTAGCATCAATAGCGTCATAATTTCAGACTGTATTATGATAATTTGCAGGGTTAGTGCCAACATTTTTGGCACTAATCCTGCAAAGTACATAGAGGCCCATCATAAACAATAGTGTGCCTCAATTTAACACCTGCACTGGGCAGGCATTAAAAATTATGAGAAAAATGGTACAGTGGATTCTCATACATTCCATTGTGACATTTTCCTGGGCCTCCTAATGGAGGAATGCCCCCCTTGCATACAATATGCCTGGTGCAGGCATTAATGTGGAGCAAGAGTTTGCAAAGTGGCGCAATGTGTGCATTGCACCACTTTGTAAATTTGGTGCAGCGTTTTTGCCAACCAAACACCACATTAGCATCAAAACAGTGACACTAATGTGGCACTAGGTGGCACTAAGCTCTTCTTAAATTTGGGCCAAAGGGCCTGATTTGCAAAGGTAAACTTACAATTCTGTGAAAGTTTATGCTTGTTTAGGAATGCACAAAGCTGTGTGCCTCACTTACAACGTTTTGATGCAGGGCAGAGTTGCAAGCCTTGTTGCTGCGCTGCCCTGCGTCAAAACCAAAGGTCAGGATTGCTCAGCATCTACAAGATACAAAGCTTTCCTGTCCTTTTCCCCAGTTCTGGCACATAAATTGCCGCCATGCGCCAATGCGGGCACCCTTGCTCTATGGTGCAAGGGTGCCTGCATTGTGGGGATGATTGCTTTTGTGCAGGAAGGGACACCTTTCTGGACAAAAGCAATCACAAGAGGTGTTTTCCTCTTTTTAAGTCAGCTGCAAAATGCAGCACACATAGAAAAAGGGAAAAACAGAGAGAAATAAAGATACCCTTACACCACCCTTGGGTGGATGCTTTTGGCACAATCCCAGGTTTACAAAACCTTGCAAATCTGAGAATGTATCAAAATCCATGGATGGCGTGTGTGAACACCCATTCAACACCTATGGAAAAGCCTCCCTGATGCAAAGTAAGGAAACTCAGCGACTTACTCTGTGTTGCCTTACTCCATATCTACGAGGCCATGAAAATTCATAAAGTGGCGTGGCGTGGCCTTGTAGATATGGGTCAGCAGCCTGGCTGCTGGTGTGTCACAAAACGTAATGCACCAGCAGCACAAGCAGCTTGTAAATAAACCCCTGTATTGTAATAGTGAGGCTACATGTGCAGAGACTCTGGAGAAAGGTGGAGAACCCTGCACATAAAAAGGCAGGCATCTTTTTATCTTTTAATGTGTGAAACTTTCTGCCCCTACTGCAGAGTCTCCCACTTGTAAACTTACTATTAAAATGCAGTTGTGTGAATTCCAAAACAAACGGAAACTTTCACAAAGCTTCCTTTCCCTGTTTTAGAGTGCATTCCTAAGCTGATAACTGCATTTTGACTTTTTTAAACTTAGGGCCTGATCCATAAACGGTCCTTATGACTCGTAAAGCTACAATTGCGGAGTCTTATGCACTTGGTGCAATTCTGTGCTCATTGAGGAGATTTACCTCGAGTGGAGAGACTCCAGACTCCTAACTTTATGAGTTGTACACTCCTTTGCGAATCACACCCTTAAAAACCGAATATGAATTTGAAAAGAGATAATCAAACACTGTTGAAAATCATCACAACTGTTTGTGATCTCTGTCGGAGATTTAGGAATTGAAATATAACCAGGGGCTTTCAAACTGTGATGCAGCAAAGGATGAAATTATGTTGCAGGGTTGACCTAATGATGTAGTAAGCAAAGCCAAAATAAAATGTAAGGAGATGCAAGCACATTCTCTGAAACACTATGGCATAGAGGGTAAAGTGTGCAACACATTCAGTGGCAAATTTAAGTAAAGTGGCACTGGGTAGAGGGCAATAGCGTAATTGTTTTTACACTATTGATGTACCAAAATGTTGGTGCTACTCCTGCAGAGTACATAGGGGCCCATGATAGATAATGGCATGCCTCTTTTTAACACCTGCTCTGAGCAGGCGTTAAAAGTGCCGAAAAAATGGTGCAAGGAAATCTCTTAGATTTCCTTGTGGCATTATTTCGGTCCCACTAATGGGGAACACCCACCTTGCATACATTATGCCTGGCGCAGACATAATGTGGCGCAAAGGGTTTACAAAGTGGTGCAATGCATGAATTGTGCCACTATTGATGTACCAAAATGTTGGTGCTACTCCTGCAGAGTACATAGGGGCCCATTATAGATAATGGCATGCCCCTTTTTAACACCTGCTCTGAACAGGCGTTAAAAGTGCCTAAAAAATGGTGCAAGGAAATCTCTTAGATTTCCTTGTGCCATTATTTCGGCCCCCCTAATGGGGGAACGCCCACCTTGCATACATTATGCCTGGCGCAGGCATAATGTGGGGCAAAAGGTTTACAAAGTGGTGCAATGCATGAACTGTGCCACTTTGTAAATATGGCATGCCACTTTAGCACCTCCTTAGCATACAAAAATGACTCTATGGTGGTGCAAAGGTGGTGCTAGGGGATCTTTAATATGATCTTCAGTTGCATTCTCTGGCTATGTTAACATAGTGGTCCTAAAGGGATTTCAATGCTCTAACATTACACTGTTTTCTAAAGAAAGATATTTACATTCGCAAATCCTACTCAAAAGGTTATTCACTAACCATTAATATTTTTCTTGCTAAAAGATTAATAGCACCATTTTAGCAACACTGACCTTGCTACTTCTTGGGTATAATACATTTATGTAAAATATTACCCTCAGCAGAAAACAAGTGTACATGTGTACATACTGTTCTTCCAATAAAAGATATGACTCACTCTTTCTTTGTGTCCCAGACATGTTCTTAAGCTTGTTTTCAAGTTCACGTTGACCTTAACTTAACTCTTTTGAAACGCTCTTTCTATAAGAAAAAGCCAAGTACACATTTATTATGGATTTAATTCATGAAGCTTTTTCCATGAGTAGTTGTTTCTTATTCCTGTATAAGATTAGAATTACAGTGAGTTGCTGAGGCCTGATTCACTAAGTATTATCGCTGAGTATTTCTAAGGATGCATTACTCTTGACTGTGTAGGAGTTAGACTCTGGGCCTGGTTTCCAAAGGTAAGTTTAATATTTTTTTGATATTCACAAACTGCAAATTTAATGTCACTACTCCACAGCTGGGGTGAGGAACTCCAGACATAAAGGGCCAGATTTTTAAGAAATCGCTATTTCTGAGTCCCAATATGCAATGTAACATAATTGTGGTTCGGAATTAGCGATTTCTTAAAAATCGCTAATGCAATTTGGGAGGCCCAAATACCAAATCGCAAAAAAAATTGCAAGAACGCACACCTGGCAGAGCCTGATGACATCACAAGCAGGAAGTGAGTCATCCCAGGCAGTTTGCAGGTGCCACACCCAAAGGAGCAGTGAGAGAGACACAGCCCAGCCACAGGGAGCGAGTCTGTGAGAAAGGCAGGACTTCACATCAGCATGGACAACTCTGCAAATGGAAAGGAGAAGGGAGAGGCAGAGAAAACTGAAGTTCAGTGAGCAGGAACTGGAGGTGCTCACTGAGGAGGTGGTGAGGAGCCATGACCGGCTGTTAGGGAAGAGCTCACTCTAGGTCCCAGAGAGTGAGAAGCGCAAACTCTGGGCGGGCATACAAACCAAAATCTGCGCTGTGGGGGTTGCGCAGCGCTCAGTGGAGGAGATTAGAAAGAGGTGGTACGACCTGCGTTCCCGTGCCAAGGAGAGGGTGGCCAGAAGACTACAGGAGGCAAGGAGCACAGGAGGCGGACTATCCACCCAGACACCCTCCACCCCCATGGAAGACCTGGTGGAGTCGACACTCCTCCCAGAAGCTGTCAGTGGGGTGACTGACATAGACACATCCGGCACACCAAGCACCAGTAAAGGTAAGTGCAATATTGAAAGGTAACCCCATATGTATATGTACAAAAGCCCCTTAGTAATTAGCAATTAGTGCAAAGCATTGTGCTAAGTAGTCCATTCCACATTTTAGATGCAGCACAACAATGCCTTATGGGAGTGGTAGTCCACAACCCAGAGCTGAAAGTAGCACATAGAATGTAATTAAGTAGAGCGACACCCAGAAGAACACAACACCCACTACATAGTGATATGATGTAACTGTACATTTATTACCATTGTGTAACCTTTGGTGATACATACATATACATACATAAATGACATGCTGAACATTGTTGCAGATGCCCAGGCCCAGCAGCATCAACATGTGCCGTTGTGGGGGATGCTGTCACACAGCCTCCATCTGACTCCAACACCATTGAGTCAGTGAATATTGTGCCTATCAGACGCAGGGCAAGGGCTGTGCCTCTCCCAGATTTGAGCCAGGACTCAGATGACATGCGGGATGAAGGCCACACTCCATCCCCAGATGCCAGATCCACCGTAATGCAGGAGTCTCAGCCCCAGGGTCACTCAACACCCCGCAGGAGGCCTCCGTATGCAGGCACACAGCATGTGGAAGCAGGAGAGGGCCCATCATTCTTCGGTGGCCTGGAATCCTCTATGCTTAAACTGCAGCGCCTGCAAAATAAGAAGATTACGGCAATGCATAGGCAGATGCAGGCGCACAATGCCAACATGGGGGGCTGCATCGGCAGTTGGAGTGCCTTAATTCAAACATTCCCAAGCTGCATGAGGGAGAGATCACAGCTGCTGAGAACACCAGGGAACTGACCAATGCAGTGAAGGAACTCTGCACAGAGATAAGGCATGAGAGAGTCAGCCACCGCAGGCATGAGAGGTGATTCATGGGGCTGTTTAGTGGATTCTGTAGATCTATCAATCGCCTTGCAACATCTACGGCCCTCATATCGCAGCGTGCTGTGGCCGCACAGGTGGAGGCAGAGCACAGCAGTCGGGATGTAGCCCAGGGACTGGTCCAGATAACTAATGTTCTGGGTACTATGCCGGGTAACCGCTCTGCTATACCCAGTGAACTTGGACTAGGGGAGACTGAGGACTCATCTAGGCTCAGCAGCCTTGCAGTGCCCACGACAGATCCTAGGCGTCGCAGTGCCAGGCACAGCAATGCCACTGAGGCAGATACCAGAGGTGCCGGTGAGGCCACTGCGCACTCAAGTGGCTTGCGTGGCCGTAAAAAGTGACTTTGATGGCCACAGGGGACTGTCTGCATATTTTGTTTTATAGTGAACTATGAATACTATAGTGAGACACTGTTAATGGTTATTTTATGACACATGTTTATTTGTTTTGCTAGTGACATTTATGTTACCTGACGTTAAGGTAATAAAGGTACTAACTACCAGAACACATGTCAGTGAAGTTGTATTGTTATTACTTACATCTGAAATGGTTGTGCATGATTTCAGCTCACCTTTGCCTGCCCTCTGCTGCACTGGTCCTGTCTACTGGCTGTAGGGGGTATGGGATCATCATCCTCATCTGAGTCTGGATCAGATATTTCCACAGGTATGCCCCTGGTGGTAGCTAAATTGTGCAGGATCGCACATGTGGCCACTATTCTACAGGTCGTGTCCGGGCTGTACTGTAGTGCCCCTCCACTTTTGTGGATGCACCGGAAGCGACTCTTCAGCAGGCCAAAGGTGCGCTCCACCACATTGCGGGTTGCCCTGTGTGCTGAATTGTATCTCCGTTCTGCTGGTGTTGTAGGATTTAGGTAGGGCGTCATCATGTAGGTGCGCACTGCGTAGGCACTGTCTCCTGGAAGGAACAGAGGGTATAATGAGTAAGTGAGCTATCTGATGTCACAATGCCATCAATGCACCAGTGTACAGAGGGACAATACCTAATAGATATCCTTCACCAAACTCCCCAGCTAGTAGTCTTGTGTGAATCCCGCTGTGGTGAAAGATGTATGAATCATGTGTGCTCCCTGGGTACCTGGCCACAAGACCAGTTATGATGTAGGAGGCATTGCATATCACCTGTATATTCATGGAATGTTGGTATTTACAATTGTGGTACACATACTCTGTGGCCTATGGTGGACAGATTGCAACATGTGTCAACACACCGCCCCTCACCTCATGGCTCACCATTCAGAAGAGGTGTCAATTTAGGATGATGATCCACACCTAAAACGGCCCTTTACAGTCCAGAATACATCAATCACAACCTCACCTCAACTTCTATCAACCCTCCAGCACTCCGCTTCCCTCTCCCTCGCACACACACCCATTCATCCAGCGAAGCAACAGTGGAGGACAGTCCTTCTCTTACCTCAATGGTGAAATATTGGAACAACCTTAACCCTTCACCTCCAGACCTCATCCTCTCTTTGGGAATTCAGGAAAAGGACTCAGGACCTGGATGTTCAAGTGAACCCCTTAGCATTTATGTTCTCAGTGTCTGGATAACTACACAAGTGATTAGCCATGCTCTATAAATTATTTCTGATTGATTGGTCAGAAAATAATAATCGGGTAAGAAGCTTTATCAATACACCAAAAAGGTAGTACTAGAATAGCAGCATCTTATCTCTGACACAATGGGAAACTTCCATTGCTGGCGTAAATGCTACACTCGTTTTGTGTGTGATAGAGGCATGCTTTGATACAGCACTATACCTTGCCCACTAAATGTTTTATTGCCAGAGGTAATCATGCTGGTGGTGATCATGTTCTACCTATGTTATATGTTAGTGATGGCTTGATGAACATTTTACATGATATAGGAGCCAGAATTAGTGTCTTTATAGTAGATGCTAAGGTTTAATATCACTGTGTTGTATGTAAGGGGGTGTGCAGGGTGTTGGGGAGACTGCCTGGTGCGATAGAGAGTGCAAGTGCAGAGGGGTGTATGGTGCAAGTGGGGTGTTAGGTGCAAGGGGTGCAAGGAGTGCAAGAGGAAATACATGGAACAAGTCAGGAGCATAAGTCTCAAGGGGATATGAGGTGCATGGGGATCACAGACTGCATTGTGGGAATATAGGTTTGAAGGGCCAGCAGAAGGTGCATGAATAAGTGGAGTGCAGGGTATAAGTGGGACTAAAGGTAAATGGGGAAGTGAAATGTGCAAGGGAGCATAGAGGGCAATATGGAAAGTACAGGAGAGAGTGGGCAAGTGGTGTAAGCGGGAGTAAAAGATGCAGAGTGGTCTGGTTTATCAGTGTGATCGCAGGTTTCAAAAAAATGAGGGAACAGCTCCTTCCGGCTGCAAATGAAATCATAGTACAATTTAATTCAGCCAATTTCAGAAACTTCTTCAAATCCTCTAACTGATATATCTTTGGGAAAACTATCCCCAAATACCATCCCTTTGGAAGACGGTAATAAGCATTAAGCCCACAAATATAATAAATCCCAGGGATCGCTGGATCCTGTCCACATAACATGAACGTCCACTTACTCTGAAACAAGAATACATGCTTACATTCACTCGTTCCCACAAACACATTATCATAATATGACTTAGGTCGCGTTATGCAAAGCCTTCCTACGTGTAGTGCATCTAAAGCTAATTTCCCTTGTTCCCTAACTGCACTATAACTTTCACTACTAATAAAAAATCGCTGCTGCAAGCCTTTCTCCAATTTCCCTTTCAAAGCCCTTTTTCTGTCTTCCGTGTGATCTAGAAAGCTTTGCTCTACAGAAGTAAGCAAACAGGTCAGGTTATTGTGGTGTGCATAAGATGTACTAATTGCTAATGTTGCCTCAAAGAATCCTTTAACTAACTTTATGCTATAGTATGTCTCTACACTATTCAGATCCTCTATGATAGGCACATAAGAGAACACAAGATCATGATTGGGGAAAAGTACTGAATCTCTTCCTGGTTGTAGAATCAAGTTAGTAGTAAATTACAGCTTATTCCATTAGTTAGAGGCAAACTATGATAGGTAACTCCCTCTTGTACTGAAACAGGAATTTGTGTACACACATAACAAGCTTTTGCATCCATAGTGTCAACATACTCACTCAGCAAGTGATAGAAAACATTAGTAGATAGTTCCCCTTTTACGTTAGTTCCCTCATGCAAATATTTTTTATCCTGCTCGAACCTCTCCCAAGGTGTTAGTGTAGCAGTCTCAGAAAGTGTAGTATTGTTAGTTACTCTTTTATCCACCAAAGGCATCACAAAAATCAGAACTATAATGAATATCACACATACAACACCCAAAGCAACCCCCAAACATTTACAATGACTACTTCCCCTATTGTTGTCTCTAGTGCTAGGCATGATCTGTAAAGAATCAGAAAGCAAATGTGCTATAAGTGCACACAACAACCCACTGATGATGCAAGTTAAAGCAAGAAAAAGTCTTCCTGCAGCAATTATTTACAGTTTCCACATTTACTCCCAGGATCCTTGTTAATTCCGATTAGCAGCTTGTCAAAATCAGTTCTCAAAAGTAAATTCAGGTGAACAGTGTCACATCCGGTAATTTATCAGTCTCTTTTCTCAATTCTCTTTAACTCAATTTTCACATTAGCACAGTCTCTTTTCTCTGGCCAAACTCAGATACCATAGTATTGACCTGGGACTTCTCGATCAAAACAGAATGCCAAAAACTCTTGCTGCCACTTGGCTGATGTTGCATATGCCCATTCAGGACCTGCGTATCTTCTGTTTGCTACTCTCTTTCTTTTCAACTTGCGATCGCCCTGCAATTCTCCTTCATTCAGATCTTCCTTTTTGGTGGTATCAACTTCTTTCTCTATTGTATCATCGATAACCACCTTTCCTTTTGTAATTTGTGACTCTGGCCACTTATCTCCTTTCAGTGTCTCTCTGGTCTTTGATCTTCCTTGTGGCAGCTCGTTGCCCTCCTCTGACTCTATGGTGTTTTCTCTTGACGGATCTGCAAATTGCTCAGGAGGAGTCTGAACACTCTGACTCTCTTCCGCCTCAACTCCTTCGCATTCTGGGTCTGTCAGGGGCTCTACTTCAATCCCGCATCCATCTGCTTCTGGGAGAACCTCTCTCTGGGTCAGTCCTCCTGGCGCCGCGGTTGAGATAGGCTCACTGTCACCCCTCTGGGTCACATCTCTTACTGAAGTGACCAAGCCGTCCTCAACGCGCTCTCCTTCTGTCTCAGTTCCCCTTTGATTACTCTCCGGCCCTGAGACTTCCTTTTCTGTAGCTGTTATTTTTGACAGTTCAATTTCCTCATCAGTTGGACACGTCACCTTTTTCATGTGACTTGCATGGATCCAGTTTGGAATTCCGGCACACTTCACAGCAGTAGTAGTTGCCAGTATTTCTTGATATGGCCCCTTCCAACGTGGCTCCAAACACGACTTCCTCACGTGTTTCTTGATGACAACCCAGTCACCAGCTTTGAGATTGTGACCTGGGTCACTTATCTGTGGCAATGTGGTAGCTTCCACCTGGTGAGAGAAGGAGCGGACCATGTCAGCCAGACCCTTGCAGTAATCCAACACCATATCATCAGTGATATTCACAAGAGCATTTGCAGGCACTGCAGGAAGTCTCATAGCTCTGCCCATGAGAATTTCATGAGGAGACAGTCCTGTTTTCTTGTGGGGTGTATTTCTCATTGACATTAGCACTATGGGCAATGCATCAGGCCATTTCAAATTTGTTGCTGCGCGCATTTTTGCCATTGTCGACTTCAGGGTACCATTCATCTGCTCCATTAATCCTGATGCTTCAGGGCGGTAACTACAATGCAACTTCTGTTCAATGTTCAATGCTGCGCACAATAGCTTAACCACCTCGTTGTTGAAGTGACTTCCCCTATCTGATTCTAAAGAGATCGGAAACCTGAAACATGGAATCAATTCCCTAAGCAGCAGCTTGGCTACTGTGAAACTGTCATTTCTACGTGTAGGGTAAGCTTCAATCCAGTGACTAAAGATACACACAATCACCAAAACGTATCTCAGACCTCCACACACAGGCATCTCAATAAAGTCCAATTGAATTCTGCTAAATGGACCTCCTGCTCTCCCAATGTGGCTCACATTCACCACTGCCCCTTTCCCCGCATTCATCTGCTGACAGATAATGCACCTGTGACATATTACTTCTGCAGCTTGTCTGAATTTTGGGTTAAACCAGTCAATTTTAAACAGCCTGATCATGGCATCTCTCCCAATGTGTGCTTGCCCATGGTAAAACCTTGCAAACTGTGACCGAACTGTGACTGTTCGGCAAAACCATCTTCCCTTCATCTGAAACCCACAAATCATCTGGTCTTTGTACACATTGCATTTTAACCCAAGTGCGTTTCTCATCTCTGCTGGCACGTTCCTGCAGCAATTTTAATTCCTCCAACGTGTCAACCACCCTTAATGCGTAACCTGTGCATGTCTCATTTTCTGTTTCAGGTAACAATTCCCACTGATTCTTAAATGATATACAGTTCAATGCGCAAAACCTTGCGACTTGATTTGCATATCCATTTCCCATTGAAACAAAGTCTTGTGATTTCACATGAGTGCTGCATTTCACCACAGCGATTTCATGAGGTAACTGAATCGTGTGCAATAACTCCTTAATTCTTTCACCATTTTTCACTGGAGAGCCAGAAGAGGTCAGGAAACCCCTCTGCGACAACAGCTGACCAAAATCATGGACAATTCCAAATCCGTATCTGCTATCAGTATAGATAGTCACTTTCAATTGGGCAGCAGCATGGCAAGCTCTAGTAAGAGCAACCAATTCTGCCACTTGAGCAGAATATACTCTCTCAAGCCAAGACGCTTCCAGGATACCAGTGATAGTACACACAGCGTATCCGGCTCTCTGCACTCCTACTGAGTCTCTCAAGCATGAGCCATCAACAAAGATAATGTGGTCATTTTCTTCCAATTGGGTATCTTTAATATCAGGTCTCGGTTTGGTGCACATTTCTGTTACCTCAAGACAATCATGTTCTACGTCATCAGCATCCTCAACTTCGGTATTTTCATTGGGAAGCAAAGTTGCCGGGTTCAGCACTGTACATCTTTTTAAAGTTACAATTGGTGACCCCAATATAAACGTTTCATATTTTGTCAGTCTTGCATTCACCATGTGCTGCGTTTTGGTACGGGTTAACAAAATCTCGACTGATAAGGCTGCTGCGACTGGGTCCAAAGTAGCTGAAAAATATGCTACTGGTCAGTTTGCACCTCCATGGACCTGTGCCATGACAGACAAAGAACATGCATCACGTTCATGACAAAACAGAACAAAAGGCTTCGTGTAATCAGGCATACCTAGAACTGGAGCCCTGCACATACACTCCGTTAGCTCAATGAACGCCCTCATCTCTTTCTCGGACATAGTTATGGTATCTGGGCCATCCTTAACCTCCTTAACCATCAGTCTTACCAATGACTTGGAGATGACTGAAAAGTTCTGGATCCACTGATGACAGTAGCCCACCATTCCCAGAAACATCCTAACGTCTCTCCATGTCACTGGGGGACTCATCTACAATATGGCGGTCACTCTTTCCTTGGATATTTTCCTCGACCCTTTCTCAATCAGATGGCGTAAGTATTTCACCTCTTTCCAACAAAACTGCAGCTTCTTGGGGGACACCTTGTGCCCATTCTTCCCCAAGTGGTTCAGTAAAGCAATGGTATTGTACTTGCAATCATCTCTTGTTTTGGATGTCATCAATGTACTGCACTAGAGTCGATTGGAAAGGCAGTTCCAATGACTCCAAATCTTTCTTCCGTACCTGATTGAAGGTTGAAGGTGATTCCAAAAACCCTTGGGGGATTCGACACCAACTGTAAACTTTGTCCAAGAATTTGAAACTGAAAAAAAATTGTCTGTCCTCATGAAGAGGCACCGAAAAGAATGCTTGAGACAAATCAACAACTGAGAACCATTCTGCATCACATGGAACCTGGAACATAATCACAGATGGATTTGGCACTACTGGGCAACATTTAACCACTATGTTGTTAATCTTTCTCAAGTCCTGTACAATTCGAACTTTCACAGAAGGCTTTTTCAGTCCCATTATAGGTGAATTACATGGACTGCTCATCACTTCCTTCAGGACCCCTTGCTTCATAAAGTCTGCAATTATCTGTGTTACCTGTATAAGGACATCTTGCACCATATGGTACTGCGGTGCCTGGGGAAACACAGCATTTGGCTTCACACTAACCTTAACTGGTTCCACTCCTTTTATCAGTCCCACTTCCTTTCCTGTCAAGTCCCACACTATTTCCTTTACTGTCCCCTGCAAATCTGTTGGCAGGTCAGTCATTGTGAACATTGGGAAGAAGCTTATCAGGGGGTACTCCTCATCTGTGGTCTCCATCTCAGGCTCTGAGATCTGTCCCTCATTCCCTACATCATCACTGTTTGTCTGCACCTCAATCCCTTTATTAGAACAGGTGATAGAACACCTCGTCTAGCACAGTAAGGGTCAGATGTAAGAAGCGTTTTGCATGGCGCAAACTGCGAAAATTGCAGTTTGCGCCATGCAAAACGCGCATCGCGACACACAATCCCATTTTGCGAGTCGGTTCCGACTCGCAAAATGGGAATGTGACTCGCAAATAGGAAGGGGTATTCTTCCTATTTGCGACTCGCACCGCAATTCGCAGTTAGCACCCATGTGAAGTGGGTGCTAACTCATTCGCAAAAGGGAAGGGGTCCCCATGGGACCCCTTCCCCTTTGTGAATCTCGCAAAAAAATTTTTTTCAGAGCAGGCAATGGTCCAATGGACCACTGCCTACTCTGAAAAAACGAAACCAAATGGTTGCATTTTTTATTTTGTATTGCAACTCGTTTTCCTTTAAGGAAAACGGGCTGCAATACAAAAAAAACTGCTTTATTGAAAAAGCAGTCACAGACATGGAGGTCCGCAGTCTCCAGCATGCCACCATCCCTGTGAGTGCAGGGAATCGCAAGGGGGGTCACAAATTGCAACCCACCTCATGAATATTAATGGGGTAGGTCTTTGCGACCCCCTTGCGATTCGCAGAAGGTGTCTGACACACCATTCTGCATATGATTTTGTGAATCGGAAATTGCGAGTCGCACCGACTCGCAATTTCCGATTCACAAAATCATTTCTTGCTACATCTGACCCTAAGTCTCTTCCCAGTAGGGGCACGGGACTTGAGACGCAAACCACAAATCTGTGCAACCCCTGGAAAGTACCAATCTCAACCTGAACCGGATCTGTAATCGGGTTAGTCAGGAGCTGATTTTCCACTCCTACCACCTTTATTGTACGTCCCGAAAGAGGCAATTTCGGAACTTTTGCACTTCTGACTGTACAGCGTGTAGCTCCTGTGTCGACCAAGAATGAAACTTTGTGACCCATCACTTCCCATGCACATAGGGCCCTCTCTGATCTACTTCTAGGGACGCTGCAAGTCTAAACTCCTCACCATCTGAACTGTCATCCGACCATTCATCGTTTATTCCATTCTCACCACTCAATGGGAACTGTTGTACTGCATTATTTTGACTCATTCCGTGACCTGTGACCTGTTGAGGAAGCATCACCTGTTGCTGTCCCATTGGTGCTAAGGGCAACTGCATTTGCTGTCTAGGTACCACAGGAATCTGCAGTTGCACTTGCTGCATCTGCACTGGTTGCTCATGTGGCATTTGCACTTGTTGCATGGGTTGAAGACCCTGCATCTGAACCATGTTATTCTGAAAGTTCAGGTTAGGGCCTCTCATTCTTGGTCCTTTAACATTCTGGAATGCATTGACATCATTGCTTTGTTGAACAACACCCTCCTGTACCATCATCGGGCACTCCTGCTTCCAGTGCTCGACGCCCCCACACGCATGACATGGTAACACCTTCTTCATCCCCTGTACATCATTTTGAACCACTACAATATTCAAATCTGGACCACGATTCACAAAACCTCCTCGACCTTTGCCTCTTACTTGCGTCTGATACATCCTGTTTCCCTGCGGCTGTTGCACCATCTGCTGTAAACCATTTCCCTGCATCCCTGCTTGCGCTGCCTTAATTTGCATCACCATTACCTTTTCCTTCAACTTTCTCTGCTTCAACTCAATTTCGTCACTACAGTATTTCACATACTGCAACACCGCATTAATCGGCTTCGCGTGCCAACAGATCAAATGATTCTTAATCATCTGACTACTCTCTGGTCTCAGTCCCTCAACAAACCTGAACACAAGGTGATTCATGTCCTTCACCTCTATAACCTCTGTACCACTGTAGTGCTTTAACGCCTTTAACAACCTCTCATAGTAGGCATGTATTGACTCTTTGACCTCCTGCGCCGTTCAATCAATCTTTTGCAAATCAATATTTTAAGGCGACTCCTTCTGCTTCAAAAACTCAATCACCTTATAGTAGTAGCTCATTACATCAGGAAACGGGGCTCCTTTAGCTCTGTCCCTTGCCGGTTCCGCTGTCAGCCAATCAACACTTCTCTTGCATTCAATCCACAAATCAGCTGTTACTATAATCTCAAACAGGGTATTCAGGTTTTCCCAAAGACACTTTGCAAGCTTCACAAACCTATCTGTCTGCTGATACCACTCTATTGGCTTTTCCCTCAGCCTGGGAAAGTCGTTTGTGAATGACAGAATGTCACCTCTGGACCATGGTACATGGACGAGAACCCCTCCAGCTGTCTCTCTCATGGGTAACATTTTTATTGTACCAGTGTCAGGCACTGATTTTGCCTGCTGCTGCTCCAAGCAATCACTTTTCCTTTTATCTCTTATCTTTGCCCGTCTGCCTTCTCACTTCTCTAACGCTCCCCAAACTTGTGCACTCTGCATTATTTCTTTAAGATGTGCTTTCATCCCAGTAGACCTGATGTGATCAAAATCCTTAGGTTCGAAGTGTAACCTGTAACTCCTCTTCAGATGTTTTGTATTGTCTCGGTCTATATCGTATTTATCTGCTAAATTTGCCAACCTCTGGTGCACTTTGCTCACTTCTTTAGTTATCTTTGGGCACAAATGCCTCAACTCTGCTTCAGTGTATGACTCTAGTCTGTTCACTCCCATGCTTCCTTCAACTAGCTCAGCTGCTTCTATGCCCAACCTCACAAAATTCAGGTATTCCTCTCTTTCCGACCGCTCTGCTGTCACCGGAGTAATCTGTGATAAATTTAACTTATCCAACCATTTATTCAGTTGTTGCACTGTTAAACCCTGCAATTAAATATTACCGGCCTGCATCTGAAGTCTAACAGTGATCTAGATCTGTCTATTGTCTGTTCCACTGGAGTTAATCCTTGAGGGCTTCCTATGAACCCTCCTCTTGTCACCTCTTGGGGCATTACTCCCTGATCACATACAGTAGACTTCGCCTGTGCATACAATGGTCCTGGCGGACCAACCGTAATAGGTAAGGATATAGTGGCTGGTGACTGCCTGTTCCCCAAAGCCTGTGGATCATTAGCCCCCATGTTCTGATTCATTATCGGTGCTGTAGCTAACTGCGGTCCCGTACCTGAGGCATAATTCGGAACCACCAGTTGCTGTGCCTGAGGCAGTAAAAGTGGAGTTGGCTCAATCTGCACTAATTTTGGTCTTGTATTTGCCGGATCAGATGCCACCATCAAGCTCGTAGTTGTCTCTAATATTGGAACATCAGGGTAGAGCATCTGAACTGGTGGTGGATGTAGCTGTGTCTGCATCGCTGGAGCAGTAGACACACTGACACTATTCTGTACAGGAGCTGGTGTTGCAACTGTATTTACCTGTGCTGTATTTGTTGCTCCCCGGTTCTGTGTTGAATTTACAGTGCCTGCACTAGTACTTGGTCTATTATCATCTAGGGCATATGGCAGTGGTCGATCTTGTAGCAACTGATCAAGGAACTCATCATCATCTGAATCATCTGCCTCTGTCCAAGACTTTTTAGTCTCCTTTTCTTTGCTAGAACCCTTATCTGTTTTACAAGTGGCTGTTCTTCCTTGAATTCCAGCTTCTTGAGTTATTGCCGGAAACATCCTAACTCCATCTATAATCTCCCTTCTCCACATCCTGTGGTCACTATCCCACCTAGCCTCCGCTAGTGTCTTTTCTGCCTTCCTCATTCTCCTCTCACATTTCTGTTGCCTTTGTCGTATGGCCATCAATTCCCAAATTGCTAAAGCCTCAAACTGTGCTGGCCTCGGAGACAGCTTTAGCTCATTTAACGCCTTCCACAAATTCTCCCAAATCATTATATTGAATGATCCGTGTTCCGTAAATGCCAAACATCCATCTTTCTCTGTTAATTTGCACCATTGCTTTAGCCAAAGACATGGCGCGACTCCCCTCTCCTCCATTACGGCATAAGCCGGAGTATCCTCGGGCGGTGTGGGCTCCCCAACACTCACCGTAATGTACACATCTCCCCTCAAAGCGCTCTTTAGAGCCTTGAAAAACTTAATTTTTGCGTTTTTTATTTTGCTTACAATTGAATCAGGAAGTGACTTTCATTCCCAGAACTCTCTTCGCCTACCTTTTCAACCAATTGCCTCTCACGGACGGCTGCCAATCCATGCGTGACCCTTCTCACCAACTGACCTATCCCAGTGTGGCTCCAATGACATCACACTCACACACACTGCAGCTGACAAAGTCTTGCGGCTTGTCTTCCTCACTATCGATACGAACAAAATAATGCAATATATTGCGAGCACTAACAAAAACACAAATTTGCTGGTTTACTACAGGAAGGGTAACAGAATCGCTTCAGAACTTTACAGAGATTTCACTTTAAGCCTCTGCCGCTACTCTCTCGTTCTCAGATCCCGCACTCGCAAGCAAAATTTGACCCGCAAATTCTACTCTCGACTTGTCAATGGTTCGTCCTAGTGCACTTTAGAACTCGCCAAATCTCCATCGAAGTTTTCACTCACTCCCCTTGACTCAAACTTGACTCGTCAACCACGCTCGATTGACCTATTAAACCGCGCAAATTACAAAATAAAACATCAATACACTCGGGAGTCTTAGACCACGCAGGGTCCGTACATCACCAACAACCACATGGACATTTTTTTTAGCACAAAGCGCCACACTCACATGAAGTTCGCCGACTTCCCTACGCTCATACTGCGGAGTACGCCACTCCTACTAAAACATCACCTGGCCTAAAATTCTCACAACACTCACAATTCACCTGCGGTATGCATAAGCTGTGCAAGCGCAAACCCTACGTCACTCACTCTATCACTAGAACGCCGAGAACATACCCAACTCACTTCGGCAAGCTCCGGGATTCCGGGAAAGTCATTTGGGGCTTAGGGGCACAACATCTCTTCAATTTGCATTATCTCAAAAACTTTTTTCAAACAATGGTCCCTCGTTCTAGGTCCCCAAAGGGCCGAAACCGTCCTCTGCTATCAGCACTGATAACGCGTCCCAACTTTGATAATCTACTTACAAAGGGACTCACTTTAGGCCAATGAACCTTTTGACCCTGATTGGAGACTCCTTAGGATGAGATATCTCTTTAACATATCAATTTGATAGATTAATAACCAAATTGATATTCACAATAACTAATCAATAAAACTAATCATTAACATTTAATAAGAATGGAACACACCATGACCCTTCAGCCGTGAATAACCACGCAAATCTAGTAAGATTTTGGATATTTATTCCCTATTAGTTACAATCTACTAGCATATTCATTAGTCTCAATATCAATAAGCACATCAACAAAACTACAATATGGCAATTCGAATAAGACTTTAACAAAGCAAAGATCATGAACATTAGGACAAAGCACGACGTCAACATGAATCAACTTTAGCAGAGTATCATTAGTACATCATTCAGCAAAGCAAAGATTCAGTCATTTGTCTATTTGCACCCGAATTAGTGAATTCCTTCACTAACCTCTAATTAGCATCAGCATGTTGGGCTTCATGCAAAACAATTTAGCAACATGAATTTAGAAAACATCTAACTATGGTCTCTGTCAAAAGAGCAGTTGATACCTAGAAAGAAAAGGCAAACAGACAATTACAATACATCATCAGATAGTTACCCATCCAAATGGGGTGACATACAGTGTCAGCCTTCGTCCTCAGGACATCAGTGGATTCACCATCAGCCAGAATAAACAGGTAAGTGTTAGCAGGGTGTCGAAAAAGGTTCTTCCCTCATAAGGAGGAGAAGTGCATATCAAGCAAGGTTAAAGCACAGATGTTTAAGAGTAAAAGACAAAGGCGGTCATTACAACATTGACGGTAAAAGCCACTTACCGGTGTGCAGAAGACCGCCAATACACCGCCACGGGCATGGAATTCCGCCACGGCTATTATGACCCACATCTCTGAATCTGCCAAAATTCAGACACCCACACAAGTCCGCCACACCAAAGGTCAGTGATAAACTGGCGAAAACAAATCCTCCACGATCACGCCAACAGAAATACGCCCACACTATCACGACACACGAATCCACGCAGCGGTCTTTCATCCGCGGTATTCCATTGGCGGTACACACCGCCGTGCTCAAAATACACACACTCTTACAAAACATCCCCACATTGGACAATTCAAAATACACACACCTGAGACACATACACAAACCACTCCCACACACCCATTACAATATAAAACACACATCACCCACAAACCCCCACGACAAAAAAATCTGAAAGAAGGCCAGAGAAAGACACCACCAGCAAGAACAACAGCATCCACAGGCACACAACACCATCACCCACACAACTTCCACGCACCTCCCACAACACATATCAGCACACTTATCACCACACACTCCACCCCACACATCATCTACACCACCCCATGGCACTGCAAAGACACCCCAGGTTCTCGGAGGAGGAGCTCAGGGTCATGGTGGAGGAAATCATACGGGTAGAGCCACAGCTATTCTGAGCACAGGTGCAGCACACCCCAATTGCAAGGAAGATGGAGCTATGACGAAGAATAGTGGCCAGGGTTAACGCAGTGAGACAACACCCAAGAAATCGGGAGGACATCAGGAAAAGGTGGAACGACCTATGGGGGAAGGTGTGTTCCGTGGTCTTAAGACACCACCTGGTGGTTCAGCAGACTGGCGGTGGACCCCCACCTCCTCCCCCACAACTAACAACATGGGAGGAGCAGGTCTTGGCGATTCTGCATCCTGAGGGCCTCGCAGGAGTAGGTGGAGGAATGGACTCTGGTAAGTCAAATCTTAACTATTACACCCCCCACTCTACCTGCATGCCAGCACATACCCCCACCCTCAACCCCAGCACCCCAGCACCCCAACTCCTCACAAATGTCCCAACATCACAAACCACACATCCCAACACCAAGCCCTGCATGCAACTACAAAGCATGGACACCCATCACCAAAGCATGCCCACTGCACATACCTATACAACCCCCTAAACCACCATCACACAAGCTCCCACACAGGAATGCTAGCACTGGGGTACACGGTCACCCACCCATTGCACACCATTACACACACAGATTTAACAAACATCCTTTTACACCCCTGCAGGACCCCTACCCATCGTCACCGGACAGGAGGGTCCACACATGTCCACACCACCAACAGAAAAGGCCCACAGTGATGACAGCACCTCTGTCCAACTGGATCTAGATGACCAGCCTGGACCATCGGGACCTCTGGACAGTCGGTTCCCCTCACACAGGCATAGGCCACCACAGACCTTCCCCCCTCTGGAAACACCAGCACAGCACCAACCCAGCGGGCCCATACCTCCGTCCCCAGGACACGTCAATCAGCTGTGTGTCCACCACTAGAGGGAACCCAGGCTAACCCACCACCCCAACAACAACAGGGACCTGGGGGCAGTGGCAGTGGGCACACGGTCCAGGGGACGGAGGCCCAGGAACACAGGGGAACTGGGAGGGCTTCCGTGCGACAGGGGGCAGACAGGCCAAGGGAACCCACTCTCCACGAGGCCCTCTCCTTCATCATGGGAGCATACCACCACTCCCAGGAGACGATGGCAACGGTACTGGCCAAGTTTCAGGAGACCCAGCGCATGCAGGAGGAACAGTATATGGGCTTCAGGGAGGAACTCAGAACCATCAGCTCCACCCTGGGCACCATCGTAGGAGTGCTGAAGGAAGTACTCAACACCAGGAGGGACACTGTGGCACTACAAGGGGCCCCTGACACTAGCATGGACGGTGAACTGCCAACCACCTCTGCCGGTGCTAGTGGACAGGACCCCACGCCACAGGACCACCACACCAGCACCCCACCCCATTCAGACGGAGAACCACCCCGCAAACGGTCCCTGAGATCCAGGAACAAGACAGAGAACGATGCCAAGACCCCCGACAAGAAATGAGACCACCCTGATTGTCATCCTACTGTCCCACTTTGTCACCCTGTCCATAATTAAAGTGCCCCAGCTCCACTTCCTATGCCCATATGGGCAATGCACCTGTGAGACTAATAGACTGGACTCTGCCATGGACACTCCTCCGCCATCACCCCTCACCATTTCACTACCCCCTCCAATATTTTGCATTTAAATAAACACACCTAAAGCACAAAATGATCTGGAGTCTGTCTGATTTCGAAATAGTGTATTAGCAATTACAGTGACAAAATGTTTTTGAAATAGTAATGTCAACATACCTATGTCACAAAGCTCTAGTCCATGAGGAATTTAAGCAGATGTCACACAGTGGGACCCACATCTGTGAAACCGTAAGGGAAAGTGACAACTCAGTGACCATACACTGCGTGAAAACGGCAGACAGGAGAGAGGTAGTAGTGTGAAAGTACATGTAGTAGGCAGGATTGTATTCTTACCTGTGTTTCACTGGAAATATTGCTGGATCATGGAGTCCCTGTTGTGCATGTCTTCTTCCTCTGCTTCCTCCTCATCACTGTCCACAGGCTCTACAGCTGCCACAACACCGCCATCTGTACCATCCTCCTGCAGAAAAGGCACCTGTCGTCGCAAAGCCAAGTTGTGAAGCATACAGCAGGCCACGATGATCTGGCACACCGTCTTTGGTGAGTAGAATAGGGATCCACCTGTCATATGGAGGCACCTGAATCTGGCCTTCAGGAGGCCGAAGGTCCGCTCGATCACCCTCCTAGTTCGCCCATGGGCCTCATTGTAGCGTTCCTCTGCCCTGGTCCTGGGATTCCTCACTGGGGTCAGTAGCCATGACAGGTTGGGGTAACCAGAGTCACCTGCAAATGGTGAAGGGCAACTGTTAGACATATACTAACCTGGATGGATAACCCCAGACCCAGACACCCATTCCCACTGACTTGCTTCCAGGTGCTCACCTAATAGCCACACATGGTGCCTCTGGAGTTGACCCATCACATGAGGGATGCTGCTATTCCGCAGGATGTAGGCATCATGCACTGAGCCAGGGAACATGGCATTCACATGGGAGATGTACTGGTCTGCCAAACATACCATCTGTACATTCATAGAATGATAACTCTTCCGGTTTCTCTACACCTGTTTACTCCTGTGGGGGGGGACCAAAGCCACATTGGTCCCATCAATGGTACCTATGATGTTGGGGATATGTCCCTGGGCATAGAAATCACCTTTCACTGTAGGCAAACCCTCCACCTGAGGGAAAACGATGTAGCTCTGCATGTGTTTCAGACGGGCAAACAACACTCAGGACAATACGTTGGAAAACATAGGCTGGGACATCCCTGATGCCATGGCCACAGTTGTTTGAAAAGACCCACTTGCAAGGAAATGGAGCACTGACAGCACCTGCACTAGAGGGGGGATTCCTGTGGGATGGCTCCAACTGGGTACACAGTTCCAGGATTGTGGCACGGTCAAGCCTGTAGGTGATTATCAAATGTCGCTCCTCCAATGTCAACAGGTCCACCAACGGTCGGTACACCGGAGGATGCCGCCATCTCCTCACATGTCCCCGCGGACGGTGCCTATGAAGGACAACAGCAAGCACAGAGTAAAACAACTCAGAGGTACATACCCACAGTTTACACAGAACACCAATCATACACAAAAGGTGTCCTGTATGTGTGTTGAGACTAGGCCTAGGTATGTGTGACGCAGTTGAAAATGAAGCCATGTGGGCCCCTGAAATGGCGGCTGCCTGACCTGTAAAGTGGGACAATGGGATGTGAGGTAACTGCGCTGGCGTTGTACACCGTTGCGGTAGGCGGTCGAAGACCGCTGCGCAATGCTGCATTGGTTAACATTGGACCCTATGGGTCCCAGGAGCCAAAGACGATATACGCCGGCGGTGACGGTGCGCACCGCCGCGGACGTGATCACTGCCGACGTGACCGCCATTTTGATCTGTTTAGTCACTCGATACCTGATCTTCGACAGGAGAGGACCTACTCTGCAAGTGCTGCTGTGACCTAAGTCTGGAAGAGACAATGGCTTGTGCGTCTGGGGAGAGGGCCCCTGCCTTCACATCGGAGGAGTTGGAGAAGCTCGTCGATGGGGTCCTCCCCCAGTACACGCTACTCTACGGTCCTTCAGACAAACAGGTAAGTACACAGGGAGCATGTTGTATGGGCTATGCCTGTGTGGAGAGGGCTGGATGTAAGAAGGAAGGGGGCAGAGTGCTGCGTGCATGAAAGGCGGTGAATGCATGTGCCACATGGCAAGGGTAGGGATGGGGGCCAATCACTTTGACGGTGCAGTTGGTAATGACTTCTCTTCTTCCCCTGTACATTTCATTTAGGTCAGCGCCCACCAGAAGAAAGATATTTGGCGTGCCATTGCCAAGGACGTCCGGACCGTGGGGGTCTACCACAGACGGAGCGCCCACTGCCAGAAAAGATGGGAGGACATTCGCCGCTAGAGCAAGAAGATGGCGGAGGCTCAGCTGGCGATGGCCTCCCAACGTGGGAGGGGTGCCCGTCGCACCATGACCACCCTGATGTTCAGGATCCTGGCGGTGGCTTACCCGGAGTTGGATGGGCGCTTGAGGGCATCACAGCAAACACAAGGGGGTGAGTACACTCTCATTCTGCTGACTTTGCACGCAGTGGAGTTGTCTGGGTGGGGGAGGAGGGCTGTGGATTTCCCTAGGCCAGGGCGAGTTCCGTAGGCAAGGTCCCTCAGTAAGGCAGGCCATGTGGCACCTCACCCCACCTCTGTAGACTGCCAAGTACAGCTATTCATGCCCCTGTGTCATCTATGTGTGCAGATGTCATCCATAGCCTTGTAGGCCATTTCCCAGGAATTGAACAGTGGAGCCCAAGAGCGCGGCGTAGTGCAGGGGGCTTCTGTGTCTGTCTTGTCCGCCAACGGTAGCGGTAATCCATGCACTCAACATGTCTTTCTTCTGTCGTCCCCAACCCCTTTTTGTGGTCTCCCTGTTCTTGTGTGCATTAGCATCATCAGGCGGAGGAGCAGTGGCACTGGAGCACGAGGGAGCTGCATCTCACATGTCCCTGGAGGGCGAGACTATGAACTCGGAATTCACCAGTGGGACGGAGGGAGAGGGGAGCTTCGCGGCGGGGACAGGAGCTGACACCAGCGACACGGACACGTCTTCTGATGGGAGCTCTCTTGTGATGGCGGCAACATCTGTGCCCCACCCATCTACAGGTACAGCCGCCATCCCCCTACCAGCACCACCCTCCCAGCAGCCCCTCTGCCTGCGCCCTGTGCCCGCTCACCCAGGAGGGTGGGCATCACCTTCGCCCCAGGCACCTCAGGCCCTGACCCAGTCACCCCTGCTGACTTCAGTGAGGAGGCCATTGACCTCCTCAGGTCCCTCACTGTTGGGCAGTCTACCATTTTGAATGCCATCCAGGGTGTAGAAAGGCAGTGGCAACAAACTAATGCATTCCTGGAGGGCATTCATTCTGGTCAGGCGGCCCTTCACCGAGCTTTTCAAACTCTGGCCTCAGCACTGATGGCAGCCATTGTCCCCGTCTCTAGCCTCCCCCCTCCAACTTCCTCCACCCAGACCCAATCCCCTGTACCTCTGCCTATCCCAAGCACACCATCAGACCAGCCTGCACACACCTCACCACACAAGGGAAGCTCAGGCAAACATAAGCACCACACAACCCACAGGCACTCACACAAGCAACACACACATGCAGACACACCAACATCCACTGCCTCCACTGTGTCCCCCTCCTCGTCATCTCCATCCTCCCTCCCAGTCTCGTCTACACTCACACCTGCATGCACTACCTCTACAGCCACTACGTCCCTCACTAGCACACCCACCAGCACACCCCGCTCAAGTGCAGTCACCACCCCACTACCATTCACACGTCCCCTGTGTCCTCTCCCAGTGTGTCTGTGATGCCCCCTGCCAAGATACACAAATGCAGCCACACACCCACCCAACAGCCATCCGCCTCACGACAGCCTCCAGCGCATGCACTTGCACCTAAAGTCCCCAAACGTACACCTCTGACTACCACCACCTCTCCCTCCACTCCCAAACCCCCTCCAGCTATCCGTCCCAGTGTGTCCAAGAAATATTTCATGTCCAGCCTTGACCTTTTTCCCACACCTCCCCCACCCCGTCCATCTCATAGGTCCCGAAGTAGCACCTCAGCCACAACATCTCCGGGACCAGTGGTGTCTGTAGTCACCGGTGTGTGGAGTGCACCGGCCACCAGGACAGCCAGTGTGGCACGGAGCCACAGCACAGCCAGTCCCCCAACTGTGAAGCATCAAAAGTTGGCCAGTGCCCGGCGGGAGAGGGGGAAGACTCCAGCCACCAAAGCCGCTCCCAGGGGTCCCGTGGGAGTGTGGAGTCACCTGTGACACCTCCCAAGGTGGGGAAGGGCCACAAGAAACCCGGCAAGTCTGAGAAGAACTGCACGGCCATCATCCCCGCTATCCAGGAGGCCACCACCAGCCCCAGACCAGCTGCCCAGGAGGCCACCGCCAGCCCCAGCCCAGCTGCCCAGGAGGGCACCGCCAGCCCCAGCCCAGCTGCCCAGGAGGCCACCGCCAGCCCCAGCCCTGCTGCCCAGGAGGGCACCACCAGCCCCAGCCCAGCTGATCCATGAAGGACTGCCAGCACAAGCCCCGCTGGGCCATGAAGAACAGCCAGCACAAGCACCGCTGGGCCATGAAGGACTGCCAGCACAAGCACCGCTGAACAGGGCACCGCCAACTCAAGCACCGCTGAACAGGGCACCGCCAGCACAAGCACCACTGGGCCATTAAGGACCGCCAGCACAAGCACCGCTGAACAAGCACCGCTGAACAGGGCACCGCCAACTCAAGCACTGCTGAACAGGGCACCGCCAACTCAAGCATCGCTGGCCCATGAGCGGCAGGGGCACTGACGCAACTGGGTCCATCACGGGGTGAGTGATGCACTCTGGGCACCAGTCCCCCTCCAGAACCAGTGGAGAGATCTATCCACTACCTCTGTCCTTCACAGGATGAAGCACTCTGGGCACCAGTCCCCCTCCAGAACCAGTGGAGACATCCATCCACTACCTCTGTCCTTCACAGGATGAAGCACTCTGGGCACCAGTCCCCCTCCAGAACCAGTGGAGAGATCCATCCACTACCTCTGTCCTTCACAGGATGAAACACTCTGGGCACCAGTCCCCCTCCAGAACCAGTGGAGACTGTATCCACTCGAGAGACTGTGGCTTTGCACTCCCCAGGATTGAACAGTGGGCAAACCACCCACTGTAGAGACTTGTGAGACTGTGGCTTTGCACTCCCCAGGATTGAACAGTGGGCAAACCACCCACTGTTATCGACTTGAGAGACTGTGGCTTTGCACTCCCCAGGTTTGAACAGTGGGCATACCACCCACTGTAGAGACTTGTGAGACTGCGGCTTTGCACTCCCCAGGATTGAACAGTGGGCATACCACCCACTGTAGAGACTTGTGAGACTGTGGCTTTGCACTCCCCAGGATTGAACAGTGGGCAAACCACCCACTTGTGAGACTTGTGAGACTGTGGCTTTGCACTCCCCAGGATTGAACAGTGGGCAAACCACCCACTGTAGAGACTTGAGAGACTGTGGCTTTGCACTCCCAGGATACATCAGTGGGCATTGAGCCCCCTCGTGGATCTGGCGCCGTGCACTCATCTGGCTGAGGTTCCCCCCCTTCCCTTCCCCCTGAGGTGCCTGTTGTATTTCTATCTGATGCCCCTGCAGTGTCCTCTCTGTTTTGATCGGGTATCGAGTGTGGGCTTCACCCATGCATTTTGGGCCCAGTGGTCCACGGACTATAAATGGTGCTATACCTGGACTTGTATTATTGGTGTATATATTTGTTTATAGTGTATATATATTTTGGAGCACTGGATTTTAATAGATTACAATTGTTACAATAATTTTCTTTTGTCTTTGCATTCTTCCAGGGGGCTTGGGGGGTGTAACTGTAATGTATCAACATGTATTAGTGTGTGTGTTGTAGTGGGTGAGGGTGGGGGTGTTGCGTGTGTGTGTCCCTGTTTTTTCCCTCCCCCTCCCCTGTTTCACCGGCGTTCATGCTCCTGGTAGAGGAGCAGGAAGACCATTGCAGATAGAATTTGGAGTTCCGGTTCCATGGTTTCCTCGTTCCTCGTGGAGTGTGTAGAGGTGAGCGTTTTCCCCTCGAAATTCCTGTTTCCGCTGTGTTTTTATCCACGGTGAATCCGCCCCGGAAAAGGTGGCGGATTGGCCTGTCATAATAGTGTGGGCGGTACATTGTCTCCCGCCTGTCTGTTGGCGGTGACCGCCAAGCTGTTTGTTTGTACCGCTGTGGCGGTCTGAGTGTTAAAGTGGCTGTCTTTGTTGGCAGTTTCCGCCACGGTCGTAATTGCAATTTTTTTACCGCCAGCCTGTTCGCGGTCTTACCGCCGCTTTAACACCATCCGCCAGGGTTGTAATGACCACCAAAGTCTCTCAGAAAGGCAAGGGATGACAAAGTAATGGGTCGGTGGAATGTCCAATAATGGCTGATTTCTCCTTGTGTCACGCCGTTATATTAAAATTGTTGAACAAGTCTCTAATTTCCCATTGGGCAATATTTGGTGCATTGTTATCTCTGTCCAATAATCTGTCGCACACCTTACTAGAATTTTCACCTAAGGCAGTTCTCAGGCAGTTTATTGGCTCCTGTGATTGACGTCTTCAACGGGTAGAATGTCAGGTAAGAAAAGTTACACTTGTCGCTCCAGTCAGTAGTTCCATTGTCTTTACTAGATTAGGCGACCTTGTACCTGTTTCGAATTACACTGTTGCATTCGGAAAGAATGTCTCCTTGAGCAAGTCGGGTCCTGTTGGACTTTTGCTTATGCAGGGTCATCCCCAGACTTTTTTGCCTCCTGCCTCCTATATTTTTCTGACATGTTGCTGTTGGCTTTTCAACTCTGAGCACTTTACCACTGCTAACCAGTGCTAAAGTGCATATGCTCTCCTGTGTAAATTGTATGTAAGTGGTTTATCCATGATTGGCATATTTGATTTACTAGTAAGTCCCTAGTAAGGTGCACTAGAGGTGCCAGGGCCTGTAAATCAAATGCTACGAGTGGGCCTGCAGCACTGGTTGTGCCCCCCACATAAGTAGCTCTGTAATCATGTCTCAGACCTGCCACTGCAGTGTCTGTATGTGTATTTTTACACTGTAAATTCGACTTGGCAAGTGTACCCACTTGCCAGGCCTAAACCTTCCCTTTCCTTACATGTAAGGCACCCCTAAGGTATGCCCTAGGTAGCCCCAAGGGCAGGGTGCAGTGTATGGATAAGGTAGGACATATAGTAATGTGGTTTATATGTCCTGACAGTGAAATACTGCCAATTTCGTTTTCACTGTTGCAAGGTCTGTCTCTCTCTCATAGGATAATATGGGGGCTACCTTTACATATGATTAAAGTGTAGATTCCCCTAGAGAGTAGATGGACATGTGGAGTTTGGGATCCCTGAACTCACAATTTAAAAATACATCTTTTAGTAAAGTTGATTTTAAGATTGTGCGTTTGGAAATGCCACTTTTAGAAAGTGAGCATTTTCTTGCTTAAACCATTCTGTGACTCTGCCTTGTTTGTGGATTCCCTGTCTGGGTCAGTTTGACAGTTGGGTTGTTTTTCACCTCACACCAGACAGTGACACAAAGGGAGCTGGGGTGTAATCTGCATTTCCTGATTAGCCATCTCTGCTAGGAGGGAGGGGTGGAGTGGTCACTCTCATCTGAAAGGACTGTGCCTGCCTCTGACAATGCTGTCTCCAACCCCCTGGTGTGTGTCTGAGGCCTTGCCTGGGCAAGGCAGGATTTCACAAGAAGGTGTGAGTCCCCTTTGAAGAAAGGTGACTTCAAAGACTAAAATGGGTATAAGAAGGGCACCCAAACTTACAAACTTCAGAAACACTTCTGGAATCAAGAGGAACCTCTGTCTGGAGAAGAGCTGATCGCTGAGGAACAAGTGCTGCCCTGCCTGTGACTGTGCTTTGTGGAGCTTTCCTGCAGTGCTGCTTCTGCCAGAGTAAGAGGGCAAAGACTGGACTTTGTGTGCCTTCCATCTTGAAGAAGAAATCTCCAAGGGCTTGATGTAGAGCTTGCCTCCTGTTGTTGAAGTCTCAGGGATAGCAAAGACTTCTTCCTGCCAGCACCTGGAGTCTCTGGAGAGACCCCTACTCTGCTCTGTGGTGCTCTTCCAGTTCCTGGGACCCTGAAAGGAGAGGCTGGCAGCCTAAGGACAAAAATACACGCACCGAGCACCGTGCGGAGAAAAGATCAACGCGAATCCGATCGCGGCTGAGAAAACGACGCGACGCCGGTTCCGCAGCTGAGAAACGACACCGCAGGAAACGCGACCGAAAAACCGACGCCCGGAGCAGGAGAAACGACGCGCAGCATCGCTGACGGAGGCTGAGAGATCGCACCCTGCGCCGCGGGACTTTCGGATCGTCGTGTGGCTGGCTTTTTCAACGCGCACCGCCGTGCCGAGTTGTTTTCGACGCACACAGCCGTGCAGGGTTACTTTCGACGCACACCGCCCGTGCGGGGTTATTTTTGACGCAAACCAGGTACATTTTTCACGCTAGCAGCGCTAGTGTGTTGTTACAACTACCTAAAGACTCTTTTTATTTTAAACCTTTAAAAAATCATAACTTGACTTGTGTATGTTGGATTTTTGTCGTTTTGGTCTTGTTTTGTCTAGATAAATATTTCCTATTTTTCTAAACTGGTGTTGTGTCATTTTGTAGTGTTTTCATTAAGTTACTGTGTGTGTTGGTACAAATACTTTACGCCCAGCACTCTGAGGTTAAGCCTACTGCTCTGCCAAGCTACCAAGGGGGTAAGCAGGGGTTAGCTGAGGGTGATTCTCTTTTATCCTAACTAGAGTGAGGGTCCTTGCTTGAACAGGGGGTAACCTGACTGTCAACCAAAGACCCCATTTCTAACATTGGTGACCAGCGGTCGGGATTGGACTTGTATTTGTACTTGACATACAGTAATTAAGTGTACACTACTGTTTTGATCTCAGACCACTACGTGACCACATACTACTTGTTTGGTGATCTTTTGATTTTTCTCTTAAGGACTCTTTTTATTCTACTTCCATGATTTTGCTGATCCCTTGACTGATTCTTTTTACTTCATTGGGAAATTATTTTTTTCTGCCTTTTGGAACTTTGCACTTGTGACCATCATGTCTCAATCTGGAGATGCAACAGCTGGAGCTGTGTTTGAAATGGAGAAACTGAAGGAGTACTCAGTTGCTCAATTGAAACAGTTCCTTAAAGATCTTGACTGTCCCACTGAGAGCTCCACCAGGGAGGGGGAGCTGCAACAGGCACAGAGGGCCGGGGTGACAATCAAGAAGGCTGGAGGGCACACAGAGGAGGAGAATGTGGGTGGGGAAGTGCAGAAGATACACAGTGGTGTAGTGGAGGTACCTGTTACGCCTGGGGGGAGGGTCCCCAGGAGGGGTATCAGGGTGTCGTCTAAGGGTCTGACTCCTAAAGATGTACAGGACAGACAGGCAGAAAGGGTTCGCCGGTTGGAGGCAGAAAAGTTGAGGATGCAAAGGGAGAATGACAAGTGGGAAAAGTTGGAAGAAAGGAGGAGGAACTTAGAGATTAAAAAAATGATTTATGCTTACGAGCTTAAATTGAAAGAGCTGGAAGTCATGAGGGCTGAGTCCAGCTGGAATGGTGGCAGCAACAATTGTATATCCAGTGATGCTGCAGAAGTGCACATGCCCAGAGAGGTGGTGCCCTACTTGAAGGAGGGAGTTAACACACGCCAGGAGGGTCAGGGGTATGAGGTAGCTCCAGTGATGCACAGGGTCCCTGAGGTGGATTGGGGAACTGGCATGGGGAGTCATATTCCTACTGGTGGGAGGGACACTCTACTGACTCTAGGTGAGAGTGACAGGGAGAGGGGTTCCCCCCAGGTAGAAGTCCTGGTTATGGAGTGTGAAAACATCCCAGAAGAGTGTGGGTTGAGTGTCAGGGACAGTCAGGTACTGTCTCACCAGTCTCAGGAGGGTGATGTGGGGTGCTTTTTCAAAGCAGAGTCACTGGATGGTTGGGTGAAGGGTACTTTGGTTAATTCATGTGAGGGGCTGAGTGATGTAATTGCTGGAGAGCATATGTCTAGTCCTTATTTTCCAGAGCTATGCCAACACCAGGTGGAGTGTGAGTTCTCTGACCCCAGGGAGCTTACAATGGAGGCAGACTTCTGGGTGAGTACCAGAGAGTCTGAAGAGGCATTTGGGGGTGCTCCTGAGAGGAGTGGTCTAGGTAGTTCCCAACCAGGTGAGGTAGGGAAGGATTGTAGTGTCCCAGGTAGGTCCCAGTGTAGTGGGATGGGTGAGGGACCCCATGTCCAGTCTCAGAGGAGAGGGAATGGGGATGGGTTGAGGCCCAAGGTGCCCGAGATCCGCTCCCAGGTCCTGGAGGGTTCCCTGCGGGAACACCAGGAGGGGAGCCTAGCCTGTACCATAGGGCCATCTGTTGAGGGAGACCCCACAGTGTCAGGAGAACTTGGGGGGGCCGCTGTAGCCAGCGTCCCACCAGTTCTGGTGTCTGGCAGTACCACTCCTAGTGAGGGGGTGCAGAAGTCCAGACAGAGGGTTGAGAGGGGGTTGCGGACCCCAGTGGAGAACCTGGAGGGTCAGGGGTCAGCTCTGAGAGCAGAGCCCCCCATGAATGACCTTGGTGAGACCATTTCTGGGTTGGGGGGAATCCAGACTCTGTCAGATGGGCAGAGGTCAGGAGACCTGCGCCAGCCAGACTCTTGTGTGGCCCTTCGGGACAGTGTGTCCCTTGAGGGGGGTAAGTGTGCCCCCCTGGAAGTCCTGGTGTGCCAGGCAATGGTTCAACCGCAGGGTGGTGACTCTGGGTTGAATGATCAGGTTCAGGGGGTAAACTCTGACCTGATGGGGGGTAAGTGTGCTCCCAAGGAAGTCCTGGTGTGCCAGGCAGTGGTTCAACCGCAGGGTGGTGACCCTGGGTTGGATGACCAGGTTCAGAGGGTAAACTCTGACCTGGTAGGGGGTAGGTATGCCCCCCAAGAAGTCCTGGTTTGCCAGGCAGTGATCCAGTCTGTGGGTACAGGCCCTGGATTGGGAGGCCAGGTCAAGGGTGTCCCCCCTGACCTGGAGGAAGGGGCTACTGCTAACAGTGCCCCTACCATGTTGTCTTCTGGGGGGGCCGCTCCTAGTTGGGTGGTTCAGGACCCCAGAAGAGAGGGCAGGGGGAGGGAAGCCTCACCCCTGGCCCTGGTCCAACCTGAAGGTACAGACCCCAGGTTGGAGGATCAGTTGCAGGTTAACATCCCTGCACTGATGGAAGAATTGTGCAGGACTGCTTCTACAAGCACCCTGACAGTTTTTGACTCTGGGGGTGCCGCTTCTGCGGGGAGGGTACAGAGCCCCAGAGGGGAGGACCAGGGTCAGGTTAACATCCCTGACCTGGTGGAAGAGAGAGTGGTCAAAGGGTGCCAGGCACCTGGGGCTACCACCCCCCACTCTCCACAGTCACAGTGGTTAGAGAGGCCTGAGGTCGGGCTCTCATCCCTGACAGTTGTCTGGGGCCACTGTGGCTTGCTGTCCTGGTGGACAGAGTTGCCCCTGGGGGGGGGAGGACGAGAGTCACACCCCGGGGGTGGAGTGGGCAACACCACTGTGTTGGCCCTGGTGGTACTATCTGCCCATTGCAATACATCTGTGAGCAAAGTAAAGTTAGGTGTTGCACAGATGGTGTCTGTAGATGTGGAGAAGGGTTCCCCATGGGTTAGCTTAGTGGGCCCTGAGAGTATGGACAGAGGGATCCAACTGGAGTCAGGAAGGCGTAGAACTGGAACATGCCCCTGCTGTTGTGGGCCTGGGTCCCTGTTCTATCGCCCCAATCAGGGAAGTACATCAAGGTATTGATTGTTCTCCCCTGGCTTTAGGCTGGTAGGGGGTCGTGTTGGACTTTTGCTTATGCAGGGTCATCCCCAGACTTTTTTGCCTCCTGCCTCCTATATTTTTCTGACATGTTGCTGTTGGCTTTTCAACTCTGAGCACTTTACCACTGCTAACCAGTGCTAAAGTGCATATGCTCTCCTGTGTAAATTGTATGTAAGTGGTTTATCCATGATTGGCATATTTGATTTACTAGTAAGTCCCTAGTAAGGTGCACTAGAGGTGCCAGGGCCTGTAAATCAAATGCTACGAGTGGGCCTGCAGCACTGGTTGTGCCCCCCACATAAGTAGCTCTGTAATCATGTCTCAGACCTGCCACTGCAGTGTCTGTATGTGTATTTTTACACTGTAAATTCGACTTGGCAAGTGTACCCACTTGCCAGGCCTAAACCTTCTCTTTCCTTACATGTAAGGCACCCCTAAGGTATGCCCTAGGTAGCCCCAAGGGCAGGGTGCAGTGTATGGATAAGGTAGGACATATAGTAATGTGGTTTATATGTCCTGACAGTGAAATACTGCCAATTTCGTTTTCACTGTTGCAAGGTCTGTCTCTCTCTCATAGGATAATATGGGGGCTACCTTTACATATGATTAAAGTGTAGATTCCCCTAGAGAGTAGATGGACATGTGGAGTTTGGGATCCCTGAACTCACAATTTAAAAATACATCTTTTAGTAAAGTTGATTTTAAGATTGTGCGTTTGGAAATGCCACTTTTAGAAAGTGAGCATTTTCTTGCTTAAACCATTCTGTGACTCTGCCTTGTTTGTGGATTCCCTGTCTGGGTCAGTTTGACAGTTGGGTTGTTTTTCACCTCACACCAGACAGTGACACAAAGGGAGCTGGGGTGTAATCTGCATTTCCTGATTAGCCATCTCTGCTAGGAGGGAGGGGTGGAGTGGTCACTCTCATCTGAAAGGACTGTGCCTGCCTCTGACAATGCTGTCTCCAACCCCCTGGTGTGTGTCTGAGGCCTTGCCTGGGCAAGGCAGGATTTCACAAGAAGGTGTGAGTCCCCTTTGAAGAAAGGTGACTTCAAAGACTAAAATGGGTATAAGAAGGGCACCCAAACTTACAAACTTCAGAAACACTTCTGGAATCAAGAGGAACCTCTGCCTGGAGAAGA
Source organism: Pleurodeles waltl (assembly GCF_031143425.1). NCBI lineage: Eukaryota > Metazoa > Chordata > Amphibia > Caudata > Salamandridae > Pleurodeles > Pleurodeles waltl. Next base: position 853,307,244 of record NC_090438.1, on the reverse strand, counting down.
GCTGATCGCTGAGGAACAAGTGCTGCCCTGCCTGTGACTGTGCTTTGTGGAGCTTTCCTGCAGTGCTGCTTCTGCCAGAGTAAGAGGGCAAAGACTGGACTTTGTGTGCCTTCCATCTTGAAGAAGAAATCTCCAAGGGCTTGATGTAGAGCTTGCCTCCTGTTGTTGAAGTCTCAGGGATAGCAAAGACTTCTTCCTGCCAGCACCTGGAGTCTCTGGAGAGACCCCTACTCTGCTCTGTGGTGCCCTTCCAGTTCCTGGGACCCTGAAAGGAGAGGCTGGCAGCCTAAGGACAAAAATACACGCACCGAGCGCCGTGCGGAGAAAAGATCGACGCGAATCCGATCGCGGCTGAGAAAACGACGCGACGCCGGTTCCGCAGCTGAGAAACGACGCCGCAGGAAACGCGACCGAAAAACCGACGCCCGGAGCAGGAGAAACGACGCGCAGCATCGCTGACGGAGGCTGAGAGATCGCACCCTGCGCCGCGAGACTTTCGGATCGTCGTGTGGCTGGCTTTTTCAACGCGCACCGCCGTGCCGAGTTGTTTTCGACGCACACAGCCGTGCAGGGTTACTTTCGACGCACACCGCCCGTGCGGGGTTATTTTTGACGCAAACCAGGTACATTTTTCACGCTAGCAGCGCTAGTGTGTTGTTACAACTACCTAAAGACTCTTTTTATTTTAAACCTTTAAAAAATCATAACTTGACTTGTGTATGTTGGATTTTTGTCGTTTTGGTCTTGTTTTGTCTAGATAAATATTTCCTATTTTTCTAAACTGGTGTTGTGTCATTTTGTAGTGTTTTCATTAAGTTACTGTGTGTGTTGGTACAAATACTTTACGCCCAGCACTCTGAGGTTAAGCCTACTGCTCTGCCAAGCTACCAAGGGGGTAAGCAGGGGTTAGCTGAGGGTGATTCTCTTTTATCCTAACTAGAGTGAGGGTCCTTGCTTGAACAGGGGGTAACCTGACTGTCAACCAAAGACCCCATTTCTAACAGGTCCCATGAGAAAGAATTTACTACAGCTACACACACATCTCTAGCTTCTGGAAAAGTACAGCGTCGTGTCCTTCAGGAGAGCAGCACATTGCACATTAGAAAAACACAGTTAATGTGAGACCGGGCAGCTAGGCCCAGACCCTTGCTAACTAAGGCCTAGTGAGTAATTTTAGCAAAACCTTAATACATAACTCTTAGTGCTAATACAAAATCATACATGAATACATTATTAATTCATTTTAGTCAGTTTAATTAGTCATCGTATACATTGATGGCCACACCCCGTGGGCACATTTCAAACGTGTGCATTAATATTATTCTATCACGTTTCTATGCAGCTTTGTTATACATTATTTTGCAAGCTTTTCATGTTAATATTGATTATAAAGATCACACTCCAACACCCTCCAAAGAGACACAGCTGTGGGCGCTGTGCCAGACATCACTTGATGGCGGGACCAAGGGGTAGCCACTGTAGTCAAGGATCATATTGACAGCGTTTCACTGCTCTAGTAGTATTCAGGTCATGATCTCCACGATATTCTTGGGCTGGTAACTGCTTCGAAGAGATGGCAGCATATAACCATATTGATTTGTAATCTTTCACTTCACCACCAGGATACGAGCACTGCACTGATATTATTCATCTTTAGCCACATCTATATGTATTATAGCAGAATGAAAAAATATATTTTACGAAATGAAAATGTTTTGTCTCATACACTGTGGACGAAGAGGACTATTACATAGGGCCTCATTATGACCCTGGCGGGCGGCGGAGGCCGCCCGCCAGGATCCCGCCCTCCAAATTACCGCGCCGCGGTCAAAAGACCGCGGCGGGTATTACGAGTTTTCCCCTGGGCTGGCGGGCGGTTCCAGTAAAACCGCCCGCCAGCCCAGGGGAAAACGACCTTCCCACGAGGATGCCGGCTCGTAATCGAGCCGGCGGAGTGGGAAGGTGCGACGGGTGCAGTGGCACCCGTCGCGTATTTCAGTGTCTGCAAGGCAGACACTGAAATACTTTTCGGGGCCCTCTTACGGGGGCCCCTGCCGTGCCCATGCCATTGGCATGGGCACGGCAGGGGCCCCCAGGGGCCCCGCGACCCCCCCTACCGCCATCCTGTTCATGGCGGCTTTCCCGCCATGAACTGGATGGCGGTAGGGGGGGTCAGAATCCTCATGGCTGCGGAGCGCGCTCCGCAGCCATGGAGGATTCCAAAGAGCAGCGGAAAGTCAGCGGGAGACCGCTGACTTTCCGCTTCTGACCGCGGCTGAACCGCCGCGGTCAGAATGCTCATTGGAGCACCGCCAGCCTGTTGGCGGTGCTCCCGTGGTCGGTGGCCCTGGCGGCCACCGTCCGCCAGGGTCAGAATGACCCTCATAGTCTCTTGAGGAGTAATAACTTGCCTTTTAAAAACTATTTCTGACAGAATCTCCATGGTATACAATCACCTTAAGGAATAATCACAACTCTTGTCTGGGTGAACGAACGCTTAAATTCACCAAATTAACCGAAACTCAACCCCGAATAGCTATAGAAGAGAGCAGATACGCTGAACTAAGGGCAATAACTGAAGTTTTTATGAAGAACCAAAACAGCAATAAAGAATTAAAAAACGCGAGGCTAAAAGTGCTCTGAATGCTCAGTCAGATTGAACTTTTCATAAAATTCAACAATTAAAGAATATATATTTTCTAGCCTTTCTTGAAATAATCACATTTGTGTAAATAAATACTTTGATGTGTGTAATGTCCAGTATGGTGGGTTGGCAATATTGTAAACAGGCGTTTTTTACCTAATTACTTATTGTAAAACGTTTCTATGCAATTTGCCAATGTGTAGCCAGCAACTGAATATATTTCCTATTACTTTTGTTGCTTTGTGTTCAGCAGTCACAGTACTGTCAGAATGATTCAGTCTTAAACAATATCTGGAGTGGACAGTGAAGCAATTCTGAAGCAACGTTTGACAATTCTAGGTTCAGAAAGTTAGTGGCACTTTCCTTTTCTTGTCACATCAAAAATGCAATATTTTAATAAAGTAACCTCTAAAATCAGCAAATTTGTACACACAAAAAATAGCATTGGCCTGTCATGCAAATTAGTTCAACTTGAAGCACAGAATCACTGACAATATTTGTCAAAGGAACACTTTAAAATGACGGATTTAGCAGAGGTTTTTCATCTAGCTAGCGCTCTTTTCATCTTCAGTCTTTGTTCTTGGAGACCAGCTAATTGGTTCAGTTTGCTGCCTGCATATATTGGACACACTTACTTTGCAAAGAGCCAGTTTCCCCCTGTTTAATTTTCATGTTGTCATAAACTACTGATCTAAATTTAAAAGAAGAGCCAGAATTCTGTCACCACTTTAACAAGGTATATGCAAATGCAGACATCCCGTGAGTCCTTGCAGCAAGTCTGCATGGACCATCCCTGGCCCCTGTTAATTTCTGCATACCTAAGCTAATGAGTTTGGCCACCATTTAAACACAAGTCTAACTCATCCGAGGGGCACAAATAATTATTCCTATGCAAACGAGATTCTCAATCAAGGGTCCGTGTATTGAATTTATTATTTTTCCCTAGACAAGGGCACGTGCGCATTGTCAGATAGAGAACTATGCTAGCGTTAGCAGGTTCTTGCAAATAACTCTACACTTTCAATAAATCGAGACATGACAGCACTTATTAACTGTGCCAATGACCTTTAGCAAAAAAAGCAAACAAATGAAAATAACTCTGGAAAATTGTAAAACAAATCCCATTATTGTACAAATAAACCCAAATAGTTATATAACAATAAGATAGCTTATAGTGTTTCATGCCACACTTCTGCCATGTCTCAGGGTTGCATGCTTTATTACTGAAATTCAATAGTACCCAGTTTACAAAAGTGAAACGCATGTAAAGTAAGTCTTGATAGGTTCAAATTTGTAAGTTGCAGATTGTAGTAGATGTCAACAACAAGCATTTAACTCACTAACTCATTTTGCTAGGAACTGTATATACATATCACTAATAACACATCACTTAATTCAGCATTATATACGATCACATTGCTACACTTTGCAGTTGTTTCCATGCATTTGTACAATAATGGGCTTAATTCACATTAGGCTTGATTTACAAACGTAAACTTAAACTTTTTTTCTAAGTTTAGACCAAAAGTTCAAGTTTGCAACTTTGGGAATTGTCAAAGGGCATTTACGAGTACTATCGTTATGTCCGCACTTTGTGAATCAGGCCCAAATTATTTATTGCGACCTATCTTTTTAGTATTCCTGGATTACTTCTGAATTTCAAGAGTGAGGGGCTTAGTTGGAGATTGTTGGACAGGATTCCCCACCACAAACATGACTGGGTACCCCACCCGCTAAACTGTTAGTCCACCTGCTCTATAGAGAGTTCGGTAGGCTGTCACCTTTCACCATTAGCAGGGCAGAATTAGGTCCATTTGTGTTAGTATCTCAGACTGCTTGTCACATTAGGGCAGGCATTCTTAGGACTATCAGAATAAACCAGCAGGTCTCAAACAGAAAACAATATACAAATGAAATCGCTCCCCGGGAGTAAAAAATCCAGGATGTCGGGTAATTAGTTTTCTGCTTTTAAAAAATAACTGGGTTTGGATACGAAAAACAAAAAAGTTTTCTGAGCGGCTGCATGAAATAGGATCTACCACGGTGGCGGCTTCTCTGAAGGCATAGAGATTACTGCCAGTCAGGCACAAAACTCTAAATATGGAGACTGTAGTCCAACAGAGTGGACGAGTATATGTCTTTGAGGCCTTGGTGCAAGTGTGTACAGACCACCAACCTCTAGATGAGGCTCTAAATCGATAACAAGCAGGAGTAGTCATAACTTAATTTAGGAGAAGCGTATGATAAAATTTGCTATTTATTAGTCCATGATCACCTGGCTGTCTATTGCCAAAACAGCAGTTGTTCCTTTGGGGTTATTTAAAGAATATATATTTTTGTTGAAGATGAACAAAATAAATTGTGCTAGATTAAACTGGCCATATGAAAAAGATCCAATAGTGTTTGATTGATGCAAAGGTAATACATTCTGGGACAGTACAAAAATGGTTTGTATTTGCAAAAGTATACAGAAGAATGTTATATGTAAAGGTGATGCGACACTGAAGTGCTCATGTGTCCAAAGTTGCAGCCACAGTAAACAAATGCAACTTAAGCACATAGAAAAGACTTTTTAGGGTGTTTGTTTGGTGCCATAATGGGTTCCCTAAGACCTGCCTGATGCTTGGAATTTTCCGTTTAACTTACTGTTCTATGAAACTATTGCCATATTAATGGTTCAAGGATAATCAATCTTCTTTCAGCACACGATTCCCATTGTGACTTTTTTCCAAACCTGTCTAAAACCATGCAAACTTTCATGTTAGGCAAAATAGCAACAACATTGCCACACTTTTCACAACACAACACAACATTAACAAGTACAGTAGATTACACACCATAAAAAAGTTTGCATGGAACAAACACTTTAGCAGGGTGTTTGCTCATGTTGAGAGGATATTTGTGTCCTAGTATTAACCCACCTCAACAGAGAGAATGCTCATGGCTTAATTCACCAAAGTATGAGTAAGAAGGTAGGAGGTCTGTAGTACAATTTCATTTACTGTTTAGTGCCTTTGTAAACTGACCCTAAAACAAATAAAATGGTAATTATATGAGCATGTCCATATACAATTAGTGCAAACTGAAATGACTGTGCCCTCTTTTCACTTTTACTAATAGGTAGTTGAACGTTTTGGAGACAATTCACAAAGGCATTTCTGAGCTTGTAGAGTGTTGCTTCTTAGAAATTGGGTCTCTGGTTGGCAGAGGTATGCACCCTGTCCAAGTAGGGACTACAATTCTAGACAGGGTACGTCAAATACACACCCTAATTTAATTGTGGTCACAGTATCGTAGCTTGGAACAGAGTCTTCAAGATTATCTCATGAGGCAATGTGTAAGGATGTGTGCAACACTTAAGTACAGTAACACAGTGGAAAATGCTACAAAAAGACTCCACACCAGTTTAGAAATAATACAATATTTATCTTACTAAACCAAGACCAAAACAGTAAATATCCAATCAGTACTGTGCAAGTTATAGCATTTTCAAGTATGCATATAATATCACAGTGCTGAAGAAGTGTGTTTATTCCTGTGAGTGCTGGAAAGGCTCTTTTGATTAGTGAGTCAATGTGGTCTCACTTAGACCTAGGTGATTGACAGGGGATCCTGCCCAGATATCAGCTGGTATGTGCGAGGTAGTTGAACAAGCTTAATAGGTTGCTCACAAATGAGTCAGAGACAGAGGAAAGTTACCTAGCCCCTGTGCAGTGTGGAATGAACATAGAGGATTTTAAAGCAGGAGCGGCCCTCCTGATGCATGCAGTGCGGCGTCGGGCCATGCAAGGTTATCCTCACCGGACGAAGCAGGTTCTTAAGCACTCAAAAGGTAAATTTGCCTATATGATCAACATCCTTGGGAAGTGTGATAGAACCTCATCCACGGTCAAAGAACTCAGTGGGCTCCTAGCTGTATTATCTTCAAAAAATAAAGGAGTACTGTCAAACACTTCATCAAATCAGGCAAGTAAACCAAAGATCTCTGATGGGCTGCCTAACTCACATGATAAGTCTGACAAGGGTAAAGAAACAAAATGGTAAAAAGAAGAAATTAAAACTGCAGGACTTCTTTAAGGTCCTTTGCCTTTAATCAACACCTCCCCCACCTACAACCCTTTTGCTGATGGACATCTGCTGGTAATCCTCTTTGCAGTGCCTCTAATCTCTCATTCACATTCTTCTCTGCATTCTGCTGCTCAATGTGCTTGCTTTGTAAATAGGAATTAAAAATGGATTTTCTGGTTGACAGAGTTATGCACCCTGACCGAGCAGGAACCACAATCATGGCCAGGGTAGGTCACAAACACATTCTAAATTAACTTACGCTCCTCTCTGGTATCTTGGCACAGAGTAGCCATGCTTAACTGAAAAAGGGAAAACACCAAACAAAAAGATACCACACCCGGTTAGAAAAATAGAAATAAAACTTAGTTAATAAATACAACAAGACCAAAATGACTAAAATCCAACAAGTAGAACTCGAGTTATGAATTTTTAGATAATAAACTGTAAGATGGAGTTTAGGAGCAAAACGCGCCAACCGGGGAAATCTGGTCATGCCAGACTGGGACAAACTCAAAAGTTGAGGCCGACTGTGATGGAGCATGGGCGGCCATGGAGACCTCATTGGGCCTGCTGAGTTTCATTTAGCATTTCCTTAAGGGTCACAAAGCACCCTACCTCATTAATATTCATGAGGCAGGTCTCAATTTGCACCTCAGTGGGAAACGCTAAAATCACTGGAATGGTGGCCTGCTGGTCTCAGCAGACCACCATGTCTGTGACTGCTTTTAAATAAAGTAATTTTTTTTTTTAAATGCAGCCCATTTTTCTTGGAAAATGAGATGCGTTTAAAAAAGAAACAATATTAGTTTCCTTTTCATTTTTTAAGAGTAATCAGTGGTACGTAGCACCAATGCCTGCTCTGAAAAAGCATTTTCACTACCATTCAAAAAGGGGAAGGGGTCCCTTGGGAACCCCTACCCATTTGTGATTAGGTTACACCCACTTGAAGTAGGTGTTAAAATGTGAATGTTTTGTGACTGCATTTAAGTCACAAAACATTCCTACATACTGTTGGGATTTGGTATTGGGAAGGGAAGCCCTGAACACGCCTCTTCCTAATACCAAATCAGTTTCTATGCACAATACCAAATTGCGAATTGGTAACATGTTACTGAATCACAAATTGAAATTCATAAATACCAAAATGCATTTTTTGCGGTTGCCATTTGTGACCACAAAAAGGCATGATACATGTGCCGTAAGTGCAAAAGCATTGGGCTGGTTCTGAACCACACCGTCAAGGAGATGCATCCATTTTCTTCACGCAGTGAAGGAGATGCGTTAAAGTTCCCCATGCAGTGCTGGTGATGAGTCAGTTCCGAGATGCAATTGTGTTCCAGTGCAGGTGCTGGCTGCGTTGTCATTGAAGCAATGCGCTGATTCGGATAGGCGCAGTGGCTGCGAGGCGGAGTTCAGCATTATCGTTGAGGTTGTTGTTGACAGGGATACTGTGACCTTGCACCGAAGAAAACATCGCAGTGCTGGTTGTCAAAGCAGTGCACCAGTTTTATCCATGCAACAACAGAAATGCGCTGGATCTGTCCATGCAACTGCAGGAATTCAGACATTCTGCTGGAGCAGCTCCTGCAGATCTAATTACAAGGGCCCAGGACGGAGGTGGTACCACTTGGCAGGTCAGGCACACAGCTGGCAGAGTTCAGTTGTAATGCTGGATTGGTTGGGAGTCTGTTAGGGCCCTGAGACTTCAGATCAGGAGATCAGTCGGCTGGCCCTTGGAATAACTCTGGGTTCTGGTTTAAGTAGATGCAGATGCAGTACATCTCATCCGGATAAGGAGGGAAGCAGGCAGCAGATCAGCACAGTCAGGCAGTAATTTTTCCAGAGCAGTCGTCCAACAGAGTGGTAGTCCTTGAAGCAGCACAGCAGTCCTTCTTCCTGGTAGGGCATCCACAGGTCCAAACGTGTACTGAAGTGGTAGGGTCTAAGGTCCAGTTACTATACCCAGTGGTGCCGTTGAAATGAGGGGGACTTCAGAGAAGTCTTTGAAGTGGCAGAGGTTCTCCCTTCCTACCCTGACTCCAGACTCAAAACAGGGGGATATGTAGGCCTATGTGTGCGGACAGTGCACAGTCTTTTCAGGTATAGGTGTGAGGCTGTGGCCAGGTCCTCATCCCATCGCGTAGGGATGGCCCCTTAGGGCCATCAATTCAGAGCTAATCTCTTATTGTGTATGGCTGTCTAGAGGTAATACACAAAGACCAGCTCTCATCCACACCAGACAAGTAATCAGAGATAGGAAGCAGGCACCAAATGGCTAAAGTAAAAAATGACAACTTTCTAAAAGTGGCATTTTCAGAAATACAATTTAAAATCTGACTTCACCATAAATTGTGAATCCAGAGACACTAACCTGGAAAAACCCATCTCTTCGAGAGTGTGCATTACACGTATAAGATGTAATAGGGTACTCCCAATGTTAACTTATGGGAGAGGTAGATCTTGCAGTAGGGAAAAATTAAATTAAGAGTTTTTCACTACAGGACATGTAAAGCTTAAAAATACATGTTCCATTTTTTTAAGACAGCACATGCGCCCTTGAGGCTGCTAGGGCCTACCTACCTAGGGGTGGCAATTTATTGAGAAGGGTGGTTTGGGCCTGGCGAAAAGTTCATGGAAGTTTGTCGGCATGGAAGTTTAAAAGTGCATAGCCAGACTCTGCAGTGGCAGGTCTAAGACATATTTAAAGGGCTACTTAATTGGATGGCACAATCAGTGGTGCAAACCCACTAGTAGAATTGAGTGTATAGGCTGTGGGCACATGTAGTTCACTTTACTAGGGGCCTATGAGTAAATTAAATATGCCAATTTAGTATATATCAATCAAATCATGTTTTAGGGAGAGAGCACACGTTCTTTAGCACTGGTTAACAGTGCTAAAGTGCACAGACACCTAAGTCCAGTAGAAACAAAATTCTGAAAAATTGGGGTAAGTAAACCAGAAGTTTAGGGGGAAGACCACCCTAAAGCTAACAGGTTTAACAATAGGCTAGTCTTGGAAAAGTCCCAAAACATACTTTTAGATGTCCACAATGTGAAACACCTTCCTCTAGATCCCAACTAATTAAGGGGGTGTTCCCTTTACATTCCCACCAGCAGAAAGGATTTACTCAAGCTCTTGATATGGTAAACCTCAATCTTCTTCTGGGTTGTGTGTGCTCCAGGAAAAGGTGTGTGAATGCCCAAACATGTAAATTTTTTGGCTTTCACAAGTATTGCTGGCATTTTTTCACTTGAAGGTACCCTCATTCCCTGGTAAAATATTTGCTCACACTGAGTAGTTTATGAGAATCAATATATACAAAACTGGGTTTTGATCATGATAGAATGCTATTTTAAGGTGTAATTTGAACATAAACATGCAAACTTTGCAAAACAGACTAATGCTTAAAAAAAAGAAATTGTATGTTTTTCTTCTTTCCCCATTAAGTATATCAACTCCTAGTCAATTTTTTTATATAGTTTATCTTGCAACTATGGAAAAACATTTAGGTCTTCATTAGAGTCTAAGGGTTTAATTCTCATGACGCTACAAATTAGAAATCCAAACTGCGTAACAATATTGCACGCTTTCTTTTCACTGTAAGTCAGTACTGGAGCAACACAAATTAGAATCCATCCTTCACACGTCATCATTGTGCAAATATGCATTTACATTCTATTAACTGTGTGTCTTAAAAAATGTTAAAATGTGTGAACATTTAATTGCATTAATGAAATGTAACCATAGCAAAGACTAAAGACTTCTGTAAGTGTATACTGATGTTCATTTTTGACATGCTTACATGTATTTATTATTCACCTTTCATTTTTACACTTCAAGTTATATATGCAGGCATAAACATGTGTTCTCTTATTCATGTTTGCATTTATTTTGAAACGCATATGTTTCCATGTATAATCATTTACTGGAAAATGCACATTTAGGGCCTGATTACAACTTTGGAGGAGGTGTTAATCCGTCCCAAAAGTGATGGTAAAGTGACGGATATACCACCAGCCGTATTACAAGTTCCATAGGATATAATGGACTCGTAATACGGCTGGTGATATATACATCACTTTTGGGACGGATTAACACCTCCTCCAAAGTTGTAATCAGGCCCTTAATGTTTAATTAAAGCTAGCCTGCCTAAAGGCCTTCATTTTCTAAAGTTTTTGGCTTCTTTTGTGTTTTCTTTCTTTTCAAGGTTTCATTAGCTACAGAAAAGGACTATGGTTAGACATGACATCCTCGGTGTGGTCTCCCCTGTCTTTTTTGCCTCTGTTTCCCATGTTTTGACTGTATGCTGGACTCTGTTTTTGCTATTTTTGGTACTCTGGCACTTTACCACTGCTGACCAGTGCTAAAGTGCAAGTGCCTCTGTGTAAAATGTATGTTTAATTGGCTTTTCCATGACTGGCACATTTAATTTACTGGTAAGTCCCTAGTAAAGTGTCCTAGAGGTGCCCAGGGCCTGTAACTCAAATGCTACTAATGGTCCTGCAGTACTGGTTGTGCCACCCACATTAGTAGCCCTGTAAACACTGCTCAGACCTGCCACTGCTGTATCTGGGTGCGTAGTTTTCACCTGCCAATTCGACTTGGAAAGTGTACCCACTTGCCAGGCCTATACCCACCCTTTTTATACATGTAATGCATCGCTAAGGTAGGCCCAAGTAGCCCCATGGGCTGTGTTCAGTGTATGTTAAAGGTGAAACATTTACTGATGTGTTTTACATGTCCTAACAGTGAAATACTGCAAAATCTGTTTTTCACTGTTGCAAGGACTATCTCTCTAATAGGTTAGCATAGGGGCTGCCTTTAATTATTTTTAAAGTGTAGGTTCACTTTGACAGCAGTTAGAAATTAGAGTTTGGTGTCTCTGAACTCACAATTTAAAAATACATCTGTTAGTGAAGGTTTTTTTTTAGATTATTAGTTTGAAAATGTCACTTTTAGAAAGTAGGGATTTTCTTGCTTAAACCATTCTGTGACTCTGCCTGTTTGTGGATTCCCTGTCTGGGTCAGAGTGACAGTTGGGCTGTTTGTAAGTCTCCTCTAGACAGTGATATAAAGGGTGCTGTGGAGTAGCCTGCATATCCTGATGAGCCATCTGAGCTAGAGTGGAGGGAGAAGTGGTCATTTACACCTGAATGGGCTTTGCCTGCCCACACACATTGCAGTCTCCATCCCCCTGATGTGTTACTGGGGCCAGGCCTGGGCTAGGCAGGATCTTGTGAACAATAGAGGCTTTCCTTTGAAGTTTGCCTACTTTGAAGGCAGAAAGGGGCATAAGTAGTGGACTCAGGCCCATATTTATACTTTTTGACGCTAAACTGCGCTAACGCAGTTTAGCGTCAAAAAGTTTTGCGCCGTCTAACGCCATTCTGAAGCGCCATGCGGGCGCCGTATTTATGGAATGGCGTTAGACGGCGCAATCAGACCGGCGCTGCCTGGTTTGCGTGGGAAAAAACCACGTAGACCAGACAGCGCCGGCGTAGGGGGAAAATGGCGCATGGGCGTCTTAAAATGGGGCAAGTCAGGTTACGTCGAAAAAATCGTCTTAACCCGACTTGCGCCATTTTTTAACGACGCCCATCCCCCATCAACATGACTCCTATCATTGTAAAGATAGGAGTCATGCCCCCTTGCCCAATGGCCATGCCCAGGGGACTTCTGTCCCCTGGGCATGGTCATTGGGCATAGTGGCATGTAGGGGGGCACAAATAAGGCCACCAAAAAAAAATATAAAAAATAAAAAATTATACTTACCTGAACTTACCTGAATGTCCCTGGGGTGGGTCCCTCCATCCTTGGGGGTCCTCCTGGGGTGGGCAAGGGTGGCAGGGGGGGTCCCTGGGGGCATGGGAGGGCACCTGTGGGCTCATTTTGAGCCCACAGGCCCCTTAACGCCTGCCCTGAGCAGGCGTTAAAAAGTGGCGCAAATGCGCCGTTTTTTGCCACGCCAACTCCCGGGCGTCTCTTTTGCCCGGGAGTATTAATACCACGTAAAGGCCTGGGAGTCATTTTTTAGACGGGAACGCCTCCCTTGCATATCATTAACGCAAGGAAGGGGTTCACGCTAAAAAATGACGCACATTCCGGGAACTTTGGCGCTATTCGCCTCTAACGCCATAGTATAAATATGGCGTTAGTTGGCGTTAGTTTTGCGTCGAAATTGCGTCAAAAAAAACGACGCAATTTCAGCGCAAAAGGAGTATAAATATGGCCCTCATTACCCCAGACTTTTAGATCACTTCTGGAACCAGGAGAAACCTCTGCCAAGGAGAAGAGCTGAAGAGCTAAGGAGAAGTGCTGCCCCTGCCTGTGACTGTGCTTTGCTGGGCTATCCTGTAGCGTCTGCTTCTGCCTGTGAAAAGGGACAAAGACAGGACTTTGTTGTGCATTACTGCTTAAGAAGCATCTCCAAGGACTTGAACTGTCACGATCTATCCTTTGCTTACTGCCTTTGTCAGCTGGAACTGAAGGGCGACCTAGATTCTAGCAGGTGCTGCTCTGGCCAAGGTAAGGGTGACCCTTTCCGGTAGCAATGGTGACAATGGTGCATCAAAACAGTCCATGCCCTCCAGAATGAGTCCCAGAGGAATAACCCCAAAGGGAAAAACCTCTATGACAGGAATCCCTGGAACAGAAGAAAAAGACAGGTGAAAAAATAAGAATTACAATGTCAAGGAAAATAACTGGAAGAAGCTGAATAAAACAGGAACAAAAACTGGAATCAGAGAAAAACCAGCCGGAGCGTGATCACCACCAGAGGAAGTGTTGCAGTGCAAGGAGAACAAGAATCTAACCCCTTAAGACACCCTGAGCAGGAAGTGAAATGTAGGTCAAAGCAAGAGCGCCATTTTAGATTGGGAAAAGACCATAGAACAAGGTAGAAGAAGACACCATATTAGAAAAGGAACCAGATGCATGCAGGGAAAAAGACAAGAAGAAAGGCATGCTAGGAGAAAGAGAATATGGCCCCACTAGGAAAAAAGAAGAAAAGAAAAAGAAAGAGAAAATAAAAGAGCCCTAGAACAGGGCACCAGGTAAGTAAGGGGTCGGGACAGACACCTTGTGCAAAGAACCCACGCTGTGTGCTGAGTGCCCAACCCTGGGCCTCAGACCTCTCCGCAGGCCATAACATGAGCCATGGCTAGAAAAAGGGGCCGGGGAGAGCCCCACGGCTGTAAAAATGGACCGCTACTCCAACCGTGATCTGAACCAAGACCTGTGCCCGGGCCACGGGAGCCCACAGCATGACATGAACTGAGCTTGCCTCACGTTTTAAAGTCTCAGGGCCATCAAAAACTTAGTCTACAAGCACCTGGACTCTCTACTGAGACTTCTGCCCCGCCACGTGGTGCTCTATCCTGTACCTGGGCCCTTAAAAGGTGAAGTTGGCAGAACAAAGCTGAAAACCACACACAGACTGCTGTGTGGGGAAATTCTCGATGCGCCATCTGCAACGTGGCTGATAAATGTCGTGCCACCTGCTTCGTAACTGGAATCGACTCTCCACTTGCATAGTGGCTGGGAGATCAATGCATCGCGGTTGGAGAAATGACGCAACACCAGCTTGCAGCTGCTGGTAACAACGCAACACCCCACGCAACATGGTTTTCTAGCATCATTCTACTGGATTTCTCATGCGTCATCCCTGGGCATCAAAGTAATAGTGAACCTGCATGGATCCGAGGTGCCCTGTCGGGAATCGATGCATTGCTTTATTGCGAGGGAGAAAAATGATGCATTGACGACCTGATTGGAGAAGGAATGGCGCACGGTCTCACTTGCGACTAAGGAATCGACGCATCACTGGCTTTTCCGATGCACACTCGCCCGTGTGGCTTTATTTTTACTCAAACCAGGCACTTTGTGTAAGAGTAATGTTTCCATTGTTTTCCATTGAGTAAGACTCTTATTTTGAAAATTCATATTTTGACTTGTGCATACTGGATTATTTTCATTTTGGTCTAGTTTTATTTAGATAAATATTACCTACTTTTCTAAACTGGTGTGGTGTCCATTTTGTAGTGTTTTCACTGTATTACCGTATGTGTTGATACAAATACTTTACACATTGCTTCCAGATAAAGCCTTTCTGCCCCTGCCAAGCTACCAAGGGAGTGAGTGGGCGTTAACCAGGTGTGTTTCTCCGTTATCCTGACTAGAGTGAGGGATCCTGCTTGTACAGAGTGCAAATTGACTGCCAGCTAGAGACACCATTTCTAACAACTATTGTTATATGCATTCATTTGGCTGATCGAAAGACCTGAGAAGAGAAATCCTGGCAACAAACCTGAAGATCTAATGAGCAGTTGAAACTACCTATTCATTTCATATGTGGAACAGGAGGTGCTCAAGGTTGCAATATCTATTGAGGTTCTGTGGGATGAGAAATTCAGGTGATGTTGCAAATGCACACCACTGGATGAGAAACTGTTGGTTCCTGGTAGGTAGTAAGAGATATGATTGTTGCTGGAGGTTCAGTTTGTTTTAATTATTGCTCATGCTGTTTTAATGTTAAGACAGATTTCCTTAGTCTTTGAGGAATACAGACCTCTCTGTTTCTTTTATTCTTGCAAGTGTAAATCTTTA
Source organism: Pleurodeles waltl (assembly GCF_031143425.1). Taxonomy (NCBI): domain Eukaryota; kingdom Metazoa; phylum Chordata; class Amphibia; order Caudata; family Salamandridae; genus Pleurodeles; species Pleurodeles waltl. The sequence continues at coordinate 853,291,927 of NC_090438.1, read as the reverse complement.
TGCTAAACATTTATTCCAAAGCCTAGAAGACTTCTACAGAAGCGTTCACTATTCTGACATCTTGTCACATTTCCAATTTTCCCTGAGACTTCATTCAAACTATCCCCATTCCTTACTTTGAATTCTGATTAGATTATTTTAGAATAACTTCATGTTTCAGAGAGAGAAATGCGGTTTCTTTATGGAACATCTATTTGTAATTCTCAGTTTCTGTATTGGAGTGGATGTTATTGCATTGTATTTTAATCTCTTGAGACTGAACCAATTGCAATATTTTATCTTGCCAGCTGTAATCCTGTACCTTTTTAATATTCTGACATGCATATATATTTGATTGATTAATGATTGGAAATAAAATTACTTCAATCACCCATTCCTGGTTCCTATTGTGTGACCAAATGAGTTTCAAGAAAATTTAATTGTTGTGTAATTGTTAGCTCTATTGGGGTCTCAGTCAACTTAAATAGGTCCAACAGATGAGAGATTGTAAATCACACTGCTGTGCACTCTCAGTACTAATGGTAAAAATGTTTTCCTCATTTGTTTGATAAGTAGGTGTGTTAATCATGGTTCACTCTTCCCCTTTCACTTAAACTCATAGATGTTCCCTTATTCCAGAAGTGGGGGATTTTCAGGCTGAAGGGAGTGAGCATAATTCGGGGAAGACCTGCGTGGCTCTCCAGTTGCGTGAGCTGTGACAATTCTTGAAAGAGAAGGGTGGGGAAATATTAGGTGGGTTAGACAAAGGGATACAAAAGATACCAGAGGGATTATAGTGTAACTTAAATTCTGTTTTCCCTTCTTCCCTGAGGACTGTATGCTTATTTCAATGATTCAGTCAGCCAAGTCAAGCTAGGAGTTCATGTCTTTCTTTTCAGACACACCCACTGCTTCTCTAAACTCTAAGAACACTGTTCTTCTACTAATAAATATTGAGATCCCAAATACAGAGGGGCAAAAGACCTGTGATGGTTTCAGGGCAAAGACAGAAATTGGAAAGAATAATCTTCTATTAGCAATAGGTAGAAAAAGATGAATAGTTCCAAGGAACATAAGGCTTACTGTATTTGGTTTCTTTGAACAGCCCCAGTGGGAGGACCTTGGACTTACCTAGAAGAAAGAAAGGAAAGATAAAGTCATCACCCAAACATCCCAGAAGAGACAGTAGCCTGTCAAACCTGTGAAAATTAAGGCCCTGATGACAACCCTGGTGGTTGGAGTTAAAGCGGCGGTAACACCGCCAACAGGCCAGCGGTAAAAAAAATGAAATCATGACCACAGCGGAAACTGCCAACACATATAGCCACTATTACACTCCGACCACCACCGCAGTAGCAACAAACACAGTGGCGGTAACAGCCAACAGCCAGGCGGAAGACAATGTACCCCCACTCTATTACAACCCGCCCATCTGCCAGCTTTTCCGGGGCGGTACCACCGCCGTCAAAAGCATGGCGGAAACAGTACTCTGAAGGGAAACGACTCACCTTTCAACACTCAAGGAAGAACCAGGATGCCATGGAGCCCGAGCTGCAGATTTTCCCCATGCTGGTGTATCTTCTCATACACCAGGAGCATGAATGCTGGTGAGGACGATTGAGGTGACTACTGCACCTAGCACACAGGGGAGGGGGGGGAGGAAAACCAGAGTGACACACACACACAACACGCTACAGCCCCACCCTCACTCACAACACCATACACACAAACACATGCAACAACTTTACATATACACCCCGTAACCCCCAGGAATAACGCAAGGACAAAAGGAATGGAGTCAAATGAGTGTAATATTAGTAATACTTAGAAATACGTTCATAAAGCAAAAACAGTATGTACAATATATACAATATATACAAAAGGCGAGACAATGCCCACTCAAAAACTGTCTGGGACCCACTGGGCCAAAACACATAGGCCAAGCCCACATTTGACTCCTGCCTCAATACGGAGAGAATACTGCAGGGGCATCAGGTCGAAAAGCACACAGGCACCTCAGGGGGATGGGAGGCACCTCAGCCGGAAGATGGTACAACACCACCGCTCCTGGAGGGGGCTCCATGCCCACTGCTTGGTCCTGGGGAGTTCAAGGCCACAGTCTCTCATGTGGGTGGTATGCCCATTGCTTGGTCCTGGGTAGTGCAAAGCCACAGTCTCTCAAGTGGGTGGTTTGCCCACTGCTTGGCCCTAGGGAGTGCGAGGCCACAGTCTCTCAAGTGGTTGGGTTGCCCACTGCTTGGTCCTGGGGAGTGCAAAGCCACAGTCTCTCTAGTGGATGCCGTCTTCTACTGGTTCTGGTGGGGACATTGTGCCCAGTGTGCTTCATCCTGCCAAGGAGGGGCTGAGTGGATGCCTTCTTCCACTGGTTCTGGAGGGGGCCTTGTGCCCAGTCTGCTTCATCCTGGCAAGGAGGGGATGAGTGGATGCCTTCTTCCACTGGTTCTGGAGGGGGCATTGCGCCCTGTGATTCAGATGTTTTGGAGCGCAAGGTCACAGTCTTTCACCTGGGTGTCACAACAACAGCTTTTGCAGGGGCCAGGGCGCACTGCAGCCCATGTAGTCACCACTACACACTGCTCTTCAGTGGTGACGGCTGCTCAGTGAATCGCAGATGTGCTGCAGGTGGTGGTGCTGACAATGGGGGTGGTAGCCTCCAGGCCTTCACCTGCAGCCTCGGACGGCTGCCCACTGGGGCTGCTGGCAGTGGTGCTGCCTGTGGCAGTGCAGGTGGCGGTGCTGCCCGGTGTGCAGGTGGCGGTGCTGGCCGCGGTGCAGGTGATGATACTAGCCATTGTGGTGGTAGCCTCCAGTCTTTCATCGGCAGCCTCGGACGGCTGCCCACTGGGGCTGCTGCTGCTGGCAGTGGTGCTGCTGGCCATGGTGCAGCTGGCGGTGCTGGCCGCCGTGCAGGTGGCGGTGCAAGAGGCAATACTGGCAGTTGTGGTGGTAGCCTCCAGGCCTTCACCTGCAGCCTTAGACGGCTGAAGTGCCATGGCTGGTGTTCTGTGTCCCTTCCTGCCCTTGGCAGAGGATGGTGCCTCCTTGTTTCTGCCAGCTGGAGTCTTTGACTTGGCCTTGCTGGCTGGTTGTGCCTCCTTCCCCTTGCTGGATGCTGTCCCTTTCTTGCCCTTGCCAGGTGGCAGAGCATTCTTGGCCTTGGCAAGTGTTGGTGGCACACTGGCTGGGCTGACGGGTGCCTCCTTGGAGCCTCTCTCAGCTGCAGAAACCACAGCGGACGTGGACTGGGTGGCTGAGGTGCTGGGCTTCGTTCTGGTCACCCTGGCCTGAGGTGAAGGATGGGGGGGTAGGGAAGAGGTCAATGTTGGTGAGGAAAAGCTTCATAGGGACACTGGGTCGGGAAGAGGGTGCATGAGCTGGATGCTGTTGTAAGGTGGGTGGCTGTTGGGTGGGTATGTGCTTGCGTTTGTGTACTTTGGGAGGAGTGGTCACAGACACAGTGGGAGATGACACAAGGGGCATGTGCATGGATATGTGGGTGGTGACTGCCAGTGAGGGGCATGTAGTGATAGGCATGCTGGTGATGGAGGTAGTGGATGAGGATGTAGTGTATGCAGGCGTGAGTGGAGATGCTACTGGGAGGGAGGTGGATGATGAGGAGGAGGGGGACACAGTGGAGGCAGTGGATGTTGGAGTGTCTGCATGGGGGTGGTGCTTGTGTGAGTGCCTGTGAGATGAAGTGTGGTGCTTGTGTTTGCCTGAGCCACTTCTGTGTGTTGATTTGGGTGCATGCTAGTCTGATGGTGTGCTTGGGATAGGTTGGGGTTGAGGGGATTGGGACTGGGACTGGGTAGAGGAAGTTGGAGGGGAGAGTCTGGAGACAGGGACAATGGCTGCCATCAGTGGGGAGGCCAGAGCCTGGAATGCTCTCTGTTGGGCTGCCACACCAGAGTGAATGCCCTCCAGGTATGCATTTGTTTGTTGCAAATGCCTTTCGACACCCTGGATGGCATTCAATATGGTTGACTGCCCAACAGTGAGGGATCTCAGGAGGTCAATAGCCTCAACAGCCTCCTCACTGAGGGCAGCAGGGCTGACTGGGAAAGGGCCTGAGGTGCCTGGGGTGAAGCGGGCACGAGAAACACACTGAGTGGCTGCTGGGTGGGTGGTGCTGTACGGGGGTGGGGGCTGTAACTGTTGTTGGGGTGGGCACAGAGGTGTCTGCCACCACCAGGGAGCTTCCATCAGAGGAGGAGTTGCTGTCTGTAGTGTCCCCTCCTGTCTCCGTCATGGTGCTCCCCTCGCCCTCCGTCCCACTGGTGCCCTCACCGTCAGTGGATTCGGCCTCCAGGCCCATGTGGGATGCAGCTCTTTCCGTTGCCTGGATGTTGGTGGCGCCTCCTCTCCTGTGACCTTGAGTGGGGGTCCTTTTGGGATGTAAATGCAGTGTTATTGTATCTGCATGTGCCATCTTGTGCATGGATATGTTTTCCTCTATGGTTGTTATTAGCCAGGCAGCTTTGGCTTGTGTGAGTTGTGCTTGGTTTGGCTAAGTGATTGTCACTAGTGTGCATGCTGTGGTGATGGGTGTCCATGCATTGGTGTTGCATGCAGGGCTTGGTGTTGGGATGGGTGGGTTGTGATAGTTGGGTATGTGTGAGGTGGTGGAGTGATGGGGTGAGGGTAGGGTAGGAGTTTGTGATGGCATGCTGGTAGCATGGAGGATATAGTAGTACAGATTTGACTTACCAGAATCCAGTCCTCCTGCTACTCCTGCGAGGTCCTCAGGATGCATGGTCGCCAAGACTTGCTCCTCCCATGTTGTTGGTTGTGGGGGAGGAACTGGGGGTCCACCACCAGTCCTCTGTGCAGCTACCTGGTGTCTTGCAACTACGGAGCGCACCTTTCCCCATAGGTCGTTCCACCTCTTACTGATGTCATCCCGTATTCTGGGGTGCTGTCCCACGGCGTTGACCCTATCCACGACTCTCCGCCATAGCTCCATCTTCCTAGCAGTAGACGTCTGCTGCACCTGTGATCCAAATAGCTGTGGCTCTACCCGAATGATTTCCTCCACCATGACCCTTAGCTCCTCCTCACAGAACCTGAGGTGTCTTTGTTGTGCCATGGGTGTAGTGTGAGTGGTATGTCTGAGAGCATGTGGGGTGATGTGTTGGGGTGTGTGCTGTGAGGTGCGTGGATGGTGTATGGGTGATGGTGTTATGTGGCTCAGATTCAGTGGGTGCTCCTGGCTTGTCTCTCTCTCAGTTGGCAATATATTTTTTAATTGTAAGGGGGTGTGGGTACTGTGGGTGGGTGTTTATATTGGATTGTGTGTGTGGGTGTGGTGTGTGTATATGTAGTTTGAATTGTCCAATGTGGTGCAGTTTTGTTAGTGTGTGTGAATTTTGAGCGCAGCGGTGTGTACCGCCAATGGTTTCCCACGATTGAATGAACGCCGCGGTGATTCGTGTGTCATGATGCTGTGGGCGTATTTCTGTTGGCGTGATGATGTGGGTTTTGGTACCACCAGTTTATCACTGACCTTTGGGCTGGAGGTCTTGTGTGGGTGTCTGTATAGTGGCGGATTTCTCTGTGTGGGTCATAATACCCGTAGCGGTATACAGCCACCGTCACGGTATGTTGGTGGCTGTTAGCACGGCGGTAGGCAGCATTTACCGCCAATGTTGTAATGAGGGCCTAAGTGTTCTGCTCAAATCAATAAAGCCAGCCTTATCACTATTATCAACTACCTTAAGTCTGAAGATTTGTACCTGTCAATAGACACTGGACACAGAAATTAACATGAAGACTTGAGCCAGTGCCATTCTAAGGGTTGCCTCTGGCTCCAGGCACCAAGGGTCGACTCTGGCTCTAAGATCATGTGCATGAGCCGAGCCCTGAAAATATTTGACATGTAAATCATGCACCAAATCTCATGTTAGAAAATTATAAGGTGTTTTTAAAGTTCAAAAAAGTGCACTTCTTTAACATGCTCAAGTGTTTTACCCTCAGTTGCATCCGATTATATCAGTGAATTAAAAGTATTTATGTACATTGATAGTTTTTAAACATTTACTGGGAAACATTTCTACCTCTGAACTGGTGACAATGTTATTAGAAAGCTAAGAGGCAAACCAGCTACCATGTGTACCCCATATGTGGCCTACATTCTTATTATAGATGGAGCTACACTGCAGACAATTACCTCAAATACACATTTTTTTGTACAGTGGATATCCTAAAGGCTGTTATTTGAAAGTACTCTAATGTCCTAATGAACAAAAATTAAGCTTGGTGAAATTAGGTATTTGTCTAGGATCACACAGTTTAATCAAGCTGGAACTGATACCATTTTTTTCTAGTTTCATAATGGGCAATTCAGCCACTAGAGAGGTTGACTCCAAAGGTTGATACATTGTCCTCACTGCTTGAACGATGAGATTAGAGTGGGGATAACAGGCAGGCATTTTGTTTGTGTCAGTTTCAGATGAGCCTTGTCCCAATATATGAGTTTTACAAAAGACAATACCAGAACCACAAGATGATGAGCGGAACCCAGTATTCGAACTTGGATATCAGCATTACGTGGTCGGTTGATGTATCCGCGCGGGAACATCACCAGATGCGCTGTTTTGGCTCGTTTTGGACTCGAGAATCTAAGAGAGCCTTGAACTCAGCCAGTGGTTCATTGCTAATTCCAAATCAATTACCAGCCCTTACGACAAACGAGAGAGTCACATGCTGGTTCGCCATACTTTCACCTTAACTATTATATTGCAGCCTTCATGTCTGTGGGGATTGCTGTAGAACGTCAAGTTTTGACGCTCACGGGGTCTTTCACTATCCTTCATCTATTTTCGGGCCTGGTCATGTGTTTCAGACGAACCGAGATGAGTGAGGACCAGTTTGCACGGAAAAGTAGTTAACCCAACCGGCATCGCAGTTAAAGTGGGAGATAAACCGTGCATGTAAGAATGAACAGAAACACTTCTGGCGCCCCTCTATTATCAACATTTAGACTTGCCTACGTTTGATGTGAATCGGTCATGTGTGTTGTCTACCTCAAAGGAACGTCTTCTCATTTCAAGATGTGGAGACGAGAGTTTTGTCAAGATCTAAAGATGTTCGTACCTCACACGAGAGCAGCGCTCCATACCATTCACACAACACAGCTGCGGGCTCCCACTGCAACCCCCCCGCCCAACATCAGAAACTTCAAGATGCACACTGCTCTCTCTTTTTCCACAGCATCCGCTGTCAAAGGAGTCTTGCTGAGCATTCCAATTTCGGATGATAACATTTCAAATATTTATTTAGGGTGTTTTCCGCTACCAATTTCATACTGACAAAAACATCTTAGTATGAAGCACGGGATTGTATTCGTGCATCGGTTTGCAGAGGGCTGCACATAGGAGGCTTTTCAAGGAAAAGTCCTTCACGCATAATTGTTCACGACAGCAGCATCGAGAAGCTCGTTATAGCCTTCGCCGCTGGCTGTGAGGACAGAACATTTCAAAGTAAATAACCCCCTGAATGTTTTTTGTCATTTTTCAAGGAAGTCCTTGTTGGGTGCTGACTAAAGAAGTGGCATCTCTAAGCACAGTACCCCGGTCAATTTATCCTAGTAAAGTCTGTCAAAAGGGTTTAATAAAGTCGCAGACGCCACTCCTGAAAAAAATCTATAGTATTGATGCGAACCATGTCGAGGCGGCGTACTGCTGAGGAAATTATATTCCCTCCATGCATGAATACATCCGTTGCTTTTCAGTCTTAAATGTGATAGATGAATATTCGGAAATGGTCAGATACAAAAATCAAGCTTCGTGCCATGTGTAATGAATGGAGAGAGAGCCTGCGGCGAGTTTCCCATGACACGGACAGTCATGAAAAGGATTTGGAAACTGACAAAAAAGCATAATACTCATAATTCCAATGTAATAAAAAAGGGTGTGAAAGGCTACTGTATTAGGTCACAGCAAATGCTTGCACATTTGAATACAAATCAAGCTTAATTTGTATTTCAATTATGCAGCAATGCCTCTATTAGAATGAATACCTTGTTAAAGCTTTCTCTTTGAAGCTTGATTACACACTGATGCATTTCAGTTTAGAGTATATATTTTAGCAATGGTTCGCTCTCTTCAAAAGCGCCTCCACTTTAATCCTCACATTGTTAATTTCCGATTTGTTAAGAAATAATGAATATCCAGGCACAAAGGAAAGCAGAAGTTTAAAGGCAGCATTTGACACAGGTTCATGAAATGATGCTTCAAGCTTGGTCTCTGAAATCCGCAGCCCATGAGTCTTCACCAGACACACCACGTCTAAGAACGAACTTCCTATTAACACTCGCCCTAAAAACAGCGATTTTATGAAGAGTGGGGTGTGGGACCCCCTTCCTTTGTGCTACATCTAGCTGTTTCAGGTTATCTTTTGGCTTTCCATCCTTTAAGTTCTGCGTAAATTCTTAGGAGGGCTTTCTAACTAAATTCTGAGGGATGTTTTCTGTCTATATATGTTTTTTTTTCTAAGTCACTGACGTTGTCGCAGTCTGCTTACTTATTCTTCACAAGTTCAGCTTTTCCCTTCATCCTTCATTCTGGATTCAGTAGTGGACTATGGGGGCAACAAGCCTTAATAATGAGGCAGAAGGTCATTCATCTTTATCTACAAGACCAATTATTGACATTCTGAGATTGCCAGAAGGATGGTTTCCAGAGAGTGATGCTATTGTGACTCCTCCAGCTTCTGAAGACATATGGTGGGGAACGATCAGAGGTAATCTCTTAAAACATATCCATTAATTAGTTCATTTAAAAGTAATTCCTATTGAAATGGATGTGAGGGTCATCACCTGCAGTAAAATCTCAGATCATGCCAAATCAAAGGAAAATTCGAAGCTAAATCCTAAGACACCCCTATTACAGTCCTTAACTCTTTTAACTCCCTTTAGAAGCAGATACATAATTCTAAATGCATGATTTGCAAATTGTAGGAGACTGGCCCCGTTTGTAGTGGGCACCTAAGGTACTTACACCTTATACAAGGCCCATTTATCCCTTATTAGTGAAATGTAGGCAGTGTCTAGCAGTTTAGGCTGTCTAGGAGTAGCTGTAGCAGAGCAGCCAAGGCTGAACTAGGAAACATGCAAAGCTCCTGCAATACCACTATAGGTACACAGTACTTATACACAATAAAAGACAATACTCAGTTTTACCAAAAATAAAGGTTCTTTATTTTAATGACACAAGGCCAAAAATATCTTAGAAACAATACTCCTTCTGAAGGTGAGTATTATACGCAATATTTACACTAGTAACCAAAATCAGGTAAGTAAACAGTCATAGAATAGTGCAAACAGTAGAAAATACAATAGGTTGCAATATGCCTGGGGCAACATAAACCATATACTAAAATAGTGGAATGCGAACGTTGAATTCCCCTCTAGGCAGGTGTGGTGTGTAGAGGGACACTGGGAGTGTAAGAAAACACCAAATGTAAGTAAAGTATCCCACCCAGAGATCAGGAAAGCAGGAGTAAAGTACAGCAAGTTTCCTCAGAATAGACTACAAGTTGTGATGAAGAATTATGCAAGAACCAAACAAGACTGCAAGCAACCAATAATGGATTCCTGGATCTGACTTCCTGTAGAGACAGGAGACCAAGCCCAGAAGTCGAAGAAGAGTCCAGCAAAAACAGGAGCCCCTCACACCTGGAAGAAGGTGCAAAAGTGGATTCTCCGTTAGGAAGAAAAGTACAGAAATGCACCAAAGAAGATAGCTGCGGGTTCCTGCTTGGTGCAAGAGATGTCCCACGTCGAGTTGTTGGATGCAGGCTGTTTGTGTCACTGGATTCCACCAACAAGCCTTGGTTCACACAAGTACGGGGTTTGCGTCAAAGAGGAGCTGCCTGGACCCAGGAAGGACCTGGGGGTCTCAACTCGGACAGAGGAGACAGAGGGGGCTCTCAGCATTTCAGAGAGCCCTCAAAAGACGGGGCAGCACCCACATGGAGTCCCAGAACATGGGGACAAAGGAGTTGCATAGTGTGGTTGTCTCAGCATTATACTGGAGGATTACACACCGACAGAGAACAACTCAGAGAGCTGTGCATCGCAGGATGGTGTGCTGGGTCCTGGGCTACTTTGTGCATGAAGAGCTTTTGGAAGAAGTGCACAGAAGCCCAAGGAGCTGCAGAAGACGCAGTGCACAGGGGTACTGTAGCTGCTCAGGGAGTCAAGCTCTTACCTCCACCAAATTTGGACAGCTGGACCTTTGGACAGTCTGGGTCACTTCGGTCTACCACCTGTGTTCCAGGGATCAGGTTCGTGAACAGGAGAGTAATCCCAGAGTACCAGTTGTCATCAGAGAGGTGCCTGCTAATGCAGGGAAGTGACTCCATCACTCCACTGGAGATTCCTTCGGTTCTTCTGGTGCAGGGTGAAGACAGGCCATCCTCAGAGCTTGCACATCTTGGAAAGTGTTGCAATTGCTGGCTGGAGCTGAAGTTGCAGGTCACAGGAGTCTTACGGGATACTTTGTTGCAGTTCCAGTGGTTCCTGGAGCAGTCTGCGGTTGATCCGACCATCAGAAGCTGAAGCAGAGGATACAGAGGAGTCCTGGAGGAATTTTGTAAACCCAATCTAAGGAAACACCCAGAGGAGAGACCCTAAATAGCACTGAGAGGGGGATTGGCTACCTATCTAGGTATGCACCTATCTGGAGGGGTCTCTGACGTCACCTGCTGGCACTGGCCACTCAGAGGTCTCCAGAGGGTCCCCACACCTTGGAATCCAAGATGGCTAATGCCATGGTCACTCTGGAGGAGCTCTGGGCACCACCCCTGGGGTGGTGATGGACAGAGGAGTGGTCACTCTTCATTCCTTTGTCCAGTTTCGTGCCAGAGCAGGGACTGGGGTCCCTGAACTGGTGTAGACTGGATTATGCCAGGAGGGCACCATTTGTGCCCTTCAAAGCATTTCCAGAGGCTCTGGGAGGACACCCCTCCCAAGCCTGTGACACCTATTTCCAATAGGAGATGGTGTAACACCCCTCTCCTAAAGGAAATTCATTGTTCTGCCTTCCCAGGATTGAGCTGCTCAATCCCCAGGAGAGCAGAAACCTGTCTGTGAGATGGCAGCGTCTGGGGCTGCAATGGAATCCTCAGAGAGCTGGGTTGGCAGTACTGGAGGTCCATGGAGGAGCTCCCAAGGTGCATGGAAATGGCCCCAATACCAAATTTGGATTGGGGGTCCACTTCCACAATCTTAGACATCTCACATGGCCATATTCAGAGTTACCATTGTGAAGCTACATATATGTATTGACATATATGTAGTGCACGCTTATGATGGAGTCTCCGCACTCACGAAGTCTGGGAAATTGGCCCTGGACAATGTGGGGGCACCTTTGCTAGTGCAAGGGTGCCATCACACACAGTAACTTTGCACCTAGCCTTCAGTAAATGAAGGTTAAACATATAGGTGACTTATAGGTTACCTGGTGCAGGGAAACATGGCTGTGAAATAATGTTTGTACTATTTCACTCAGGCTGCAGTGGCAGTCCTGAATAAAGGTTTGTATGAGCTCCTTATGGGTGGCAAAATAAATGGTGCAGCCCATAAGGATCACCTGGAACCCCAATGCTCTGGGTGCCTAGGTCTCATATACTAGGGACTTATAAGGGGGGTCCAGTGTGCTAATCAGAATTAGAATATGGAGTCACTAAACTAAAGCGACAAATTTGGTACACAGAGAGAGCATAAGCACTGGAGTTCTGGTTAGCAGAATTCAAGTGACACATTCAAGCATATTGCCAACACACATAGGCCACAAACTATGAGCACTGGAGTTCCGGCTAGCAAAACAGCCTTTCGGTATGTATGAAAGACATATTCGGCACATGATAATGCAGTTTCCACCCAGTAGAAGTCTCATTTTGGGAATCGTAAAACAGGAAATCGCTAATAGGGATTAGCAACTAGTAGCAAAATGTCCATTTAAGAAATAACATAACGTGTATTTGTAAAGAGCACGTTCACCCACAAGGATATCTTGGTGCTGATTAACAGATACCAAGAGGTTGAACACAGGCCCTTACAGTGGATGCACTGTTCCACAGAGCCACCAGAATCATTTGGGTTGGGTGCAATTGCCACTGATCCTGACCAGGTGATAAACAGGTACAAAGTAGAAAAAGGCCCCCACAAGGCATTAGGCTGTTTCACAATGGCAGCTTTGTACATTCTGGCAAGGAGGATGAAGATTTAGGCGAGAGGCAGAAAAGGAGGAGACAGGAGAGGATATTTAGGGTGAGAGTTACCCTGTTTGAAATGACTGAGGAGAAGATTATTGAGAAGTATAGACTCAGCAGTCAGGTAATACTTGATTTATTGCCGAGTTAGAACCTCAGCTACATGTACCAACACCCAGAAGCAGAACAATCCCACCACACATGCAGAGATTGTGCTGCCTACAACTCTTAGCCTCTGACAGTTATCAGGGGTCATAGAAGTAGCAGGCGGGTGTAACAAAGTGCTCTGTTGCAGTTCTTTTGCAGGTTCCAGAACATCACATTGAGCAAAATCAACCAATACATATCATTTCCCAATATCCCCAATCATTGCAACAAACAAAACTGATGTTCTACAGGGTGGCCTAATTCCCCAATGTGATAGATTGTGTTGATGGCACACATATTGCCATATGTCTCCCCAGCTAATACATTCATTTACAGGAACAGGAAAAGAACATACTCACTCAAGTACAGGTAGTGTGTGAAGCTTCCTGTATAATAACAGACCTTGTGGCCAGATTCCAAGGCAGCACACACAACTCATTCATGTTCCGCCACAGTTGCAACTGGCACTGGGTGAATTTGGAGATTGCTTCCTACTGGGTAAGATAATTTCAGACACAATGCATACAGTGGGCAGACTAGTGTGTGTCATGTGGCCTAATGCTGCATGTTCTCATGAACTTATGTGACAGTGTGTATGCCTTGTGCTCCTGGATTCTCACACCCTACCTGACCCCACGCGCAAGAAGTGAAAGATATTACAGCAGGGCACACAGGACAACAAGCTCCATTAATGAGAAGACCTTTGGGATCCTGAAGTCCTGCTTATACAAGACAAGTGGGGCACTACTATAGAGACTAAACACATGCTGACCGATAATTGCCAGTTGTGCAATACTGCACAATATTGCAAGGAGGAAAGGTCTGCACAACATCCTCATATATCCAGAGTATGACTATGATGATGACTTACCACCACTACCGCTGCAGCAGGAGGATACACATGTAGCTGAGGGGCCTGCACGATGGACAGAGATAACAACTATTCCTGAAGTAAAATATTACAAAACATCATAGAATTGAAGCATCACACTTGGGGTAGTGCTTTGTGTATAACAAAGTGACCACCTTTAATTTAGGCAGCTACCACATCGTACTGAGCAATGGCCAACTGCATCCTTGTGGATGAAATACTATAAACAAAAGATGAACAAAGTAAATAAGGTGCTGGATGGACAAAAGCAACTCATCCCACTGAGTTACATTAGAGTCTCTTCTTGCACCCCCCAGGGTTGGATGTTTTTTCTCCTGCAGTGGGTGGTGGGTTTGATGCTGAGTCAGTTTCAGAGGGAATTGCGGTGTGAATAACTGGTGAGCATGGCACCATGACAGATAAGTCAATTAGGCTGGAGCACTCCTCACTGTCAGGTTGTGCAGGATGTTGGGGATAAACAGGTTGCAGGTCTGGATGTTCACCAAAGCAGTGTGACCTGCGCCAGCCTACAAGCAACGTCCTGGCAGCAGTGTGCCATGTAAACTTTGCACTTGTATAGCACACTACTCACCCACTAGGGTATCAAGGCGCTGTACGCATACCACTGTGGAACCCCTCCTGGCTTTTCCCTGTGAGGTGCCCACTCCTGGACAGCCCCAGGGTGAAGCCAGGCATCCAAGTGCTGTGAGGACCATTGTGGAGATTAAGCAAGCTATTGCCCAGAGTTACAGAGTGGGACCCATTAATTAGATTAGGCACTGAGGTGAGAATTATCTGGTCCAAGGCAATTGAGCCCAAGACCTGTCAAGGTGGGAATTGAACCTGGTCCCAGGCCAGATCTCTGCATCATGGTCTGCCGCTCTAACCATTGCACCGCACTTCTCCACTGTCCGTCTGAATGTTTAATGTCCACCTTGCTAGGCTCAATATTGTGTCTACCAGCAAGTTGACTGACCTGGTGAGGGTGCCAAAATGGTCCGGCTACTGCCTGTGCACGTGACGCGGCACACAGTACTCCCACTCCATTGCTGCTAGCCAGCACACCTGCGCCTTTTCCATGCTATGCATAGACTTTGCCATGCATTGCAGCTGCCTATTCACTGTGCTTATTTTTTTGGTTTGCATGTGCTGTGTGCTGAGGATGGACCTTTCCAGGCCTCCATCCATGGGCAGTCTATCTGACATGTTGGACATGGTGCCTGTGCACCTTCACAGTTTCCTGGGGGGCTCTGCTGTTGTGTGGTCCCTGACATCTGACTGATCTCCATTGCTGTCTTCAAGATCTGGCAGTGGGGAGATGTAGCTCTCTTGCCAGTTGGTGCGATGGGCAGAGGAGATGATGGTGTTGTGGGCTCAGGGACAATCTCACTGACAGTGGCCGCTTCGGCTGCCATGTGTCCTGACTGGTTCAGGCTGTGATTTGATAGAGCGTAGTTTAAATATTACATATACTAGACGTGAAATGCTTATATCAATGATCAATAATGCTGCATAGAAAACAACAATAATTAGAGTAATGCTTAAACGCGTATCTGGAAATCGACTATAACGTATGTGGTCACAATTATATATGTGATCTAACAATGATAAGTGTTAGAAATGGGGTCTTTGGTTGACAGTCTGGTTACCCCCTGTTCAAGCAAGGACCCTCACTCTAGTTAGGATAAAAGAGAATCACCCTCAGCTAACCCCTGCTTACCCCCTTGGTAGCTTGGCAGAGCAGTAGGCTTAACCTCAGAGTGCTAGGTGTAAAGTATTTGTACCAACACACACAGTAACTTAATGAAAACACTACAAAATGACACAACACCAGTTTAGAAAAATAGGAAATATTTATCTAGACAAAACAAGACCAAAACGACAAAAATCCAACATACACAAGTCAAGTTATGATTTTTTAAAGGTTTAAAATAAAAAGAGTCTTTAGGTAGTTGTAACACCACACTAGCGCTGCTAGCGTGAAAATGTACCTGGTTTGCGTCAAAAATAACCCCGCACGGGCGGTGTGCGTCGAAAGTAACCCTGCACGGCTGTGTGCGTCGAAAACAACTCGGCACGGCGGTGCGTGTTGAAAAAGCCAGCCACACGACGATCCGAAAGTCCCGCGGCGCAGGGTGCGATCTCTCAGCCTCCGTCAGCGATGCTGCGCGTCGTTTCTCCTGCTCCGGGCGTCGGTTTTTCGGTCGCGTTTCCTGCGGCGTCGTTTCTCAGCTGCGGAACCGGCGTCGCGTCGTTTTCTCAGCCGCGATCGGATTCGCGTCGATCTTTTCTCCGCACGGCGCTCGGTGCGTGTATTTTTGTCCTTAGGCTGCCAGCCTCTCCTTTCAGGGTCCCAGGAACTGGAAGGGCACCACAGAGCAGAGTAGGGGTCTCTCCAGAGACTCCAGGTGCTGGCAGGAAGAAGTCTTTGCTATCCCTGAGACTTCAACAACAGGAGGCAAGCTCTACATCAAGCCCTTGGAGATTTCTTCTTCAAGATGGAAGGCACACAAAGTCCAGTCTTTGCCCTCTTACTCTGGCAGAAGCAGCACTGCAGGAAAGCTCCACAAAGCACAGTCACAGGCAGGGCAGCACGTTTTCCTCAGCTATCAGCTCTTCTCCAGGCAGAGGTTCCTCTTGGTTCCAGAAGTGTTTCTGAAGTTTGTAAGTTTGGGTGCCCTTCTTATACCCATTTTAGTCTTTGAAGTCACCTTTCTTCAAAGGGGACTCACACCCTCTTGTGAAATCCTGCCTTGCCCAGGCAAGGCCTCAGACACACACCAGGGGGTTGGAGACAGCATTGTCAGAGGCAGGCACAGTCCTTTCAGATGAGAGTGACCACTCCACCCCTCCCTCCTAGCAGAGATGGCTAATCAGGAAATGCAGATTACACCCCAGCTCCCTTTGTGTCACTGTCTGGTGTGAGGTGAAAAACAACCCAACTGTCAAACTGACCCAGACAGGGAATCCACAAACAAGGCAGAGTCACAGAATGGTTTAAGCAAGAAAATGCTCACTTTCTAAAAGTGGCATTTCCAAACGCACAATCTTAAAATCAACTTTACTAAAAGATGTATTTTTAAATTGTGAGTTCAGGGATCCCAAACTCCACATGTCCATCTACTCTCTAGGGGAATCTACACTTTAATCATATTTAAAGGTAGCCCCCATATTATCCTATGAGAGAGAGACAGACCTTGCAACAGTGAAAACGAAATTGGCAGTATTTCACTGTCAGGACATATAAACCACATTACTATATGTCCTACCTTATCCATACACTGCACCCTGCCCTTGGGGCTACCTAGGGCCTACCTTAGGGGTGCCTTACATGTAAGAAAAGGGAAGGTTTAGGCCTGGCAAGTGGGTACACTTGCCAAGTCGAATTTACAGTGTAAGAATACACATACAGACACTGCAGTGGCAGGTCTGAGACATGATTACAGAGCTACTTATGTGGGTGGCACAACCAGTGCTGCAGGCCCACTAGTAGCATTTGATTTACAGGCCCTGGCACCTCTAGTGCACCTTACTAGGGACTTACTAGTAAATCAAATATGCCAATCATGGATAAACCACTTACATACAATTTAAACAGGAGAGCATATGCACTTTAGCACTGGTTAGCAGTGGTAAAGTGCTCAGAGTTGAAAAGCCAACAGCAACATGTCAGAAAAAAATAGGAGGCAGGAGGCAAAAAAAGACTGGGGATGACCCTGCATAAGCAAAAGTCCAACACGACCCCCTACCAGCCTAAAGCCAGGGGAGAACAATCAATACCTTGATGTACTTCCCTGATTGGGGCGATAGAACAGGGACCCAGGCCCACAACAGCAGGGGCATGTTCCAGTTCTACGCCTTCCTGACTCCAGTTGGATCCCTCTGTCCATACTCTCAGGGCCCACTAAGCTAACCCATGGGGAACCCTTCTCCACATCTACAGACACCATCTGTGCAACACCTAACTTTACTTTGCTCACAGATGTATTGCAATGGGCAGATAGTACCACCAGGGCCAACACAGTGGTGTTGCCCACTCCACCCCCGGGGTGTGACTCTCGTCCTCCCCCCCCCAGGGGCAACTCTGTCCACCAGGACAGCAAGCCACAGTGGCCCCAGACAACTGTCAGGGATGAGAGCCCGACCTCAGGCCTCTCTAACCACTGTGACTGTGGAGAGTGGGGGGTGGTAGCCCCAGGTGCCTGGCACCCTTTGACCACTCTCTCTTCCACCAGGTCAGGGATGACAACCTGACCCTGGTCCTCCCCTCTGGGGCTCTGTAACCTCCCTGCAGAAGCGGCACCCCCAGAGTCAAAAACTGTCAGGGTGCTTGTAGAAGCAGTCCTGCACAATTCTTCCACCAGTGCAGGGATGTTAACCTGCAACTGATCCTCCAACCTGGGGTCTGTACCTTCAGGTTGGACCAGGGCCAGGGGTGAGGCTTCCCTCCCCCTGCCCTCTCTTCTGGGGTCCTGAACCACCCAACTAGGAGTGGCCCCCCCAGAAGACAACATGGTAGGGGCACTGTTAGCAGTAGCCCCTTCCTCCAGGTCAGGGGGGACACCCTTAACCTGGCCTCCCAATCCAGGGTCTGTACCCACAGACTGGATCACTGCCTGGCAAACCAGGACTTCCTGGGGGGCATACCTACCCCCTACCAGGTCAGAGTTTACCCTCTGAACCTGGTCATCCAACCCAGGGTCACCACCCTGCGGTTGAACCACTGCCTGTCACACCAGGACTTCCTTGGGAGCACACTTACCCCCCATCAGGTCAGAGTTTACCCCCTGAACCTGATCATTCAACCCAGAGTCACCACCCTGCGGTTGAACCATTGCCTGGCACACCAGGACTTCCAGGGGGGCACACTTACCCCCCTCAAGGGACACACTGTCCCGAAGGGCCACACAAGAGTCTGGCTGGCGCAGGTCTCCTGACCTCTGCCCATCTGACAGAGTCTGGATTCCCCCCAACCCAGAAATGGTCTCACCAAGGTCATTCATGGGGGGCTCTGCTCTCAGAGCTGACCCCTGACCCTCCAGGTTCTCCACTGGGGTCCGCAACCCCCTCTCAACCCTCTGTCTGGACTTCTGCACCCCCTCACTAGGAGTGGTACTGCCAGACACCAGAACTGGTGGGACGCTGGCTACAGCGGCCCCCCCAAGTTCTCCTGACACTGTGGGGTCTCCCTCAACAGATGGCCCTATGGTACAGGCTAGGCTCCCCTCCTGGTGTTCCCGCAGGGAACCCTCCAGGACCTGGGACCGGATCTCGGGCACCTTGGGCCTCAACCCATCCCCATTCCCTCTCCTCTGAGACTGGACATG
The DNA here is from genome assembly GCF_031143425.1 of Pleurodeles waltl. NCBI lineage: Eukaryota > Metazoa > Chordata > Amphibia > Caudata > Salamandridae > Pleurodeles > Pleurodeles waltl. The sequence continues at coordinate 853,273,369 of NC_090438.1, read as the reverse complement.
GGGTCCCTCACCCATCCCACTACACTGGGACCTACCTGGGACACTACAATCCTTCCCTACCTCACCTGGTTGGGAACTACCTAGACCACTCCTCTCAGGAGCACCCCCAAATGCCTCTTCAGACTCTCTGGTACTCACCCAGAAGTCTGCCTCCATTGTAAGCTCCCTGGGGTCAGAGAACTCACACTCCACCTGGTGTTGGCATAGCTCTGGAAAATAAGGACTAGACATATGCTCTCCAGCAATTACATCACTCAGCCCCTCACATGAAGTAACCAAAGTACCCTTCACCCAACCATCCAGTGACTCTGCTTTGAAAAAGCACCCCACATCACCCTCCTGAGACTGGTGAGACAGTACCTGACTGTCCCTGACACTCAACCCACACTCTTCTGGGATGTTTTCACACTCCATAACCAGGACTTCTACCTGGGGGGAACCCCTCTCCCTGTCACTCTCACCTAGAGTCAGTAGAGTGTCCCTCCCACCAGTAGGAATATGACTCCCCATGCCAGTTCCCCAATCCACCTCAGGGACCCTGTGCATCACTGGAGCTACCTCATACCCCTGAACCTCCTGGCGTGTGTTAACTCCCTCCTTCAAGTAGGGCAACACCTCTCTGGGCATGTGCACTACTGCAGCATCACTGGTTATACAATTGTTGCTGCCACCATTCCAGCTGGACTCAGCCCTCATGACTTCCAGCTCTTTCAATTTAAGCTCGTAAGCATAAATCATTTTTTTAATCTCTAAGTTCCTCCTCCTTTCTTCCAACTCTTCCAACTCCCAATCGAGCTTTTTCAGCTCCATTGGTACTCCCTCTCTGCCTGTCTGTCCTGTAACTCTTCAGGAGTCAGACCCTTGGGTGACACCCTGCCATCCCTCCTGGGGACCCTCCCCCCAGGCGTAACAGGTTCTTCCACTACACCACTGTGTATCCTCTGCACTTCCCCACCCATATTCTCCTCCTCTGTGTGCCCTCCAGCCTTCTTGATTGTCACCCCCTCCCTGGTGGAGCTCTCAGTGGGACAGTCAAGATCTTTAAGGAACTGTTTCAATTGAGCAACTGAGTACTCCTTCAGTTTCTCCATTTCAAACACAGCTCCAGCTGTTGCATCTCCAGATTGAGACATGATGGTCACAAGTGCAAAGTTCCAAAAGGCAGAAAGAAATAATTTCCCAATGAAGTAAAAAGAATCAGTCAAGGGATCAGCAAAATCATGGAAGTAGAATAAAAAGAGTCCTTAAGAGAAAAATCAAAAGATCACCAAACAAGTAGTATGTGGTCACGTAGTGGTCTGAGATCAAAACAGTAGTGTACACTTAATTACTGTATGTCAAGTACAAATACAAGTCCAAATCCCGACCGCTGGTCACCAATGTTAGAAATGGGGTCTTTGGTTGACAGTCTGGTTACCCCCTGTTCAAGCAAGGACCCTCACTCTAGTTAGGATAAAAGAGAATCACCCTCAGCTAACCCCTGCTTACCCCCTTGGTAGCTTGGCAGAGCAGTAGGCTTAACCTCAGAGTGCTAGGTGTAAAGTATTTGTACCAACACACACAGTAACTTAATGAAAACACTACAAAATGACACAACACCAGTTTAGAAAAATAGGAAATATTTATCTAGACAAAACAAGACCAAAACGACAAAAATCCAACATACACAAGTCAAGTTATGATTTTTTAAAGGTTTAAAATAAAAAGAGTCTTTAGGTAGTTGTAACACCACACTAGCGCTGCTAGCGTGAAAATGTACCTGGTTTGCGTCAAAAATAACCCCGCACGGGCGGTGTGCGTCGAAAGTAACCCTGCACGGCTGTGTGCGTCGAAAACAACTCGGCACGGCGGTGCGTGTTGAAAAAGCCAGCCACACGACGATCCGAAAGTCCCGCGGCGCAGGGTGCGATCTCTCAGCCTCCGTCAGCGATGCTGCGCGTCGTTTCTCCTGCTCCGGGCGTCGGTTTTTCGGTCGCGTTTCCTGCGGCGTCGTTTCTCAGCTGCGGAACCGGCGTCGCGTCGTTTTCTCAGCCGCGATCGGATTCGCGTTGATCTTTTCTCCGCACGGCGCTCGGTGCGTGTATTTTTGTCCTTAGGCTGCCAGCCTCTCCTTTCAGGGTCCCAGGAACTGGAAGGGCACCACAGAGCAGAGTAGGGGTCTCTCCAGAGACTCCAGGTGCTGGCAGGAAGAAGTCTTTGCTATCCCTGAGACTTCAACAACAGGAGGCAAGCTCTACATCAAGCCCTTGGAGATTTCTTCTTCAAGATGGAAGGCACACAAAGTCCAGTCTTTGCCCTCTTACTCTGGCAGAAGCAGCACTGCAGGAAAGCTCCACAAAGCACAGTCACAGGCAGGGCAGCACGTTTTCCTCAGCTATCAGCTCTTCTCCAGGCAGAGGTTCCTCTTGGTTCCAGAAGTGTTTCTGAAGTTTGTAAGTTTGGGTGCCCTTCTTATACCCATTTTAGTCTTTGAAGTCACCTTTCTTCAAAGGGGACTCACACCCTCTTGTGAAATCCTGCCTTGCCCAGGCAAGGCCTCAGACACACACCAGGGGGTTGGAGACAGCATTGTCAGAGGCAGGCACAGTCCTTTCAGATGAGAGTGACCACTCCACCCCTCCCTCCTAGCAGAGATGGCTAATCAGGAAATGCAGATTACACCCCAGCTCCCTTTGTGTCACTGTCTGGTGTGAGGTGAAAAACAACCCAACTGTCAAACTGACCCAGACAGGGAATCCACAAACAAGGCAGAGTCACAGAATGGTTTAAGCAAGAAAATGCTCACTTTCTAAAAGTGGCATTTCCAAACGCACAATCTTAAAATCAACTTTACTAAAAGATGTATTTTTAAATTGTGAGTTCAGGGATCCCAAACTCCACATGTCCATCTACTCTCTAGGGGAATCTACACTTTAATCATATTTAAAGGTAGCCCCCATATTATCCTATGAGAGAGAGACAGACCTTGCAACAGTGAAAATGAAATTGGCAGTATTTCACTGTCAGGACATATAAACCACATTACTATATGTCCTACCTTATCCATACACTGCACCCTGCCCTTGGGGCTACCTAGGGCCTACCTTAGGGGTGCCTTACATGTAAGAAAAGGGAAGGTTTAGGCCTGGCAAGTGGGTACACTTGCCAAGTCGAATTTACAGTGTAAGAATACACATACAGACACTGCAGTGGCAGGTCTGAGACATGATTACAGAGCTACTTATGTGGGTGGCACAACCAGTGCTGCAGGCCCACTAGTAGCATTTGATTTACAGGCCCTGGCACCTCTAGTGCACCTTACTAGGGACTTACTAGTAAATCAAATATGCCAATCATGGATAAACCACTTACATACAATTTAAACAGGAGAGCATATGCACTTTAGCACTGGTTAGCAGTGGTAAAGTGCTCAGAGTTGAAAAGCCAACAGCAACATGTCAGAAAAAAATAGGAGGCAGGAGGCAAAAAAAGACTGGGGATGACCCTGCATAAGCAAAAGTCCAACAATAAGTAAAACTGTTCATGCTATGATTTATTTTAACACTTACGATATTACATTTGTATTAAAATCTCCTAGGCCTTAAGTTAGAGTAAGTTGTAGATTTTGGCTGCCAAAGCGCTCATATTAAAGCCGTTTCTCTGTTTTCCAGTGTGCTGACTCGCAAAGGGTCATGACCCTGCATTTGTTCCTTTCCTTCGTTTTATGTAACAAACGATATTCCGTTCCCATCCGCATGCTAGCTGCCTTAGTGTGAATTCAAATACAATTTGAAACAAAAGTAGATTAATCTAAATGTACAAGGACATTTGACCATGGACAAAGGAACTCATGACCCAAGAAGACGTGCCAAGTGGTGAAGAAACCCACCGGATGTGCCACCTCCGAAGACGTCAATTATGAAGACCAATCAAAGTGTTATAAATTATCGTGGGGTGACAATTGGGATTACCTAATGTATAATTTGATAGGTTAAAGATAGTGGGGTATAGTGAATGTCCAATAGAATTTTGGGGGAAGGTATTACGAAAAAGGGATAAAAACTCATGTCACAGAAGGGACGAGAGAACTAGGTAGGGAATGTTATTGATTTTATCCAGAAACTCTGTCACTCTGTTTGGTGACTTTGAGACTTAATAAACTATCCTCACCCATAGACTGCCCTTTGCGCTTCTCCTCCTTATGAGGGAAGTGTCCCCTGTCCTTTAGAAGAGGTTAGACTGATGGCAATTCGACTGATGTCCTGAAGACGAAGACTGATCCTGTGTGCTGACTTAATCCTTGGAGGGTAATTATGACAATGCGATTTGTAATTTGTCTGTTTGCTTTTCCTTTCTAGGTACCAACTGCTCATTTTTAAATAGAGGCCATAGCGAGATGTTTTCTAAATTGATGTTCTAAATTATTTTGCATGAAGTCCAACATGCTGATGCTAACTGGTGGTTAGGATATGTAATCACTCTGACTGACGCAAATAGACAAAGACTGACGTTACTCTATGCTGAACTGAGACTCAAGTGATATTCTTGTATTCTGATCTATGTTCACGCCGTGCTATGTTCTTATGTTTGTGATTCTTGCATTAATGAAATCTTATCACAGCTGCCATATTGAGACTATGCTTTTATGCTTCTTGGTTTTGAGATTGACACTTCTGCTAGTAGATTGTAATTATTAGGGAATAAAATTCATAAAATTCTATCAAAGGTGTGGTTATTCAAGACTGAAAGGTCATGGTTGCGTCGACAATTTGATTAATGTCTATAACCAAGGTAAAGTGAATTGTGGTGGTGAATATTGATGACATTATTGATATATTGCTTGACATATTGATCAGTTATCTCGTCCTACGGTGTCTCACCACTGGGTCACAAGATTCATTGGCCTAAAACGAGTCCTAATGTGTATAAAATTGACATAAAAGGACACGTTAACAGTTCTGGTAGCAGAGCGACGGTTTGGCCCTTGGGGGCCCTAGGACGGAGAGTCATTGCTTTGTTTTTCTGTGATAATGCAAATTGGAGGTATGATGGGTTTCTAAGTTCACCATGACTTCCCTGGATCTCGGAGCCTGCCTAAGTGAGTTGGGGATGTTCTTGGCGCCATAAAATATGTGGTTTAGGGTTCTTGTGCTTGCTTAGCTTATGCCTTTTTGCAGGTGATTGTGAAATCTGTGTGTATTTAGGCCAAGTATGTGTTATTTAGGAGGAGTGGGCGTACTCCGCAGTATGAGAGTAGGGAAGTCGGCGTACTTCATATGAGTGTGTCGCTTGGTGCTCAAAATTATCCACGTGGTTAGTTGTTATGTACGAACCTGTCGAGGTCTAAGACTCTGGAGTATGTTGACAAGTGTAGGAGACACTTGGGTTTATGTTGTAATCTGTGCAGTTTAATAGGTCAATCGGGCTTGATTGACAAGTCGAGATTGAATTGAAATGTATGTGTGAAACCTTCGATGGAGATTTGGTAAGTTCTAAAGTGCACTGGGACGAGCCATTGACAAGTCGAGAGTAGAATTTGCGGGTCGAATTCTGCTTGCGTATGCGGGAACTGACAAGGAGAGAGTAGCGGCTGAGGCTTCAAGTGAAATCTCTGTAAAGTTCTGAAGCGAATGTATTACCCTTCCTGTAGTAAACCGGCAGATTTGTGTTGTCATTTAAAGTGCTCGCAATAATTCCATTAGTTTGTGTGGGTTCAGTGAGGAGCGGACGAGCCGCAAGACTTTGTCAGCTACAGTGTGTGTGAGCGTGACGTCAGTGATGCCACGCTGAGATAGGTCAGTTGTTGAGAGGGGTCGCGCACGGATTGGCTGCCGTCCGTGAGAGGCAATAGGTTGAGAAAGGTGCGTGAAGAGTGTCCTGGGAATTAAGTCACTTCTAATTAAATACAAAACAAGAAGAAATCGCGAAGATTAATTTTGTTAAAGCATTTAAGAGTGCTCTGGAAGGAGACACATATATTATAGCAACTGATGGGGAGCCTACACCGCCCGAGGGTACTCCAGCTTACATAGTCATGGAAGAAAAAGGTTTTGCTCCATGTTTATGGATGAAACAGTGGCGCAAATTAACAGAGAAGGAGGGATGTTTAGCATTTCCGGAATATGGAACGTTCAATACAAGGATTCTTGCAAGATTGAGGTGGATGTTAAGTGAACAGAAACCACCTCCGAGGCCAGCTCAGTATGAGGCGTTAGCGGATTGGGATCCAATGGCTCTTAAACAGAGACAAGAAAAGTTTAAAAAAAGGCTGAGAAGGGCAGAAAAATCTTATGCAGAGGCTAGATGGGATGACAAGAGTAAAATGTGGAGAAGGGGAATTGTTGATGGATTAAAATTATTCCCAGCAATAACACAGGGAGAAGAATCACAGGGAAAGAAAGCCTCCTGTAAGACAGATAGAGACTTAGACAAATCTAAAGAGAATAAAAGACCTTGGGAAGAGGAAGATGATTCAGACGATAAGGAGCTTATGGACAGGTTGTTGTACGATAGCCCACCACCTTATGCGGTGAGCGACAGTGTTCCGAGTACTAGTACGGACCCTGGGAACCAGACAAAGGAAAAGGGAGTTGCTGATACGGCACAGACTAGTGATATGGCTCCGCTACAGAATGGTGTCAGTGTACCCACTGCCCCAGACATACCGATACAGTTGCAACCTCCAATGCAAATACAGAGAATATACCCAGACGTCCCAGTACTTGAGACTACTACAAATCTGATAGTGCCGCCAGACCCGATATACACAAAGACAAAGTTAATATAGATTGAGTCAACTCCGAAACTACTGTCCCAACCGCAGCCACAGCTGATACCAGGGTATAACCCAGTATCTGGTCTGCCATTAGTACCTGTTTCGGGTACCTTGGAACAGACCTATGGAGTTACTGCTCCACAAAATCTGGGACCAGGCCAGACACCTGCTGCCATATCCTTACCAATTACTGTCGGTCCACCAGTGCCATTGTATGCACAGGGTAAAACTGGCATATGTGATCAGGGAGTGATGACTCAAGATGTGATAAGAGGAGGGTCTATGGGAACCCCTCAGATAATGGCCTCAGGAGAGCAAGCAGTTGAACAGCTGAGGTCTTTAATGGACCTTAGTCCAGTGGGAGCACCCATCGAAGCAATGCGTCAGGCAGGGTTAGGAGTTTTAACTCCACAGACAATGAGTACGAACACCTCACATCCCCCAATGATGCACGCAGGGAACATTTCGTTACAGGGTTTCACAGTTCAACAGCTAAATGAATGGTTAGAAAAGACTTATACTTCTCAAAAGACTGCAGTGGTTACAGTCGAACCAGAAAAAGAAAAACTAGACAAATACCTGAACTTTGTAAGATTAGGGGCAGAAGCTGCTGAGTTAGTGGAAGGTACAATGGGAGTAAACAGATTGGAGTCATACACGGAAGCAGAATTAAGATTCCTATGTCCCAAAATTACCAAGGAGGTAGGTAAGGTACATCAGAGATTAGCAAACCTGGCAGATAAATACAATATTGACATTGGAAACACTAAACATCTGAAAAGAAGTTACAGATTAGACTTCGACTCCAAAGATTTTAAGCACATGAGATCTGCGGGAATGAAGACACATTTGAAAGAATTGTTGCAAAGGGCGCAGATCTGGGGAGCACTGGAAAAATGGGAAGGCAGATGGGCAAAGAAAAGAGACAAGGGAAAAGGTGACAGTCCAGGGTCTAATCAAGCCAAGGCCTCACCCGCTGTGGATTCGGTAAAAATATTACCCATGAGAGAAACAGCTGGTGGTATCTTAGTTCATGTACCATGGACCAGAGGAGACATCCTATCCTTTACTAACGATTATCCCAGACTAAGAGAGAAACCGATCGAGTGGTATCAGCAAACAGACAGGTTTGTGAAACTTGCGAAGTGTCTCTGGGAGGACTTGAATACCTTGTTTGAGATCATTGTTCCGCCTGATTTGTGGCTCGAGTGTAAGAGAGGGGTAGATTGGCCGACGAAGGAGCCGGCAAGGGATAAGGTGATAGGGGCACCCTCTGAAGAGGTGATGAAGTATTATCATAAGGTGATTGAGTTTTTGAAACAGAAGGTGTCGCCGAAGGTGACTGATTGGCAGAAAATCGACCGGACCTCTCAAGAGGTTAAAGAATCAATACATGCTTACTATGAAAGATTGTTAAAGGCATTCAAACACTATAGTGGTACTGAGACAATTGAACCAAAAGACATGAATCATCTTGTGTTTAGATTTGTAGAAGGGTTGAGACCAGAAGTTAGCCAGATGAGTAAGAATCATTTGATTTGTTGGCAAGCAAAGCTGATTGATGAAGTGTTGCAGTATGCGAAATACTGTAGTGATGAGATTGAGCTGAAACAGAAGAAGCTGAAAGAGAAAGTGATGGTGATGCAGATAAGGGCTGCACAGGCAGGAATACAGGGAAATGGAGTTTAACAGATGATACAGCAGCAACCGCAAAGGAATGGTGTGTTTCAGACCCAGCCGACGGGTCGAGGTCTAGGGTTTGTGAATCGCGGTCCAGACTTGAATACTGTTGTGGTTCAAAATGATGTGCAAGGGGCAAAAAAGATGTCACCATGTCACGCGTGCGGGGGGGCGTGGGGCACTGGAAACGGGAGTGCCCGAATATGGTGCAGGATGGTGCTGTTCAGCAAAGTGCTAATGTCGGTACATTACAAAATGTACAGGGCCCGAAAATGAGACATCAAAACCAGAATTTTCAGAACAATCTGGTACAAATACAAGGGGTACAGCCCATGCAGCAAATGCAAATGCCGCGTTTTCAGTCAGTACAAATGCAACCAGTACAGCAGCAGATTCCTATGGTACCTAGACAGCAAATGCAATTACCAATGGCTCCGATGGGACAGCAACAGGTGATGCTTCCTCAACAGGTTACAGGTCAGGTAACAAATCAAAATAATAAGGTACAACAATTCCCATTTACGAGGCGAAAATGGCATGAATGGGGAATGGTCAGACGATAGTTCAGACAGTGAAGAGTGCAGGCTTGCAGCATCCTTAGAGGTGGATCAGAGAGGCCCATATGTGGAAGGAAAGGTGATGGGTTAGAAGTTTTCGTTCCTGGTTGACACAGGAGCCACACGCTCTACAGTTAGAAGTACGGAAGTTCCAAGATTGCCTCTTTCAGGGCATACCATAAGAGTGGTTGAAGTGGCAAATCAGTATCTGATAAACCCGATTACAGATCCAGTGCAGGTTGAAATCGGCAGCTTTCAGGGGCTACATAGGTTTGTAGTCTGTGACTCGAGTCCGGTATACCTACTGGGAAGGGACTTACTGTGCAAGGCAAATGTTCAATTACCTGTTCCAATGACGGGATTGAAGTGCAGACAATTAGTGATGATGAAGGAGACGAAGGTCAGATATTTTAGAGTAAGAAACAGGGACAAATGAAGATTACCCTTTGATTTCTCTGTTCCCGATCCATACCTTGATTGATTTACCTGTTGAATTACAGGGAACGGTAACAGAGAAAGTATGGGACCTGACTGGAAAGGAAGTAGGACTAATAAAAGGGGTAGAACCAGTTAAAGTTCAGATAAAGTCAAATGCGGTGTTCCCCCAAGTGCCACAATATCATATGACACAAGACGTTCTCATCGAATTGTCACAAATAATTGCAGATTTTCTCAGACAGGGAGTCCTGAAAGAAGTTTTGAGCAGTCCGTGTAACTCTCCCATTATGGGTTTGAAGAAGCCTTGTGGGAAAGTTCGAATTGTACAGGATTTGAGAAAAATAAACAAAATTGTGATAAGATGTTGCCCTGTGGTGCCCAATCCAGCTGTAATAATGTTCCAGGTCCCCTGTGATGCTGAATGGTTTACTGTTGTAGACCTATCACAAGCCTTCTTTTCGATACCTCTTCATAAGGATAGTCAATTTTTGTTCGGTTTCAAATTTCTGGATAAGGTGTACAGTTGGTGCAGAATTCCTCAAGGGTTTTCTGAGTCACCGTCCATCTTCAATCAGATAATGAAAAAGGATTTGGAGTCCCTGGTGCTGCCTTTTAATTCAACTCTTGTGCAGTACATTGACGATTTGCTGAATGCATCCAAAACCAGAGACAGTTGTAAATACGATACCATTGCATTACTGAATCATCTGGGAAAGAATGGATATAAGGCGTCACCCAGAAAGCTACAATACTGTCAGAAAGAGGTGAAATACTTAGAGGCATTTGATCGAAAGAGGTTCCAGGAGAATATCAAAGGAAAGAATAACAGCCATCTTACAAATGAACCCCCCAACGACAAAAAGGGATGTCAGGATGTTTTTGGGAATGGTGGGCTACTGTCGCCAGTGGATACCCAACTTCTCGATCATTTCAAAACCTTTGATAAGGCTGACAGGCAAAGAGATCAAAGATGAGCCATATACCATAACCTTGTCTAAGGAAGAACTTGAGTCATTTATGGAGTTAAGAGAATGCATGTGCAGGGCACCAGCATTAGGAATGCCTGACTATGAGAAATCTTTTCTGTTGTTCTGTCATGAACGTGATGCTTGTTCTTTGTCTATCTTAACACAGGTCCATGGAGATGCAAATCGCCCTGTAGCATATTTTTCAGCTACACTGGACCCTGTCGCAGCAGCATTACCGGGTTGTTTGCGTGCAGTTGCAGCAGTTGGTCAGAGCCTTACTAAATGTGAAGGCATAGTCATGGGATACCCCCTAACAGTAATGGTTCCGCATTCAGTTGAAATTCTGTTGACTCGAACTAAAACTCAGCACATGACAAATGCTCGTCTCACTAGGTATGAGACGATCATACTGGGGTCACCAAATGTCTCCCTTAAACGTTGTAATGTATTGAACCCGGCAACCTTACTTCCTGTTGAAAACACTGAAATCAAAAACGAGGAAGAATTTGAACATGACTGTCTTGAGGTAACCGAATTATGTACCAAACCTCGTCCAGACATTCAGGACACACAGTTGAAAGAAAATGACTGCATCATGTTTGGCGACGGGTCCTGTCTAAGAGACTCTGCTGGAACATTAAGAGCTGGTTATGCGGTATGCACTATAACTGGCATCATTGAAGCCTCCTGGCTCGAGAGAGTGTTTTCCGCTCAAGTGGCAGAATTAATTTCCCTTACTAAGGCATGCCACGCAGCTGTGAATTTGAGAGTCACTATCTATACTGACAGCAGATACGGATTTGGGGATTGTACACGATTTTGGCCAACTTTGGTCACAGAGAGGCTTCATGACCTCATCTGGTTCTCCTGTGAAAAATGGTGAGCAAATAAAAGATTTGTTACATGCAATTCAGTTACCTCTTGAAATTGCCGTGGTGAAATGCAGTGCTCATATTAGATCACAAGACTTTGGGGGTCATTGTAAGTTTGGCGGGCGGCGGTCGCCGCCCGCCAAACTTACGCCGCCAAATGACCGCTCCGTGGTCAAAAGACCGCAGGGGGCATTCAGACTTTCCCGCTGGGCCGGCGGGCGCCCGCCAAGGCAGCGCCCGCCGGCCCAGCAGGAAAGGCCCTGCAACACAGAAGCCAGCTCCGATGGAGCCGGCGGTGTTGCAGGGGTGCGACGGGTGCAGTTGCACCCGTCGCGATTTTCACTGTCTGCTATGCAGACAGTGAAAATCATGCTGGGGCCCTGTTAGGGGGCCCCTGCACTGCCCATGCCAGTGGCATGGGCAGTGCAGGGGCCCCCAGGGGCCCCAGGACACCCATTCCCGCCATCCTGTTTCTGGCGGTGAAAACCGCCAGAAACAGGCTGGCGGGAAGGGGGTCGGAATCCCCATGGCGGTGCTGCTTGCAGCGCCGCCATGGAGGATTCTCCCAGCCGGGGCTAATCCGGCGGGAAACCGCCGGACCCGGCTGGGCGACCGCAGCTTTACAGCTGCGGTCGGAATACCACATGAAGCACCGCCAGCTTGTTGGCGGTGCTTCCGTGGACAGCCACCCTGGTGGTCTATGACCGCCAGGGTTGGAATGAGGGCCTTTGTGTCCATGGGAAACGGCTATGCAGATCAAGTCGCAAGGTTTTGCGCATTGAACTGTATATCGTTCAAGGAGCAATGGGAACTATTACCACAAACTGAAGATGACACATGTCTGAACCTTGCATTGCGGGTAGTCGACACATTAGATGAGTTAAAAACATTACAGAGCTGTGCGAGCAAAGAGGAGAAACACTCTTAGCAAAGAATGCAATGTGTACAAAGGGCTGATGATTTGTGGGTCTCAGAGGAAGGGAAACTAGTCTTGCCAAACAGTCTTCTATCTCAATTCGCCAGGTTATATCACGGACAGGCTCACCTTGGAAGAGATGCAATGATCAGGTCATTCAAAATCGATTGGTTCAACCCAACATTCAGACATGCCGCAGAAATGACCTGTCACAGGTGCATCATCTGTAAACAGATTAATGCCGGGAAAGGAACCGTGGTAACTTTGAGCCACACTGGGAGAGCTGGCGGGCCATTCAACAAGATGCAAATGGATTTCATTGAAGTGCCTGTCTGTGGAGGATTGAAGTACGTGTTGGTGACTGTGTGTGTTTTCAGTCACTGGATTGAGGCATATCCCACACGCAGGAATGACAGTCTGACAGTTTCAAAACTATTACTTAGGGAACTGATACCAAGGTTCGGGTTTCCGGTCTCTATAGAGTCAGATAGGGGCAGACACTTCGACAATGAGGTGATTAAACTACTGTGTGCCGCACTTAACATCGAACAAAAGCTGCATTGTAGCTACCGCCCAGAAGCATCAGGGCTAGTAGAACATATGAACGGTACTTTGAAATCAAGAATGGCAAAAATGTGCGCAGCTATCAATATGAAATGGCCAGATGCATTACCTTTAGTGCTGATGTCAATGAGAAACACCCCAGACAAGAAAACTGGACTATCCCCCCATGAAATCCTCATGGGTAGAGCTATGAGATTACCAGCAGTACCTGCAAATGCGCTAGTGAATATTACAGATGTTATGGTGTTGGATTACTGCAAGGGTTTGGCTGATGTGATTCGCTCTTTCTCTCACCAGGTGGAGGCTAACACATTGCCGCTGATTGGAGATCCAGGCCACTCTCTACAAGCTGGTGACTGGGTCGTTGTCAAGAAGCGCGTGAGAAAGTCGTGTCTAGAACCACGTTGGAAAGGGCCGTATCAAGTAATCTTGACAACTACTACTGCTGTAAAGTGTGCTGGAGTTCCCAATTGGATACATGCCAGTCACAGAAAAAGGGTAACGTGTCCTGCCGAAGAGGAACTCGAAGTTTGCGGCACAACAGCCTCAGGAAGAGAAGTGTCAGGGCCAGAAAACAGTCAAGAAGAAACCGAGACTACCGGAGAGCCCACTGAGAACAGCCTCATCCCTCAAGCAGTTAATGAGTTCGAGAGAGGTGACAGAGTGTCTATCTCAGTAGAGGCAGCAGGAGAACTAAATCAAGGAGAGGTTCTCCCAGAAGTAGACAGATACGGGTTAGAACTCGAACCCGGTACAGACCCAGAAGAAGAAGAGGAAGAAGAAGAAGGAGAAATAGTAGAGAGAAATCAGAGCGAGCCAGAGCCTTCTGAGCCAGCTGCAGGTCCATCAAGCAAAAACACAATATCACAAGAGGAGGGTGCTATCCAGCGTTCGGAAAAGACACACCGAAAGAAGACGCATAAGGGTGATAACTGGCCAGAGAAAACACTCTTTAAGATAAAAGACACACCAAATGAGGCAATAACAGAAGAAAATGACACATCTCGAGTGGAAGACTTAAGCGAAGGAGAACAACAAGGTGAACGAAGGCTGAAAAGAAAAAGAGTTGCAAACAGAAGATATACAGGTCCTGAATGGGCGTATGCTACAACATCTGAATGGCAACAAGAATTCCTAGCATTCTGCTTTGATCAAGAAGTACCGGGCCAATACTACGGTACCTGAACAAATCCAAAGAAAAACCTGGTTAAAATTGAAAATCTGAAAACTGAAAGAGAGACTTCATAACTTACCGAAAGTGACACTAGAACCGGATTGACTTTTAAGAAACCTGATTATGACAAGCTGCTAACCTGATTTGACAAAAAGGGGTCCTGGAGAGAGTGAAGACGCTGTAAATACACGCAGAAAGCAAGAGAATATTCTAAATCATCCTCAAGTTGATTGTTGATCTACTATCTGATTCTATACAGATATGGCTTATAATAGAGGCAGTAACAAGGGAATTAAAGTGTGTGGTTGGCTAGGACTTATAATAGGTGTTGTGTGTGCAATAATAATTGTGGGAGTGATTGTGGGAATGCCATGGATGGAGAAAGAGACCATTAATGCTACCTCAAAACCTGAAACTACAACACTAACACCATGGGAGAGATTTGAGCAAGATGCAAGACACTTGCATGAGGGAACTAATTCAAAGGGGGAACTTTCTACTAATGTCTTCTATCGCTTACTAAATGAATATGTGGAAACTATGGATGCGAAAGAATGTTATGTATGTACTAAGATTCCTTCATATGTGCAGGAGGGAGTTACTTACCATAGTCTCCCTCTTACTTATGGGATTAGTTGCAGCTTGCTACTAACAAGGTTTTATAATCAAGAGCATGTGCAATACTTTTATTCAAATCTGGATGTTGTGTTTTCCTTTGTGCCTGTGATTGAATTCTTAAATAAATTAGCTAAGGAACATGATATAAAAATAGTTAGAGGATTCTTTGAGCCAACGCTTACATTCAGAACTGCTTATGCACATCGCAATAATTTGACTTGCTTATTATCACCTGTTGAGAAAAGCTTTTTAGATCACACTGATGATAGACGCAAAGCATTGAAGGAAAGATTAGAAAAAGGGTTAGAAAAACGCACATATGCAAATGATTATGCTTACACTGCAATGAAGGCACAAGGCAAACTAGCTATAGATGCATTACATGTAGGTAGGCTTTGTATATATAGGCCAAAATCTGAGCAGGACAATTTATTTGTGGGAACGAGTGAATGTAGACATGGGTTTTTGTTTCAGAGTAAATGGACATTTATGTTGAATGGACAGGATCCAGCGATCCCTGGGATCTATTACATCTGTGGGCTAAATGTTTATTACCGTCTCCCTAGGGGATGGTATGGGACATGCTATTTGGGAATAGTTTTCCCAAAGATTTACCAGATTGATGACTTAAAACAAATACCTAGGACGTCTGAATTACAACATCCTAGACAAAAACGAGAATCAGTGGCGGCTGTCATTGGTGACATATTCAGAGCTATAATCCCTTCAGTGGGGGTTATCTTGAATTCTATGAAGATTCAAAAGTTGTCTACTATTGTGGATAACATGTTGACAAATTTCACAGGGGCTATACTCCTGATGGATACTGAACTTGCTGCAGAAAGAGCTATGTCTCTTCAAAATCGGCTTGCTTGCTTTAGACATTCTTTTAGCAAAGAGTGGAGGGGTCTGCAAGATGCTCAACGAGCGTCATTGTTGCTCATTCATTCCGGATAACAGTAAAAAGATTAGAAGTATGCTTACTAACCTTACTAGAGATAGTACAGATTTGAAGGATTTGAAAGTACTTGGTGTTTGGGAGAAGTTTGCAAAGGGAATTGCCAGAGTTGGGAGCAGGTTTACCAACATTTGGAATGGGGTACTTGCAAAAATATTAATGGGTCTATTAATTGTTCTAGTCTGTCTATTAGGATTCTGGGGGCCATGCAAAATAAATAACAAAATCAAGAAAGATTGGACTAAAAGAACCAGAAGAAATTAAGAAAGTGAGAGAGAGAAAATGTTCAATGAAATTTGGGAAAGTTCACATAAAGGGCAAGGTGTTGAAATGCGCATTATGCGCAAGGTGAAAAATTCAAAGTGAAAGGTCGAAGGGAAAGGTTGATGTGATGACGAGCGTCATCAGAGGAGGGACTGATAGAGCGTAGTTTAAATATTACATATACTAGACGTGAAATGCTTATATCAATGATCAATAATGCTGCATAGAAAACGACAATAATTAGAGTAATGCTTAAACGCGCATCTGGAAATCGACTATAATTATTTTGGTCACAATTATATACGTGAGCTAACAATGATAAGTAAAACTGTTCATGCTATGATTTATTTTAACACTTACGATATTACATTTGTATTAAAGTCTCAAAGGCCTTAAGTTAGCGTAAGTTGTAGATTTTGGCTGCCAAAGCGCTCATATTAAAGCATTTTCCAGTGTGCTGACTCGCAAAGGGTCATGACCCTGCATTTGTTCCTTTCCTTCGTTTTATGTAATGAACGAGATTCCGTTCCCATCCGCATGCTAGCTGCCTTAGTGTGAATTCAAATACAATTTGAAACAAAAGTAGATTAATCTAAATGTACAAGGACATTTGACCATGGACAAAGGAACTCATGACCCAAGAAGACGTGCCAAGTGGTGAAGAAACCCACCGGATGTGCCACCTCCGAAGACGTCAATTATGAAGACCAATCAAAGTGTTATAAATTATCGTGGGGTGACAATTGGGATTACCTAATGTATAATTTGATAGGTTAAAGATAGTGGGGTATAGTGAATGTCCAATAGAATTTTGGGGGAAGGTATTACAAAAAAGGGATAAAAACTCATGTCACAGAAGGGACGAGAGAACTAGGTAGGGAATGTTATTGATTTTATCCAGAAACTCTGTCACTCTGTTTGGTGACTTTGAGACTTAATAAACTATCCTCACCCATAGACTGCCCTTTGTGCTTCTCCTCCTTATGAGGGAAGTGTCCCCTGTCCTTTAGACGAGGTTAGATTGATGGCGATTCGACTGATGTCCTGAAGACGAAGACTGATCCTGTGTGCTGACTTAATCCTTGGAGGGTAATTATGACAATGCGATTTGTAATTTGTCTGTTTGCTTTTCCTTTCTAGGTACCAACTGCTCATTTTTAAATAGAGGCCATAGCGAGATGTTTTCTAAATTGATGTTCTAAATTATTTTGCATGAAGTCCAACATGCTGATGCTAATTGGTGGTTAGGATAGGTAATCACTCTGACTGACGCAAATAGACAAAGACTGACGTTACTCTATGCTGAACTGAGACTCAAGTGATATTCTTGTATTCTGATCTATGTTCATGCCGTGCTATGTTCTTATGTTTGTGATTCTTGCATTAATGAAATCTTATCACAGCTGCCATATTGTGACTATGCTTTTATGGTTCTTGGTTTTGAGATTGACACTTCTGCTAGTAGATTGTAATTAATAGGGAATAAAATTCATACAATTCTATCAAAGGTGTGGTTATTCAAGGCTGAAAGGTCATGGTTGCGTCAACAATTTGATTAATGTCTATAACCAAGGTAAAGTGCATTGTGGTGGTGAATATTGATGACATTATTTATAATGCTTGACATATTGATCAGTTATCTCGTCCTACGGTGTCTCACCACTGGGTCACAATATTCATTGGACTAAAACGAGTCCTAATGTGTATAAAATTGACATAAAAGGACGCGTTAACAGATTCATGGAAATGTATGTATACAGTTAGTGTAATTAAATGGTTAATATATGGCTACAAAAATATATGTTTGTGACATATTTGTGTTGTAGACATATGTTTGGTGTGTCATCAGCACTCAGTACCGCAAGCTAATGATATGTACTACAACACCCATGATGCCTTGCCTGGGTGGGCCAAGCACCTCAATGGAATATTTTATGCTGTGATGTATGATATATGGATTACCTCACATTATGTTATGGATGGTACATGAAGGGAAGATGACTTACCCTGGCAATGCCTGCTGGGATGGAGGTGTCAATGTCTGCAACTCCTGTGACACTCTCTGGTTCGAGAGTCTCTTTAATTAGCATCTCCACTGGAGTCAGAAGGGGGTGTTGAGAGGGTCCTTTGTTTGTCCCACATCTCTCTGCCTTCCTGCTGGTCAGCTCTCCTTTTTATGGGGCTACAGATCATACCAACACTTTCTGATTTCCAGGATGGTGCTCTCTGTTGCTCCAGGGAGTTGATCTTCTCAAGGATCCCACTCCAGATCCTGGTTTTCTGGGCATCAGGAACTGAAAAGGAGGCCTTCCCAAACAGCTGGTCCATGTCGACAGCACACTCCTCAGACAGGATCTCCAGCTCCCTCTCCACGAACTGTGCATTGTCCTTCCTGCTCCTCCCGGCCACCTTCACCTCTTCAGCAGCCATGGTGTTGTTTGCTGTTAGTCAGCAATACTGACAGCAGTGTTGCAGGGGAGCACGCTGCTTGCAGAAGGGGCATTATGCCTCTGGCTGGTTGCAAAAGCCTGTAATTAGCCTATACCTTGGCTCTGACATTATCTTAGAAGCGTTTGGGGCTCTATTTCCAAAATCACAATTACCTATTAGTAAATTGCAATTTTGTGATTTCCTAAATTGTGATTTCCCAATAGTGAGTGTGAATCTGTGGGAATGGCTTTTAGTAAATCGCAGGGTACATACATTACAATTTGCAAATCCCAAATAGCAATTTCTGTGTATTTGCTCCTTGCATCCAGAAGGTGTAGTAGGCCTCTGGCTGGTTGCCAAACCCTGTAATTAGCCTTTATCTGGGCTTTGACGTTATTATCCTGCTTCCAGAAGCACTTCGACCTCCATTTCACTATTTAGGAATCACAAGTTAAGAATTTCATATATATGGGCTATAGTCTCGAAAATATTTAGGGGCTCATTTGCAAGCCCCTTGTGCCAACATAGCATTATTTTATTTATGCTACAGTGGTGAATAACAGTCCCCCACCCCGCGCCATATTTACAAACTGGTGCAATGTCACCATTGTGCCTGTTTGTAAACTCTTGCACCAGATTATACCTGCATCAAGTATAATGTATGCAAGGGAGGCTTTCCCCAACAGGGAGGACCAAAACAATTGTGCAGTGAAATCTACATGATTTTACTGTGCCATTTTAGTGTCATTTTTTACCACTTGCCCAGGGCAGGCATTAAAGTGACACTAGACTCTTTTCAATGGGCCTCCCCAAGCTTTGCTGGACTAGCGTTAACAATTTTTACACAATTCCAGCAAAGCTCCACAACAGCGTAAAAAATGTTGATGCAGTTGTGCTGAGTGCCACGGTGTGCTGAATTACAAATACAGTGCTACCATGGTGTCTTAGGGGGACGCAGGGCAATGCAGGAAAACTGGCGCATCAGAGTCAAGGCACCAGTTCCTTGTAAATGAGGCCCATAGTATTCAAGTAATGGTGGTAATCTTAATAAGTGGTAGGACAGTTTTTCATGGTAGTATGTTAATACATCACTAATCCAATCCAGTGTATAGTAAAATATGGTTCTCAAGTATTATTGCCAACATGAAGTGAAAAAAATATAGGAATGCATAATTTGCCCTAGGAGAACAACCAACACTCAGTGTTTATCAGAAGACACTGGGGCCCGTATTTATACTCCGTTTGCGCCGAATTAGCGTCGTTTTTTTCGACGCAAATTCGGCGCAAAACTAACGCCATATTTATACTTTGGCGTTAGACGCGTCTAGCGCCAAAGTATGGGCAAATAGCGTCATTTTTTTGCGTGAACGCCTTCCTTGCGTTAATGAGATGCAAGGAAGGCGTTCCCGTCTAAAAAAATGACGGCGACGCAAATGCGTCGTATTTATACTCCCGGGCAAAAATCACGCCCGGAAGTTGGCGGGTCAAAAAAACCCGCATTTGCGCCACTATTTAACGCCTGGGTCAGGGTAGGCGTTAAGGGGCCTGTGGGCTCAAAATGAGCCCACAGGTGCCCTCCCCTGCCCCCAGGGACCCCCCGTGCCACCCCTGCCCACCCCAGGAGGACACCCAAGGATGGAGGGACCCACCCCAGGGACATTCAGGTAAGTTCAGGTAAGTATAATTTTTTATATTTTTAATTTTTTTTGGTGGCATAGGGGGGCCTTATTTGTGCCCCCCTACATGCCACTATGCCCAATGACCATGCCCAGGGGACATAAGTCCCCTGGGCATGGCCATTGGGCAAGGGGGCATGACTCCTGTCTTTACTAAGACAGGAGTCATTTAAATGGCGTCTGGGCGTCGAAAAAAATGGCGCAAATCGGGTTGAGGCGATTTTTTTGCCTCAACCTGACTTGCCCCATTTTAAGACGCCCTAACGCCATTTTCCCCCTACGCCGGTGCTGCCTGGTCTACGTGGTTTTTTTCCACGCACACCAGGCAGCGCCGGTCTGCTAGCGCCGGCTAACGCCATTCCATAAATACGGCGCCCGCATGGCGCTTCAGAATGGCGTTAGACGGCGCTAAATGTTTTGACGCTAAACTGCGTTAGCGCAGTTTAGCGTCAAAAAGTATAAATATGGGCCTGAGACTCACTATATAATAAAATGGGTGAGGAGTCATTGCTGATTTTCCAGACCAACTTATTGAGATCATATTGGCAGATACAATTATCCCATGGTTCCTCTAAATAGCAATGTCATTACTCAATGAGTCTAGTATCTCCCTTTCAAGATTATTACTGTTACATTTTGAGAAAAATATTTTCAGTCAAATTTTTCAGAAGAGTTTCACCAGTCACATCTCAATTGAAATGTGTCAAATTATTTTATAAGGAAACTTAAGACCTTTAATTCAATTGTTTGTTTTTTGTTTCAGTAAAGGGATGTCTGTAAGGTTAACCACTAGGCTGGTTGCTTGCTTGTCCCGGGTATAGAGTCCTTTGACATGCTCTGAGTTATTCTCTGATTGAAAGCTTTCCATTGCACACTTTGTCCTGTTTGTTTTCCTTTACCCCTTCCATGTGGGTGGCCTAGAAAGCTTCTTGTTATATATAAAGGGGAAATTCCCTAGACACTCACACGTCTTTTCAAGGAGCAAGCAGGTGGACTGTGCTGTGGGAGAGGTTAAGGTAAGATATTACTCTCCCTTGGCCCTCCCTGGCCATGTCCACCTGCTAGATCCACTTTGTTTTCTTGCTGGGATGGAGATTTTTGGGAGAGAGAGTGGGACTCGTTAAGGGTAAGTCTTGCACAGAAGCATCATAAGCGATGCCTTTAGGAGACTGATTTGAGGAGAAACCTTTCTTTGATGATAGAAAATGTCTCACTTTCTACTTCATCAAGTCTCTCAAAGAAAAACAAACACACAAAAATTGGCATTAACATCAAATGGCCATAATATAGCAAATTTCACTTAACGTATAATTTAGAAATATGATTAGATTATCTCTGTGCAACCAAAGTATTTCACAGGCCTTCTGGTGGCAAAAAGCAGCAGTTACAGAAGAGCTTGCAGTTAAACCTTCAGCAATAAGGAAAGGTGTCAATTGTTGGAGCGTCTTGAAATCTGGTCCTAACAGTACATCCAAATGCACGTGGGAAGAAATCAGCAGAGATCAGCACATGATAGGGAGAGATATATTGGTCTGTGAGTAAGCCAGGTAACTGTGTGTACTTGTGGATAGCTACAGTTGCTAATGTGATAATGTAGGAACCATTTCAGGAGTTCTAGTCACCATTAAGTAATTAGTTATTTACAATACCAACCTGATCTCAGTATTGGTTTCTGGGCTACATCATGTGCATTGTGAAAAGCAAAATCTTGAGCTATTTCTGGAAGTTGAAGAAAGAAGGCATTCATCATTTTTCAGTGGCAAGAAAGTTGCATATTTAGGGACAAAGGAAGAAAAAACAGGGTCAACTTGGGTATGTGATAATCTTTAGGTGTAGATAGTGTTTGCTGTAAGAAGCTCTATATCTTTCTAAAATATTAAGGCCCGAATTTAAGAAAAGTGATGCTGCATTACATGTAGCACCAATTTCCTTGCACCCTTAGTGCCCACCTAATGCCACTGTGCGTGTGGCATATTAAACATAAGGCACACCTTGGCACAGGTTAGGGACGATAGTGCCAACATTTTTACACTATTGTTGTACTTGGCAGGATTAGCTTCAAATAGGTTGGCGCTAATCCTGCAAAGTACATGGAGGCCCATTATAAAAAATGGTGTGCTTCTTTTTAATGCCTGCTATGTGCAGTGTTAAAAAGGTTTGCAAAAAATGGTGCAGTGGAATATCATAGATTCCACTGTTCCATTTTTGCAGTCCCCCTAATGGGGGAACACCCCCTTGCATACATTATGCCTGGCACAGGCATAATGTGGCGCAAGGGGTTACAAAGTGATGCAATGCATGCATTGTACCACTGTGTAAATCTGGTGTGGCAAATTTGGCCTCTCTAGTTGGTTCCGCCACCTGGACATGGGCCGTGAGTGTCGGGTGCAGAGTGGTCAGTACTCACAGACCTAGGGAGGCTCTGGAGTTCTTAGGTGTTGTTTCTTCTTGGACAGGGCCACTGTCCACGGGAGTTCTTGGTCCTCAGAAGTGCAGGAAGTCCCCTGGAAACTTGGCAGAGGTCGCTGGACCTGTAGGATGCATTGCTTTTTTTGCATGGCTTTTGAAACAGGAGAAAGTCTGTTGGGCTGGGGCCAAGTCAGTTTTCGTCTTCCTTCTTCTCTTCTGGGGTTTCAGCTTAGCAGTCATTGTTCTTTCTTCTTGGGAGGTCACCAGGAATCGGATAACTTGGGTTCAGGGGAGTCTTTAAATCCTGGATATAGGGGTGTTACAGGGGTCAGGAGGCAGTGGCCAATGGCTACTGTCCCTGAGGGTGGCTACACCCTTCCTATGTCCACTCCCTTTGGTGAGGGAGACACAGGCCTGACTGTATTGGTCCCTGTCCTCCAAACTATGATGGAGGATTTTGCAAGAAGGGAGTCACCTCAGCCCTGGACACATTACGGGTGGCCCAGCTGAGGTGGCCACTCCTCCCTGCTTTCCCTAATTTTCCTGCCGGAATTGCAGCCAAAAATGGGTCTTGGTCCGGGGGGACCAGGCATCTCCATTAGCTGGAGTGCCCTGGGGCACTGTAACAAGAGGCTTGAACCTTTGATGCTCACCACCAGGTGTTACAGTTCCTGCAGGGGGAGGTGTGAAGCATCTCCACCCAGTGCAGACTTTGTTTCTGGCTACCGAGAGCACAAAGGCTCTCACCCCATGTGGTCAGAAACTCGTCTCTTAGTGGCAGGCTGGCAGGGACCAGTAAGAACTGCACTAAAGGACTGGGCAAAATACAGGGAGCATCTCTGAGATGCCCTCTGGGTGCATTGTTCAAGAAATCCAACACTGGCATCAGTGTGTGTTTATTGTGCTGAGAAGTTTGATACCAAACATCCCAGTATTCAGTGAAGCCATTGCAGAGCTGTGGAGTTCGTAATGATAAACTCCCAGACCATATACTCAATATGGCTACACTGCACTTACAATATCTAGAAATGGACTTAGACACTGTAGGGGCACATTGCTCATGCAGCTATGCCCTCACCTGTGGTAGAGAGCACCCTGTCTTAGGGCTTTAAGTCCTGCTAGAGGGGTTACTTACCTATACCACCGGCAGTAGTTTGTGGTCATGGCACCCTGAGAGGGCTGCCATGTCCACCCTGCCTTTTTCTCCCCATCAGCATACACAAGCTGCAAAGGCAGTGTGCATGTGCTTGGTGAGAGGTCCCCTAGGGTGGTATAATACATGCTGCAGCCCTTGAGGACCTTCCCTGGTCACAGGGCCCTAGGTACCTTGGGCACCTTTTATAAGGGACTTCACTGGGTGCCAGTGGTGTGCCAATTGTGTAAACAAAGGTACAGATTTTGGGTAAGAACACTGGTGCTGGAGCCTGGTTAGCAGGATCCCAGCATTCTCTCAGTAAAGGTTGACATCAATATCAGGCAAAAAGTGGGGGTAACCATGCCAACAAGGGCACTTTCCTACATATATATTTTTGCTACATGAGCTAGCCAAGCTTTAGTCCTCACTGAATTGCACCTGTCTATTTTTTTCATTCTCCAGTTTGGCTACATATTCACAGAATTGCTTCTAATTGTTGTTTTTACACAGATCATGTACTTTAATCCATTCCTCCTATACCTGCCTTTGTTTTGATTGTCAAACACAGTGTGATCTTGGTTGGCTTGCTCATATGTCTTGTGTACCAATGATAATAAATAAATAACTTTATTTCGGCTAAAAGCCATAAAAGTGTCCAGTAAAACAGCATACCACAATCATGCAATAAATAAATAATTAAGAATAGAAAAGAAGAGTGCCACATGGTATATTAAAAAGTCTTGACGACTTCCTTCTAAAATAAACTATTAAAACACACAATTACAATAACAATACACAATGAGCACCAAGCTTTAAAAAACTGAGAGCATATCTTGCTTAATTCCACTTAATAATCTACTTCAGCCTTCAATACTTTTGGTTTTGCCAATCAGTCGGCAAGGATTCCTCTGCTTCTTATGGCCCATGCACTTTGAAGGTATCTTGTGACTGCAAAAACTACCTTATCGCTTGTGTTGCTTGTCAGGTTTCATAGGGATGTATTAAATTCCCTTATCCCCATTGATCTACATAGAGGGATAATCCACTTCTTCCTTAGAACCAAGTATCTGGGGCAGAAGAACATAAAGGGGCATATTTATACTTTTTGATGCAAAACTGCACTAACGCAGTTTTGCGTCAAAAGAATTAGCGCCAGCTAACGCCATTCTGAAGCGCCATGCGGGTGTCGTATTTATTCAATGACGTTAGCCGGCGTTAGCCGCCGGCGCTGCCTGGTGTGCGTGAAAAAAAATGACGTACACCAGGCAGCGCCGGCGTAGGGGAATATGGAGCTTGGGTGCCAAAAAATGGGGCAAGTCAGGCTGAGGCAAAAATATCGCCTCAACCCGATTTGCGCCATTTTTTTCGACTCCCAACCCCCATTGAAATGACTCCTGTCTTAGCAAAGACAGGAGTCATGCCCCCTTGCCCAAGGGCCATGCCCAGGGGACTTCTGTCCCCTGGGCATGGTCATTGGGCATAGTGGCATGTAGGGGGGCACAAATCAGGCCCCCCTATGCCACAAAAAAATAAAAAATAAATACTTACCTGAACTTACCTTAATGTCCCTGGGATGGGTCCCTCCATCCTTGGGTGTCCTCCTGGGGTGGGCAAGGGTGGCAGGGGGTGTCCCTGGGGGCATGGGAGGGCACCTCTGGGCTCCTTCCGAGCCCACAGGTCCCTTAACGCCTGCCTTGTCCAGGCGCTAAAAAACTGCGCAAAAGCAGCTGGACGTCATTTTTTTTGACCCGCCCACTCCCTGGCGTGATTTTTGCCCGGGAGTGTAAATACGGCGCACATGCCTCGGAGTAAATTTTTTCGACGGGAACGCCTACCTTGCATATCATTAACGCAAAGTAGGTGTCCATGCTAAAAAGTGACGCAAACTCCATGGACTTTGGCGCTAGACGCGTCTAACGCCAAAGTATAAATATGGAGTTAGTTTTGCGTCGGAATTGCGTAAAAAAAAACGACGCAATTCCGGCGCAAACAGAGTATAAATATGCCCCAAAATGTGCAGGGGTCCCTAATTGCTCGTGGCAATAATTGCAGAAGCTCAGATTACTGTCCTCCTTGCTCCACCTTGGAGTGAATGTCTTGAGTGGCAAAATCCCTAACCTAAGTTTAATAAAAATACTTTTGGTATGGGGAGGGTTTATGTAATCCATGTAGGCCTCAAATTTGGGACTGCATTTGTAATCTAAAAACTGTAGCGTCCTATTGCCTAGGGACTTCTTGGTCCAAATCTGCAACAAAATGGTCTCCCAGTAAGATCGCTTTATACGTGGTTTCACTTCCTCGGTCAAAGCATAAGGATCTCGCCACACCTCCTCCATTTTAATGAGTTGACTCAAATCCCTAATATATTTAAACCAAGGAATTTTTAGCACGCCATCATCCACTAAAAGCTCAGCTGCTGCTGCTTGATAAGTAGACAGATGTTCGTATGTCCAAACACGGACCCAATACATAAGAGGTCTTAGGGCAATTTCATTGTGAATCTCATTTAAAGTTAGATCAAATCTGAGGGATATAAGAGGAGTACTCATCGGCAGCCGCAAAAAGTTACGCATAAAGTAATTTTCTGCCATTGTTAAACTTCAAGAATTACAGCACCCCCATAACTCGGCACCATAAATTGAAACAGCCACTGCCGCTGCCTTGTATACTGTGATGGCAGGTGAAATTTCCCCTTCCGAAATGTTAGCAATTTTCCTCCCTAACACTGCTGACCTCTGTCGGAGAACGGACAAACTCTTTCCAATCTGTGCCGCCCACTGTTGATCATCCAGTAATCTAATCCCCAGGTAATCAAATTGGCTAACTCTCTCTACCGTTTGTCCAGCTATGGTCATTTTCCCCCTGAATGACTTGTGCGGATTAAAGGCCATAAATTTAGTCTTGGTTAGATTTATTTTGAGGCCGCTTTTATCACAGAAATGTGAAAAAGCATCAAGTTCATTTTGGAGGCCCATTGGAGTTCTTGAGATCAATAGAGTATCATCCACAAACATTAGGATGGGGACAGGGCCACCTGCTAGCTTTGAGGCATCATGATTAAAATGCGTCAGCTGTTCTACCACACCGTTGATAAAGAGGTTAAACAGTGTGGGAGCCAAGACACACCCCTGCCTAACCCCCCTATCAACGGGTATGGTTTTTGTCAGATCTCCACCTTGAGACCAGCATACCTGAGCATAGGTGCCCCCATGAAGATACTTTATCAATCTCAGCAGTTCTTTGTCAAGTTGGTAAGATTATTGGACATTCTACAATAAATCGCGTGGGACCATATCAAAGGCGGCTTTCAAGTCAATAAAGGCCACATACAGGTGGCTCTTGTTGACTATCAGGTATTTCCAGCATAGGAGATTAAACCTGAACGCCTGATCTACTGTACTCACTCCTTTCCTGAATCCTGCTTGAAAATTGGAGAGGATCTGAAGGTCCTCTATCTATATCTGCAGTCTGGACAAGACCTGCTTGCAGAATACTTTTTGACTCACATCAATTAAACTTATTGGTCTGTAGTTAGTTGGTAGTTCCCTTGACACCTTTTTGAAGACAAGAACTATGATTGCTCCTTGCCATGTGGGAGGAAGCCCACCACCCCTCAAGATCTCATTGCTAAGTGCATTTAAATATAGAGACCAGGTTCTGGGTCGAGACAAATACAAATCACCTGGGATACCATCTAGCCCAGAAGCCTTTCCATTATGCAATGTTTAGAGAGCAAGAGTTGTTTCTTTTAGGGAAAAGAGATCCAAATCAAAATTAGATGAAATGGCTGCCCCAGACATTGCTGTATAGGAAAAAGACCCCTCTGATGTTGGTGAAGGAACAGTGGTACAGCTAGTCTGAGCCACTTTGTACACATTTCCAAAGTGTGACACCCAGGTTTCTGGCTGAATTGCTGGGTAGCTCTCCACATTTTGGGAATGTCTATTCCCTGCCACTAACTTCCAAAACAATTTTGTGTCCTTCTCACGGAGAGCATCTACCAGAGCATTCCAATGTTTGGTTTCCCACTCTTTTTTGGCATTTTTCAATGTTGTTTTGTATACAATCCTGGTTGCTCTTATCTTGCGGTGACTCCCTACCTCTGGTGCTCCCAGTAGCTGGAGCACCAAAGGAGCTAGAGAACCATCCCAGTTCTTTATCACTAGTTTCTATACGCCTCCTTGCTACCTGGAAATATGGTCTTAATTGGTTGACCAAGATACCATGCAAGTAAATCAGGTCAACCAGCGCAAAGTCAGTATATTTCAGAGGGAAAAGCATTGATATAACTACCCTATATATTGATATCTGAAAATGTGCATCTTCTGCCACCGTTTCCCATCTCACATTTTTGCGATCATTCGTTGCGACTAAAACATTACCCTTCACCCAGTTAGTCAGTGTATTACAATTAAATGTGGAAGTTGAGAAAGATGTACAGAGAGCATGATGGTCGCTATTGTTTTGTGGAGAGACAACCATATCAATAAGAGAATTCTAGAGTGTATCATCTACTAAGATGTAATCTAAATGACTCAAATATGGTCCTTTCCTATATGTAGGCAGCACCGGAGTGTCCGACTTTGTGTTTCCATTTGCTATTCTTAGCCCCATAGTTTTTATTAGGTTCTCAAGTAAATCTAATGCTCCCCCTGTTTTCTTTGTTATAACCTGGACCGGGCCTGATCTATCCCAGGGATCTCAAACTGGATTCCTTCTTGCTGATAATCATCCTTTCAACTCAGCTGCATATTGCAGTCTCCTGCAACAATTAAGCTCTGATCCCCTGGTAGTTGGTTCAAAAAATCTGTGAGCAAGTTTAACAGAGTAATCTGGGTGCTTTGTGGTCCAGGTCTGATGTATATGTTTACAAGTACTATGCGAGTAGGCCCCATTGGACTACTAAGTTCAACATCCACAGCTAGTATATCCCTAGTTGGGGTAGATAGCTCCTTTGCCTTGGGGAGCAGATCATGCTTTAACCAAATTATCAGACCCCGATGCCCTCCCAGATGTCAAAGGAAGCACAGTCTTCTGGAAGGTCCAGTAACCTACTCTGTAAATCGTAGAGGGGCCCCATGTCTCCTGAGGTAGAATGATATGATGTTGTTCTATGAAACTGCACCACTCCGGGTTGGTTGTTTTTGATAGCACACCTACCACATTCCAGGATAGGAGTTTGATTAGTGGATCATTACCATCCCCAACATTTTGCAATCTCTCATTGATCTCATTTAGAGGGGGTGCTGTCCCACAGTCCCTCCCATCTACTTGGTCATTACAATGCATTCCTACCTCAGCTCCCACAATGTCCAGCGTGGGATTACTGTGGGCGCAAGACTCCGAAACCCTTTCAATATGTACATCACCCCTCCCTAGCTTCACTATGGGGGCTTTATGTCAATCCACAGTTGAAGTTGGGCTACTCCTACGACCACGCCTTGAAGTGCATATATTAGTAAGCAGTGGGTTATTAGGACTGCCTCTAGGAAACAAGTTAGCCATTGATGGCGGAATGGTTTGGGTGAGAATCACTTGGGATGAGGTACCAGGTCTCAATCTTTGTTCAAGCGCTAGAAGGCCCTTTACTAAACTCTGGCGGTTCAATTTCAGCCCTATGAGGTCCGTTTCTGAACTGTCACTTGAGAATCCCTGAGCAGTGACTATGTCATCCCGTATAACGGACCTACACTTCTTTACACCCCTTATCCAATTAATGACTTTATTTTGTGAATCCCCTTGCTCCTTTGAATCGTAATTTTGCTTTGGAATATTTGACTATGCTTAGCCTGGCTTGTCAGAGCACTCCATGGGGGGTCTTCATTGCTGTTATCGAGAGGCTTATTTCTGTTCACCTCGTAGTTTGTCCCTCTTATCGAGTTGGCATCATGTTTGTTTAAATTGGCCACTTCAGGGGCTACACGGTCTTCCCATTGGCAGTTTTGTGATGCCGCTCCAGCCCTCTTTCCCCTGTGATTTCCTACCGTTGATATTTCAGCTTGCTGGGTTTGTATAAGTGGAGGGCTAAACTCAGATTTAGTAGAGGATTTCCTTATATCCCCAATTGCGGCGGTTAGGCCGTCCAGCTTCTCGTGTATCATGTGACTAAAGGATGTTAGATACTCTCCTAGGCTCACTATCTCTGATCTTATTTGTACTAGCTGTGCTTCTACAGGACGTTCCCTCTAAGTAACTAGGCGTGTTGATACCTCCTCAGCTTCCCTTGGTACACTCTTCTCTGGACTACAGGGTGCCAGGGAGACAAGGGGTAAAAAACGATTAGAACAATTTATGGGGGGTGACACACAGTCCTGGTGGTTAGACACGCTCAAATTGGGGTTCACTGTAAAGTTGGCAGAGGTTTCTGGTATGGTAGAGTCCATGTGTACCAATGTTTTGATGAATCCTTTTCATCTTTCTTAAGTGCGGGTGTTGTCCCTCAGGCTCCTATTATACCTTTGGCTGCTCCTGGATTTCCAGTTCCTCTTGTATGTGGACGTCTGAGTGTCTCTTAGAAGGGCATTATGCTAGTCTTACATCCAGATTCCCCAGTTCTGAATAGGGAAATCGGGTTCTCTGATGCTTTGTTGGCTCTGTTCCTTCCAATACAACTTAACAGCTTGTGG
Organism: Pleurodeles waltl; assembly: GCF_031143425.1. Taxonomy (NCBI): domain Eukaryota; kingdom Metazoa; phylum Chordata; class Amphibia; order Caudata; family Salamandridae; genus Pleurodeles; species Pleurodeles waltl. The sequence goes on along the minus strand of NC_090438.1, from coordinate 853,243,330 downwards.
TCCTCTACACCCCTAATACAATTGATGGAAATGCTTTGTGCCCTAAGTTCACAGTCCAGCTTGAGCTTTAGTCGGATCATGGTGTAATCACTTGATTCAGGTCGATCCATCTCGAATCCTGACAACAATTACCTGATGTTCTTGTTTAAAAATGGATAATCAATGGTAAAACAGGTAATGAAGGAGGGCATGCTTGTAGTTTTAGGTTGTAGCTCATTGACCCAAGCCTCTGCCAAAACAAGTTTGTGGCCGCAAAGGAAGCTGTTGAATGCTCTTTCTGCAGATATATTGCTCCTATTGTTGGCCACCTCTGTACCCAAGTGGTGGAGATTAAAATCCCCTTTCAAACTCGTATCCATCGATGGGCATTCGCACAGTAGTTCTTCTAAAGCAAAGATTGCCCTTCTGGTTATCTCTAACCTTGGGGCTTTGTGCTGCCTCAAGTAGGCATTAATGATTAGCAAATCCTTCCCTTTTCCACTGTTGTGTATGCCTTTGACTGAAAACGCTCTGCATTGTGTCCAAGATTCTCCTATGTTCTTTGATGGTGACTTCTAAAGAGTGATTATGTATATTGAGAGGCCACCCGAAGACCTACCATAGGAGTGTGGTTTACTTGCTGTAATATGCAGCCCTGCAAAGCCTTGTAGGAGTACATCGTTAATTGCCCAGGTTTCTTGAAGACAGACTATATCCCCTCTGGCAGCTCTTTCACTGCAGACTCACTGTATAGGACACTTGCAATGCATGCAAGATGAGTTTAAAGTGGGTCTTTTTTGCTCTATAGTAAACTCCTTCAAGTTGAGTTACTTTTTTTGCTGCCAGCCTCTCTCTCCCCATAGGGGGCAGTGCTTCTTCTTTATGCCAGGGATCGCTTTTTCATCTGCAAAGCTTGATACGTGAGTCTGGCTGTCTTCCAGGTGGTTATGGTTTATTCCATGGTGTTCGGTTAATTTCCACTCTCGAATTGAATGCTTAGTAGATTTTTGCCTGTTATTCATACTAGGGAGGGGATATATTGGAGGAGCTTCAGGATGTTGGCCCTGTTAAGGATGTTGTGTCTCATGTGAGACCTGAACTGCGGGTCAAATATTACCTTTTGTGAGAAGGCTGCGTGGACCCACGGGTCTGCCTCTTTGATTGTTATTGGTTGTTGGGACATACTTTCTGACAGGTGTCATTTGGTTCAGCAGTTTGCTGTCCTCTATGTTCTAGGTTATGGTGTACAGCTGCTGGACTTAGGCTTGTTCCATTTAGTTCGTATAATTCCACCTGCTTGAACTGGCAAGTTGCATTTACGTGTGCTCCTCTGTCCATCATCTGTACTGCCAGGTTGGCTGATTGAGAAGTCTGGAGTTCATTGCTTGCTGACTCTTGGCCTGAGCCCTGGCCCTCTCTCATGGTAGCCTTTGGTTCCTGATCTCTTGCGTCCCTTTCAGGTGCCTCTTTTCTCTCTAATATCGGGTAGAGGTTTGCACTTGTTGTTTTCTCAGTTTTTGTTCCCTCCCTTGCAAAGGCATACTGCCCCAACTCCTTTGTAAAAGTGTCCACCTTAAAGTTTTTTGTCTTTTTTAAAACAGTTTTTGCTCACATCTTGTCAATTGGTTATTATCCTGGTTACTGTTACTTTTATTACTGTTGTTATTGTTATTAATGTAGTTTTTATTTATGCCCCTAGAGCGCAAGCTAGTCTCTTGATGTTGATTGAATTAATGCTATTGGTACTGTTGTTATTAGCTGAACTTATGCTCATTGGCTGGATTGGTGACTTTAGCGATGTTTCAACACTTTCTGTCCCCCCTGGACAGGGCATTACAAGTGAGACTGAGGAGAACAGTCACATTGAATTAATTTTCATTTGCCGGATTTGCCTAATTAAGAATAGAGGTGTTCATCCTTTTTCTCCACTTGCTCTGGCACTACTTGAGGTGGTCATTTTGTGGTATGGTAGCTCTTACTTGCTCTGTTGGTATCCTACTCTTTTCCATGTTCATCATATATAGCTTTCATAACAAAGTGTCCCAGTGTTTGAACAGTCTCTCTAGTGGTTAGTATTTCTCAGCTACCTGCATCTGACTTACAGGGGGAGATTAGTGCTGGGCCCTCCCAGGGCTGGAATGTGGGTTCCGTACTCTGGGCCTCATTCCGACCCTGGCCGGCGGCAGTAGCCGCCGGCCAGGCGGGGCCCGCCAGAATACCGCTGCGCGGTCAAAAGACCGCCGCGGGTATTCTGGGTTTCCCGCTGGGCTGGCGGGCGACCGCCAGAAGGCCGCCCGCCAGCCCAGCGGGAAACACCCTTCCATGAGGATGCCGGCTCCGAATGGAGCCGGCGGAGTGGAAGGGGTGCGACGGGTGCAGTTGCACCCGTCGCGATTTTCAGTGTCTGCATGGCAGACACTGAAAATCTTTGTGGGGCCCTGTTACGGGGGCCCCTGCAGTGCCCATGCCAGTGGCATGGGCACTGCAGGGGCCCCCAGGGGCCCCATGACACCCCATACCGCCATTCTCTTCCTGGCGGCCAAAACCGCCGGGAACAGGATGGCGGTATGGGGCTCGGAATCCCCATGGCGGCGCAGCAAGCTGCGCCGCCATGGAGGATTCCCCAGGGCAGCGGAGAACCGGCGGTACACCGCCGGTTTTCAGTTTCTGACCGCGGCTGTACCGCCGCGGTCAGAATGGCCAAGGGAGCACCGCCAGCCTGTTGGCGGTGCTCCCGCGGTCGTTGGCCCTGGCGGATTTTACCGCCAGGGTCAGAATGACCCCCTCTGTCTCTTCGGCCACCCGTGATGTACTCGCTTGGGAGCTTGTCTTCTTCTCTGCCTTCTGGTCCCCCCTCGGGCTACTCGGTTTTATTTACGCCTTCTTTCTTCCCCCTTTTGCCGTGATAACTGGCCTCCCTTGTAGGAAAACTCTTAGGCAACCTTCCAGCCTGCTGCCATTTGGGGGTGCTTCCTCCTTCTGGCTTGCCACCTGTCATTCCTGGGGTATTCCTTGATGCCCGCAGTACTCCTTTCAGGGTTCTCTGTGGGCACACTAGACGGCACAATATCCCAGGACTGCCTTGATGTAGGTTTTCTAGCGTGTTTCTGGCATGCATAGGGCATCCCTTGAAGCTCCTCTCAGCCAACGAGGATATGTAACTTGGTTGAGAACTTAGTTGTTTTGCTACTTTCTGTTGATCCCTTTGCACCAGGCTGCACCAGGCTGTACCAGGCAATGCATTAGCCCCTCACACTCTTGCTGCTGCTGCAGCTGTAATTGTGGCTGATTACACAACTGTGGGGACAATGTTTTGGTGGGGGTGAGAGCTCACCCTTGGGCATAAGCCGCACTGTTACTTAGTCAAACCACCTCTGTGGCTAGGGGTCTCAACCTAATGCCTAGGCTCTATCACCTATGCTCCCCCTTTTACCACATTTACCACTCTCCTATACTAGTGAACCTCTGGACAACTAGGCCTCTCCCATGTCTTGGTGCATTGTTGCATTATTGCTTCACTTAGTGCTTTGGCGATTCCCTTGCTTAGAATGTGTCCCCCTGTAAGTGGCTATGAGCTATGGTACAGCAGATGCTCAGTCATGCAAGGCTGTAACTCACTACTTGTCTGCTCCCTCTGCTGCATTCTGCTTACCACCTCAAATCTACTGTGTTCACACCTATGCCGCTTATGGCTGCGTATGGCAACTTTCCTTCTCAAGCTGTCATGTGGCTGCTGAGGGCAGGGGGCGGTCATGTGGAGGCGATGGTAGGAGGAAGCAGGTGGTGTTATGGCCCCCAGGTGCTCTTGTGACTTCCTGCCCCTGGCATCAGTGTCCTACCTCCTCACTGCCTCACCTCTCCTCCTCTTCGACTCCTCCTTCCAACTTGTGGCTTTCAACTTCCATCTTGTGTCCCACCAAGGGATGTACTATGACTGCTGAGGAACGTGGATGAGCTCCAGTGCACCAGTAGAGAAAAACACTTTCTTTCAAAATAATAGTAGGGATAAATTATGACCAAAAATCTACTCTTATCATTGATTTTATTTATTTTTATTTGGGAAAGAAACCAGCTTTATTTCAGTTCAGAATAGGGTTTGAAGCAGTAGATGCTGTTCATGGGTCTACGCTAAACTGAAAAAAGATCTGTAATGTTCTGTAATCTGTGAAAACACGTTGATGCTCTTTTGGGAGGGTATTGTCACTGAAACCTTGCATCTAGAGGGTTTAACCCATCTTTTGATGCAGCTTTGGTCAGTGCTACGGGTATTTTGGTTATATGGAGTCTGAAGTGAACGAGATAAGGATATTGGGGTTGGCTCCATATCACTACTTTTTTTATTTTGATTGAGATCTATGGCTACTATTTCTGAACTGAACCTTACATCCTATGAGTGTTTCTTAGTTATTCTTCTGTTTTTGCTTTTTCCCTTTCCATTTTCCCCTTTCCCTTGTTTTTGCACCTTTATTACTTCTATTGGCTTTTCCTCTTCTGAATCTGTGCGCCGATCTTGTAATTATTTTCAACGCTATTGATAAAATGTCAAAAAACAAGGCAGACCGATCTCAAATTACATTAAATACCACCTTCAGATAATGCGACAAGTGAGAAAATGTCCTCTTTAAGCATAGCTTTTTGTCTTTCAGTTTCCGCTTTAACTTTATTTCCGGTTTCAGTTTCCTTTGGTGTTTTAAAGCTCACAATTCTCTTTGGACTATTAGATTCTCCCTATTCAGAGATGAATTCCTTCTATTCCGGCACTGAGATTCTACTATCCGTGAACCATTACTTTGATTAGTAAGAGATTTTAATGTAGTTGTTAAAATGTCTAGAATGTTGCAAGAAAATAAAGTTGTCTTTTCTAAAAGTGATAGCATTGGCTCTAGAATCTGTTGCAAGACTAGCAGGGCCTAGGCTCATTTTACATAATCCATCTGGGAATGAAAAAAGCCATTACGGGGAAATCTGATGGCTTTGAAAGATTTCTTTATACATAAGTTGTAAGAAACTAAGGGCCAGATGTAGCAAAGGATTTGCACGTCGCAAACTGCGAAAATCGCCGTTTGCGAGGCGCAAATGCCTCTTTGCCATGCAGAAATGCATATTGCGAGTCGGGACCGACTCGCAATATGCATTTCAGAATCGCAAATAGGAAGGGGTGTTCCCTTCCTATTTGCGATTCGGAGTGGTATGCAATACCATTTGCGATCGCATATGCGGTCGCAAATGGTGTCGCAGTTACCATCCACTTCAAGTGGATGGTAACCCACTCGCAAATTGGAAGGGGACCCCTTCCCCTTTGTGAAGGGACCACAAATTATTTTTTCAGGGTAGGTAGTGGTCCAAGGGACCACTACCTGCCCTGAAAAAATACCGAAACTAAAGGTTTCGTTTTTTTTTTTAAGTGCAGTTCGTTTTCCTTTAAGGAAAACGGGCTACACTTAAAAAAAAAAACTGCTTTATTGAAAAGCAGTCACGAACATGGAGGTCTGCTGACTACAGCAGGCCTCCATGTTAGCGAGTGCCTATAGTCGCTATGGGGCCGCAATTTGCGACCCACCTCATTAATATTAATGAGGTGGGTCTTTGCGACCCCATAGCGACTCGCAGACGGTGTCTGAGACACCGTTCTGCATTGGAAATTGCGACTTGCAATTTGCGAGTCGCTCCGACTCGCAAATTGCAAGTCGCAATTTCCAACTTTGCTACATCTGGCCCTAGGTCTCTAGATAAGAGGGATGACACCTTACTCAGGCAGCAACCACAGTTCTTGTTAGGGTGAAACACAAACAAACATCAAATTAAAACTGTGCTTAACCCTCTGGTAACTTGCCATAAAGCAGTTAGGCTTATCTTAGAGTCAATATATAAAATGTTTATGCAGTACATAATAAGTAATGAGGTGAAAACACACCACAAGAAAAATCTCATACCAATTTAGAAAATGTGAGTAAAGTTTGCTAAATTATTTGACATCAAAATGACAACTAGTAGACCCAGAGATATGCAATGTTAAAAGGTTCATAGAAATCAAGCGCTAAGAAGCAAAAAGTACCAGCCACAGTAATCTGACTGCGGTCTAAGTCAAAAGTTCAGGTTGGCTGGAAACAGGACTGAGTTAAGTCCTCTGAAAAGCACCAGTTGATCTGTGCATCGAGATGCAAAGTCCCTGCCTTTAATTGCACTGGATGGCATTGAGAAGCAGCCAACAAGGAGTTGAGATGAGTATTGAGATGCATTGCACAGAAGCAGAGTCGATGAACATTGACAAAGAGCTGCAATGTGAGGTCTTGCGTCAAAATTGAGGAAGCCGGCAAGGATTGCTCAGACATGCGCTGCGATGGTGTCAGCACAGGAGGTGAGATGCGTCCCACTGTGCCAATGTTGGCATTGGGCTGTGTCATCATCGAACAGGCTGGTGGGGCTTCTGGAGACTTGCTTTCAGATACGTCTGTTAGGCTTGTCAGTCTGAGGGTAGTCTTCTCCCAAACATTTTGCCTGCTTGCCTCCATCTTGCCTGGATTTTTGCTCAGTTGGCATTAGGACTCTGTGCACTTTACTGTTGCTAACTAATGCTAAGGTGCTTGAGCTCACTCCCCTAAACATGGTTTGATAGGCATGTACCTGATTGGCATTTTAATTTACATATAAGTTCTTTGTAGAGTGGTATACCATATACCCTGGGCCTGTAAAATAAACGCTACCAGTGGATCTATAGCACTTATTGTGCCACTCACTTAAGTAGCACTTTAAAACAAGTCCCAAGTCTGCCATTGAAGTCTGAAGGCAGTGTCCCACTGCTATGTCGATCTGACATTTAAAACCCCTTGCCAAGAGTTAAACTCTCCTTCTTTTACATATGTCACCCCTAAGGCAGGCCCTAGGTGGCCCATAGGGCAGGGTGCTGTGTAATTAAAAGGTTGACCATGTATGTTTTAGTTTTACATGTCCTAGTAGTGAAAAACTCCCAAATTCCTTTTGTCACTACTGTGAGGCCTACACCTCCCATGATAAAATTAGGGATTCCTTATTAGATTTAGTAAGTTGTAATTCCTAAACCAGAGGTGGTAGATATATCATGTTTGATATCTATGAACTGGTAAAGTTGGATTTATCATTGCAAGTTTGAGAATGCCACTTTTCGAAAGCTGGCATTTTGCTGCTCCTAGTTCTCTGTGCCTGCAGCCTGCCTTATGTCACACGACTGGGTGTAACTGGCAGTTGCAACTTTGCGAATTCCTGCCAGAGAGTAACACAAACAGGGAATTATCAGAGAATGGACCAGTAACTTATTTGATTGGGGAGGAGGGCAGAGCTAAGCACAGCCACACTTGCAACTACATAGGCTGGGCCGTTCTGCCACACAATAGCCTTAACAACCCTGTATTATCAGTGCAGCCAGCTAGGAGCCAGGACAGAGGAGGCAGGAAACTAGTGGAACTTTAAAGACCACTTCTAAAAACGTCTCCCATTTTCTAGGAGCTGGGTACAAAGGTATAAAAATAGGGATCTCAAACCCATTCTTCAGGTCACTACTTGTCCTGAAGTAGGACTCTCAAAGGACTAACTGCTGCAGTGACATGCTGTGCATTCTGCTAGACTGCTGCTCTACCTGGGAAGACTGCTTTGCTGCCTGGAGCCTCTCTTGAACCTTCAGAGCGCAGCACCGCTGTGAATCTTGCATCCTCACCTGCACACAGGACTCCAAGGTCTAGTTTAGCTGGCCTCCTGTTCAGAGCCACAGAAACATCACAGGCTCCCATAATTTTGAACCTGCACCTTGACCCAACCTAAGTGAGTTTTGAACCCCCAAGAGGTCTCCATTCACTCCTGGACCCTTGGTTGTGGTGCTAACGGTTCCCAGGTGGCCATTTTCAAAACCGAGGGCCTGCTTTTTTTAACATTAAACTTTAAAAATTCATAACTCCGATTCTTCTACCTGGATTTTGATGGTTTAGTTGTCAAATAATTAATTAACATTAACTCTATTTTTTTAATGTATTTTCAATTTTTATTGTGTTACATTTTCACTGTATTGCTGTTTGTGAGCTGCATAAATACTTAACACATTGCCTCTAAGTTTAGCCTGACTTTTTTGTGCCAAGCTACCTAAGGTTTAGCACAGTTAATTTACTGACTTTTTGTGGTTCCCCTGCAGGAGATTGTAGCTAGTGCTTGACCAGGGCTCACATCCCAGTTGACCAACAACCCAATTTCTTGCAGTCAGCATTAAGGATGAGCTTTTTTACGCTCGGGCCAAAGTCAATGGCAGGCTGCATTGAGATGCATGAGTTAGGCCAGCATCAAAGAAGTCTGCTATGTCCCTGTGGCTTGACCGGGGGGCAGCAAACTGACCCTTTGATATTCCTTGGAGCCCTGGGTCCACATAGGCACGCTGGGTTCATCAAGGCAGCTTTTAGCATCAGAAGAGTCCTGGTGCAGCAACAGAAGACCCTAGGCAGCAAAGCAGTCCCTGGTCAGCAAACAGGTCAGCAGGGCAGACTTTACAGCTGGGCAGTTTGTCTTACTGCCAAAGTCCACAGGTTCAGAAGTGATCTCTAGCATTGGTCCTGAGGGTCCACTACGTATACTTTAAAGTGGGAAAAGCTTCTAGAGCCCTCCCACTACAGAGGTGTCTGGAATTTCCTCCTCCCCTACCCCCCAGCCCTGGTACCAGCTTGTCTTAGGGCACAAAAGTATTTTGGTAAACCCTTTGTGAGTGGGGCAGAGTCTTTGTGATGTGAAAGTGTGATAGTTGACAGCTCATCCCCCCTCATCCCTACAGAGACACTGCATCCCAACACACCTATACCTCCTTTGTTTTTCTGTCTGGGATTAATACACAAAGAACAACTACCAGCTACACTTAGATATGAGGCCAAAGCTACAGGTTGCCGGCAACAAAGGGTTGGTAAACGCAAATGTCAAATTTTTAAAAGTGGCATTTTGAGATTTGTGACTTACAATACACCTTCAACCTTAAAGAGGGTTTTAAATTGCACTTCTTTAGAGACAAACTTGACTTCCCTACATGCACCCTATTGAACGTTATCACTAACTAAATGTAGTTATCCTATGAGAAAGGTAAGCCTTGGTATACTGAAAAACAAATGTAAGAGTTTTTTACTACCAGACCATGCAAAGGATAGAATTGCATCGCCAACTTTTTAAATACATTGCACCCTACCCTATGGACTTTTTACGGCCTACCCTAGGGGTGAATGTTAAGAAATAAAATGGGAGACTTAGGCCTGGCAAAAGGCTTATTTTGCACAGTAGAAATGGCAGTTCAAAACTGAGAACTATTGAAAATGGCTATTTAAGTTGGTGCTCCAATCAATGTCCACTAGTAGCATTTAATTTACATGCCCTGGATACATGTAGTACATCTTTAGTTAGGACTTACAATTAATTTAAAGCTCCCAGTTGAGTGGAAGCCCATGCAACCATGTTTTGGGACAAAGAGTAAAGGCACTTTAGCAGTGGTAAGCAGTGGTAAATTGTGCAGGGTCCCCAAGGCCAACAAAAACAAAGTCAGTAAAACCAGGAAGATTAAGTAAAAAAGATGGGGAAAATCATTCGAATGATGTCGGGCCCCACACTAGTGATCTTTGCTTGATGTCTTGTTAGGAGCATCTAGATCCACTTTTACCATTTGTGTTTCTATTTGAAGAAAGAGAAAAAAGTTTATATTTGTTTGTGGTAAAATGTAATCAAGAAATTATTTAACTGGAGACTTTTCTTTCTGTAATTTTGTCATAGGTGATGTCTTGAACATTTTTATGATAACTGATATTTCTTCTTGTTTTCATCTAAGATATTTCCTGCTGCTATACTTTCTTGCACACATAGATCCTCTTGACCTGTGTTCTCATGTACAGTTACTTATAACTCCTATTGCAAAACCATGAGCCCTTTATTCTTGGACAAAATGTTGAAATGGGAAGCAACCTATTGTAAATTCATTTATGTTATTTATTTGTTTATTTCATAAATCTAGAACTATTAGCATAATGGAATATCCCACCTTCTTGTACCCGTCCTGTGTAATTCACTTGTATGGTGCATTCCAACAGTCTAAGGGCAGCTAGATTACAGCTACAGCTGTGAGGTGTTTCTGAGAGAATGAGTTAATGTGGCTGAGGGAGGTTGTTGCAATCCTAAATGAAGACAGTATCAAGGAACATCGAGTATTAGTCTTTATAACAATTGTCGATGACTGCTGGCCAGGAACAGCAGTGACAGCCTCCTCCCCTGTTATTTATGAAGCATCAGGTCATCTCGCCATATCTGATCTCTCCATTACTTCATTTCAATTATTAGTTTCATGGGCCATGAAGCAAATGTGAGGAGCATTTGGGTGTCATTTCGCAAGGGTTATCGGAATTTTTCTTGGAAAGTACATATGATAATAATAACTTTATGAACATTGTTTTACAGATAAGCTTTAACTTCCTGTTCAGCAATTACACCGTTTCAACACCAGAGGGAAGTGCACCTGAAGTCGTCTCTGTCACGCTGATAGACACAGAGGGTAAACATACAGCACTGCTGCAGCGCCACAGAATCCTAGCTATTACTTACGCTGAATAGTGGATTCTGCACTAGAGGACGATGGATCGAAACAACATAGGTTTGAGGGGATGTCATCAATGAGTAATGTGAGCATCAACAATAATCAACACAATCCATGATATTAAACCTCACTCAATAACCACACCAGTTTTTTAAGAAGAATTATAAAATTTATTTCCATAGATTAACAATGCTAAGCCCATATTTATACTTTTTTTTAGCGCCCCATTTGCGTCGTTTTTTGATGCAAAATCAGTGCAAATTTATAAAATAAAATGGTATTTTGGAAGTTTGCTCTACTTTTGCGTCAAAAAAAGATGCAAATGCAGCGCTAAAATAGTATAAATATGGGCCATAATGTCACGAAAATCACACTCAAACACAAATGATAAGCATATAGGATTAATAACGGTTGATTAGAACGTCTTATAGATCTCAATTTGATTAAGACAACCAAACAAATAATCTCTAAAAGAATCACACTTATTAATAATACCAAAACCGGTAATATTGGCAAAGTAAACATTAGTAAAGCATTCAAAAAATGTCAAAATAAATCATGAGCATTTCAAATTAATTCCCTCGCTAACCATGAATTAGCAGTAACACGTTAGGCTTCATGTGAAAAGAATTTAGTAACACAAATTTAGAAAAACTCTTTAACTCAGATTAATAATAAAGAATCTTAATATGCAGCCTTTAGATTATAAATTACAGCTGGTAGCTGAAAAGCAAAAGTAACACAAATAACATTTACAATGACATACGTTACCAGTATCAATAGCAGTAGCAACAAGCAGCATACCTCAGCCAGGGGACACCATGGGGGGTGATTCTAACCCTGGCGGTCGGTGTTAAAGCAGCGGCCAACCCGCCAACAGGCTGGCGGTAAAAAATATGGAATTCTGACCCTGGCGGGAACCGCCAACACAGACAGCCACTTTAACACTCCGCCCGCCACGGTGGTACAAACAAACAGCGCGGCGGTCACCGCCAACAGCCAGGCGGCAGACAATGTACCGCCCACCCTATCACAACTCACCAATCCGCCACCTTTTCCGGGGCGGGAGCACCGCCGATAAAAACACGGCGGAAACAGACTACGAACGGGAAAACGCTCACCACTACGCACTCCAGGAGGAAGGAGGACAGCATGGAACCCGAATTAAACATCCTACCTGCTCTCGTCTACCTTCTCATCTACCACTAGTACGAAGTCCGGCGCAGACGACAACGGTGAGTACTGCACCTACGACACACAGGAGGGGGGAGGAAGAAAGGTTACGGGCACACACATATGCGACCCCCCCCCCCCAACTATGTACACACCAATGCAGAGCAACAAGTCACAGTGACACCACCCAAACACCCCAGAAAAATGCTAGGACATAATCAAATTTGGAATAAATATTTATGTACCAAAAAGGTCCTGAAAAATATCGTACAACCATGAAAGATATTCACAAGAAAACAAATGACATACACATCAGTGTATAACTGAAGTAACAAGTCCTGCACATCCTACGAATTCATCATGTCCGTGGGCCAAAGTTTTGAGAAACAATGGCAAAGCCCACACAGGAGACCTGAGTCCTTTGGAGAGAACACTGCAGGGGCATCAGATGTAAAAACTACAGGCACCTCAGGGGGAAGGGAAGGGGGGGGCACCACAGCCACATGAGTCCACGACGCCAGATCCACGAGGAGCCACCATGCCCACTGTACCATCCTGGGGAGTGCAAAGCCACAGTCTCTCAATGTCTCTACAGTGGGTGGGCTGCCCACTGGACCATCCTGGGGAGTGCAAAGCCACAGTCTCTCAATGTCTCTACAGTGGGTGGGCTGCCCACTGTACCATCCTGGGGAGTGCAAAGCCACAGTCTCTCAATGTCTCTACAGTGGGTGGGCTGCCCACTGGACCATCCTGGGGAGTGCAAAGCCACAGTCTCTCAATGTCTCTACAGTGGGTGGGCTGCCCACTGGACCATCCTGGGGAGTGCAAAGCCACAGTCTCTCAATGTCTCTACAGTGGGTGGGCTGCCCACTGGACCATCCTGGGGAGTGCAAAGCCACAGTCTCTCAATGTCTCTACAGTGGGTGGGCTGCCCACTGGACCATCCTGGGGAGTGCAAAGCCACAGTCCATCAGGTGGATGACAGTCTCCACTGGTCAAGGAGGAGGCATGGTGGGCACAGTGAACCATAAACAGTGATTGAGACGGCGGTGTCCAGCGGAGCGGTGCTTGAGATGAAGGGCCCAGCGGAGCGGTGCTTGAGAAGAAGGGCCCAGCGGAGCGGTGCTTGAGAGGAAGGGCCCAGCGGAGCGGTGCTTGAGAAGAAGGGCCCAGCGGAGCGGTGCTTGAGACGGCGGTGCCCAGCGGAGCGGTGCTTGAGATGAAGGGCCCAGCAGAGCGGTGCTTGAGAAGAAGGGCCCAGCGGAGCGGTGCTTGAGAGGAAGGGGCCAGCGGAGCGGTGCTTGAGAAGAAGGGCCCAGCGGAGCGGTGCTTGAGACGGCGGTGCCCAGCGGAGCGGTGCTTGAGAGGAAGGGCCCAGCGGAGCAGTCCTTGAGACGGCGGTGCCCAGCGGAGCGGTGCTTGAGAAGAAGGGCCCAGCGGAGCGGTGCTTGAGACGGCGGTGCCCAGCGGAGCGGTGCTTGAGAGGAAGGGCCCAGCGGAGCGGTCCTTGAGAAGAAGGGCCCTGTTCAGCGGTGCTCTTCTCCACGGCGGGCCCTGTTCAGCGGTGCTCTTCTCCACGGCGGGCCCTGTTCAGCGGTGCTCTTCTTCACCGCGGGCCCTGTTCAGCGGTGCTCTTCTCCACGGCGGGCCCTGTTCAGCGGTGCTCTTCTTCACCGCGGGCCCTGTTCAGCAGTGCTCTTCTCCACCGCGGGCCCTGTTCAGCGGTGCTCTTGTCCACGGCGGGCCCTGTTCAGCGGTGCTCTTCTCCACGGCGGGCCCTGTTCAGCGGTGCTCTTCTTCACCGCGGGCCCTGTTCAGCGGTGCTCTTCTCCACGGCGGGCCCTGTTCAGCGGTGCTCTTCTCCACGGCGGGCCCTGTTCAGCGGTGCTCTTCTCCACCACGGGCCCTGTTCAGCGGTGCCCTTCTCCACGGCGGGCCCTGTTCAGCGGTGCTCTTCTCCACGGCGGGCCCTGTTCAGCGGTGCTCTTCTTCACCGCGGGCCCTGTTCAGTGGTGCTCTTCTCCACGGCGGGCCCTGTTCAGCGGTGCTCTTCTTCACCGCGGGCCCTGTTCAGCGGTGCTCTTCTCCACGGCGGGCCCTGTTCAGCGGTGCTCTTCTCCACGGCGGGCCCTGTTCAGCGGTGCTCTTCTCCACGGTGGGCCCTGTTCAGCGGTGCTCTTCTCCACGGCGGGCTCTGTTCAGCGGTGCTCTTCTTCACCGCGGGCCCTGTTCAGCGGTGCTCTTCTCCACGGCGGGCCCTGTTCAGCGGTGCTCTTCTCCACCGCGGGCCCTGTTCAGCGGTGCTCTTCTCTACGGCGGGCCCTGTTCAGCGGTGCTCTTCTTCACCGCGGGCCCTGTTCAGCGGTGCTCTTCTCCACGGCGGGCCCTGTTCAGCGGTGCTCTTCTCCACGGCGGACCCTGTTCAGCGGTGCTCTTCTCCACGGCGGGCCCTGTTCAGCGGTGCTCTTCTCCACGGCGGGCCCTGTTCAGCGGTGCTCTTCTCCACGGCGGGCCCTGTTCAGCGGTGCTCTTCTCCACGGCGGGCCCTGTTCAGCGGTGCTCTTCTCCACCGCGGGCCCTGTTCAGCGGTGCTCTTCTCCACGGCGGGCCCTGTTCAGCGGTGCTCTTCTCCACGGCGGGCCCTGTTCAGCGGTGCTCATCCAGCAGGTCAAGGGAGCCAGACCTGGCCTGGACTCCCTGCTCAGTCGCCCTCGGACCGTGACGTTTCTGGACCCTTCGGGGACGGACTCCTGGCCTCCTTAGTGTCCTCCTTCCCAGCTGGGATGTGGCATGTGGGGTCCACCTTCTCCGCGCTCCTGCTGCCCTTCCGCTCCTTTGATGGGGCTCTCGGGCCCTTGCCTCCCATAGATGGTGTGGGTGGTGAAGTGGCCGCACATTGCTCCTTGGGGGCAGCCCTGTCGGTCCTCGCACGGCGGCCCTTGTTTTTGCGGGTCCTCTTGCCGGGGGGGGGGCTGGACGTGTCCTTGCTGCTGATCGATGTGTCACTGCTGGCAAAGGGTGGGCTCCAGAACCCATGCACAACAGTGACACCCGAAGCTGGGCTGGTGGTGGCTGCGGTGCTCTTGGGACTCTTTGAAGATGGATGGGGGAGCTCATCGTGGGGAAAGAGGTCAAGGTTAGCCATGAAAAGTTTCTTAGGGCCAAGGTAAAGGGTAGGAGAAGTGGAGATGGAAGTGGAGGTAGAGGAGGTGGTTGTAGGAGAGTCAGGTGTGCTGTCATTGGGTGAAGGTGCTGGTGCTGTAGGCTGTCGTGAGGTGGATGGCTGTTGGGTGGGTGGCTGCCTGCGTTTGTGTGTCTTGGAAGAGGGGGTGACAGACACAGTGGGAGAGGACACAGGGGACGTGTAAATGGCAGTGGGGGTGGTGACTGCACGAGTGTGGACTGTACTGGAGGGTGAGGTGGTGATGGAAGCACTGGCTGATGTTGGGGTGCATGCAGGTGTGAGTGTAGACGTCACAGAGAGGGAGGAGGGAGACGAGGAGGAGGGGGACACAGGGGTGGCAGTGGCTGTTGGCATGTCTGCATCTGGGTGTTGCTTGGGTGAGTGTTTGTGGGATCTGTGGTGCTTGTGTTTGGATGAGCTGCTCTTGGGTGTTGAGGTGTGTGCAGGCTGGTCTGATGGTGTGAATGGGATAGGCTGAGGAACAGGAGACAGAGAAAGGCTGGAGGCAGTAAGAAGAGGGAGGCTGGAAACAGGGACAATGGCTGCCGTCAGTGCTGAGGCCAGAGCAGTGAACGCTCGTTGATGGGCAGCCTGACCCGAATGAATGCCCTCCAGGTACGCATTGCTCTGTTGCACCTCCCTTTCCACACCCTGGATGGCATTCAAAAGGGTCGTCTGCCCAACAATGAGCGTCCTTACCAGGTCAATGAGCTCCGCACTGAGGGCAGCAGGGGCAACAGGGGCAGGGGCTGAGGTGCCTGGGGCGAAGGAGACGCGCGCCTTCCGGGGCGAACGGGCACGGAGCGAAGACTGAGGGGCTGCTGGGAGGGCGGGGCTGGTGCGCTGGGTGGCGGCTGTACCTGTAGAGGCGGGGGGCACGGATGTTGCCGCCACCCCTAGGGAGCTCCCATCCGAGGACGTGTCGCTTTCGCTGCTCTCACCAGCGGTCCCCGTCGTGGTGCTCCCCTCGCCCTCCGGATCACTGGTGCCCTCGGTGTCTGTTCCTGGGCCCACCGGGGCCTTGTGTCCTGCAGCTCCCTCGTGCTCCGATGCCAAATCTCCTCCGCCTGATGATGCTAATGCACACATGCACAAGAAGATGAAGAGAAAGGGTGGGGGGAGAAAAAAGAAGACCAGGTTGAGTGCATGCAATGTCAACACCGTTGGCGGAGAGGACAGACACAGGTGCCTAATGCACTAAGCCGCGCATTCGGGGTACACTACTCAGTACTACTGACTAAGACAACAGGCCAAGAGACGTCAAACGCGCACATGGGAGATGCTGGACCTTCAATGGCTGTACTTGTCACCCTACCGAGGTGGGGGCCTGGGGCACAGGGCCATGCCTAAGGGAGAGGACTACACTACAGAAAGCGCCCTGGCCTAATGTCACCCACAGCCCTCCTCCCCCACCCATACGCCTCCACTGCGCAGAAAGATAGGAGAATGTGCTGATACTCACCCCCTTGTGTCTGCTGTGATGTCTTAAAGCGCCCATCCAATTCAGGGTAGGCCACCGCCAGGATCCGGGACATCAGGGGGGTCATGGTGCGACTGGCACCCCTCCTAGGTTGGGAGGCCATCCCCAGCAGTGTTTCTGCGGTCTTCCTTGTTCCGCGGCGGATGTCCTCCCACCTCTTGCGGCAGTGGGTGCCCCGTCTGTTGTGGACCCCCAAGTTCCGGACTTCCTTGGCGATGGCACGCCAAATCTCGATCTTCTGATGGGCGCTGACCTATTTGACATGTACAGGGTGGAAAGGAGGAAATCATCAATGACCTGCATGTTAGATGTGATTGGCCCCCCCCTCCAACTTTGCCATATGGCACATGCTCTCATCTGTCGGGCGTTGCACTCCTCATTCGCCCCCCACCCCACCAACTTACATCCACCCCAATCCACACAGGCATAGCCCATTCCATGTGCACCCGGTGTACTCACTTGTTGGTCTGGAGGACCGTAGAGTAGCGCATACTGGGGGAGGACCCCATCCACGAGCTTCTCCAACTCTTCAGACGTGAAGGCAGGGGCCCTTTCCCCAGTCGCAGCAGCCATTGTATCTTCCAGACCGAGGTCACAGCAGCACTTGCAGTATAGGTCCTCTCCTGTGGATGATCAGGTCTCGAGTGATTAAGCAGATAGAAAATGGCGGTCACGCCCGCGGCGGTGCGTACCGCGACCGCCGGCGCACTTCGTCATTGGCTCCTGAAACCCATAGGCTTCAATGTTAACCAATGCGGCTTTGCGCCGCGGTCTTCGACCGCCTACCGCCACGGTGTGCCCCGCCAGCGCATTGACCTCACATCCCATTGTCCCACTTCACAGGTCAGGCAGCCGCCATTTCAAGGGCCTACATGGCTTAATTTTGACTGCGACACACAGGCCTAGGCCTTGCATTGCCACACATACACGCCTTTCAACCCATTGCCATTCTTTAACTGTGCAAGCTGTCTGTACGTACCTGTGGTTTGGCTGACTCTGTGCTCCATGTTGTCCTTCCTAGGCACCGTCCGCTGGGACTTGGGATGAGAAGGAGGAATCCTCGCGTGTACCGACCGCTGGTGGACCTGTCGACAATGGAAGAACGCCAGATAATAAATCGATACAGACTTGACCGTGCCACTATCCATGAACTGTGTGCCCAGCTGGAGCCAGACCTGATGTCCCCCATCCGCCAACCCACAGGGATTCCCCCTCTGGTGCAGGTTTTGTCAGTCCTCCATTTTTTGGCAAGTGGGTCATTCCAGACCACAGTGGCCATGTCATCTGGAATGTCTCAGCCTATGTTTTCTAAGATTTTGAGCAGAGTGTTGTCTGCCCTGATGAAACTCATGCGGAGCTACATCATTTTCCCAGAGGAGGGTGACTTGCCTTCAGTGAAGGGTGATTTCTATGCCCTTGGACATATCCCCAACATCATTGGTGCCATTGATGGGACCCATGTGGCTTTGGTACCCCCAAAAGACGATGAGCAGGTGTACCGAAACAGAAAAAGTTATCATTCGATTAATGTCCAGGTGGTCTGTTTGGCTGACCAGTACATCTCCCATGTAAATGCCAAGTTCCCAGGGTCAGTGCATGACGCGTATGTGATGCGAAATAGCAGCATCCCCTATGTGATGGAGCAGCTACAGAGACAACGTGTGTGGCTAATAGGTGACTCTGGTTACCCCAACCTGCCGTGGCTACTGACCCCAGTGAGGAATCCCCGGACAAGGGCAGAGGAACGCTACAATGAGGCCCATGGGCGTACTAGGAGGGTGATTGAGCGAACCTTTGGCCTCCTGAAGGCCAGGTTTAGGTGCCTGCATATGACCGGTGGATCCCTAATGTACTCACCAAAGAAGGTGTGCCATATCATCGTGGCGTGCTGTATGCTTCACAACCTGGCTTTGCGACGCCAGGTGCCTTTCCTGCAGGAGGATGGTCCAGATGGTGGTGTTGTAGAAGCCGTGGAGCCTGTGGAGAGTGAAGAGGAGGAAGACTCAGAGGACGACACAGACAATAGGGACAGAGTGATACAACAGTATTTCCAGTAACACCCAGGTAAGAATCACCCACGCCATTTCACAATTGCTTATAGCCTCCTGCATCTGTACTTTCTGTAGTTCCCACCAGATCTTTTTGGGTAATTTTTGTTTTTCCCTTCCCTTCTCAGTGCTGTATGACTCAGTGCCTGACTTCTGCTTGGTTTGCCCATGAACTACAGCGTATTGACATTGGTATGTTGTCATCACTAATTGACAGAACAGATATTGAACAGTAATATGTAATACATTTGCTAATAATACAGCATGACTCCAAACTGATTTGTGTGCAATATGTGATGTATTTACAGTGCTAGATATTGGTACATGTGATTATAAGGGTGATGGGTGGTGGTGGAGTAATGTCCATGGCAGAGTCCAGTTCTCAGTCTCACAGGTGCATTGTCCTTTTGCCTGTGGAAGGATGGAGCAGAGGCAGTTCATGGTTGGACAGGGTGGCAATGTGGGACAGTGGGAAGAGTTCAGGGGGTATGTCCTGCTGGCGGGGGTCTTGACATCCTACTCTGTCTTTTTTTGGGATCTCAGGCTCCTCTTACGGGGTGGTTGTTCTTCAGCAGGAGGTGGGGTTCTGGTGGCCTGTCGTGGTGTTGGGGCCTCCTGTCCACTTGCGCCGGCGGAGGTGGTAGGCTGTTCCTGGTCCGGGCTAGTGACAGGGGCCCTGTGTGGTGCCACATGGTCCCGCAACGCGTCTTCTATCCTGTTGAGGGCCAGGACGATGGTCCCCATTGCGGTCCCGATGATTCTCAGCTCCTCCCTGAACCCCATGTTGCGTTCCTCCTGCTGTGCCTGGATCTCCGTGAACCTGGCCAGTACCGTCGCCATCGTCTCTTGGGAGTGGTGGTAGGCCCCCATGATGGTGGTGAGGGCCTCTTGGAGAGTGGGTTCCCTGGGCCTCTCCTCCCCCCCCTGTCGCACAGCAGCCCTCCGAGCTGCCTGGTTTCCCCCGGCCTCTGTCTCCTGGACGGTGTGCCCGCTCCCACTGCCCCCAGGTCCCTGTTGTTGTTGGGGTGTTGGGTTAGCCTGGGTGCCCTGTAGTGGCAGACACACCGCTGATTGACGTGTCCTAGAGACAGAGGCATGGGCCCGCTGGGTGGGAGCTGTGCTGGTGTTGGCAGAGGGGGTCGGGTCTGGTGTGGCCTGTGGCTGCCTGAGGGGAACCGACTGCCCAGAGGTCCCCGATGGTCCGGGCTGGTCATCAGGTTCAGTGTCGACAGAGCTGCTGTCCTCACTGTGGGCCTGTTCCGGGGGTGGGATGGACATTTCTGGACCCTCCTGGCTGGTGTGTTGGCGTTCGGGTCCTGCATAGGGTAAGAGAGTTTGGTTATTGTTTCTGTGTGTGCAATGGCGTGCGTGTTATGGGTGCCCTCGTCCCCCAGTGCAGGCATTCCCTTGAGGGAGGTGTTGTGAGGGTAGTTAGTGGGGGGGGGGGGGGTAAGTGCAGTGGTCATGCTTGGGTGATGGGTGTCCATGGATTGTGTTGGCATGCAGGAGTTGGTGTTGGGATGGGTGGGTTGTGCTGGTGAGACATTGTCAGGGAGGATGTGTGCTGGGGGTTTGGGGGTGAGGGTGGGGGTGTGGGTTGGCATGCTGGTGGGGTGGGGGGGATATAGTAGTTGAGATTGGACTTACCAGAGTCCATTCCTCCGGCTACTCCTGCGAGGCCCTGAGGATGCAGGATGTTGAAGACCTCTTGCTCCCATGATGTAAATTCGGGAGGGGTGGGTGGGGGTCTGCCGCTAGTCTTCTGGACCGCGATGTTGTGCCTGGAGACCATCGATCGGACCTTCCCCCGTAGGTCGTTCCATCGTTTGCGGATGTCCTCCCTATTCCTGGGATGCTGTCCCACCGCGTTGACCCTGTCCACGATCCGCTGCCATAGCTCCGCCTTCCTAGCTATACTGGTGTGCTGCACCTGTGAGCCGAAGAGCTGGGGTTCCACTCTTAGGATTTCCTCCACCATCACCCGGAGTTCTTGGTCCGAAAAGCGTGGGTGCCTTTGGGGTGCCATGGGGTGGTGTGGGTGAGGTGTGGGGTGGTGTATGTGATGATGAGTATGTTGGTGTGTGGTGCTTTGTGCTACTATGTGGTGTGTGTGATGGTGTAGTGTGCCTCAGTGTGTATTGCTATGGATTGTCTGCTGTGTCTCTCTCTCCTTCTCTCAGTAATTGTGGTCGTAGGGGTTTGTGGGTGATGTGGGGGTGTGTTTTATAGTTGATTGATTGTGTGGGAGTGGGTTGTGTATGTGTATCAGGTGTGTGTATTTGTAATTGTCCAATGTGCCTGTGTTTTGGTGCTGTGTGTGTCTTTTGACCGCGGCGGTGTGTACCGCCAATGGAATACCGCGTTGGAAAGCCCGCCGCGTTGATTCGTGGGTCGAAATGGGATGGGCGTATTTCTGTTGGCGTGACGGTGGAGGTTTGGTCATCTCCAGTTTATCGCTGCCCGCTGATGTGGCGGCCTGCAGTGGAGGTCGGATTTTTGGAGGTTTGGCCGTTGTGGGTCAGAATGACCGTGGCGGCTTACCGCGGCCGCGGCGGTGTTATGGCGGTCTTCTGACCGGCGGTAAGCGCCTTTTACCGCCGAGGTCAGAATGATCCCCCATATGTTCTGTCTTCAGACGATTTAGGCATAACCACTGCTATACCCGGACTGCTACAGAAACACTGAAATCTCTCTACTCTCTGGTCATTTGCTTATCGTCTACTTCATCTCTCTCCAAAACTAACTCCTAATCCAACCTCCTAGAGAATCCTACCTAGGTTGTTATATTAAATCCAAAAATGCTTTGATTGATCTGTCTATGAGGTGGTTACGCTTCAGCCAAACAACAACTTAATTGATAACCTAAAATACGACACTTCTACATTAACTAAAACATTTTCTTTGTCAATATATTTTCCTCTTCCGTCTCTCCTGTAGCTCCATTGTTTCATCGCCTCCTAAAACGCATCTTCTCAGGAAGAACCTCACACTGCATCCACTTCACTTCGATCCACGAGGGAAGACCAAGTATTAGTAACATTCTCAAGCAATAGGACATTCAATTTATGCAATGCTCGGTAAAGACATTACCTTGTAAGACATAGGGGGTCATTCTGACCCTGGCCCGCGGAAGCACCGCCAACAGGCTGGCGGTGCTTCCTGGCCAATTCTGACCGCGGCGGTAAAGCCGCGGTCAGAAAAGGGAAACCGGCGGTTTCCCCGACGGTTTTCCCCTGGCCATAGGAATCCTCCATGGCGGCGCTGCAACCTGCGCCGCCATGGGGATTCCGACCCCCTTCCCGCCATCCTGTTCCTGGCGGTTCTTACCGCCAGGAACAGGATGGCGGGAACGGGTGTCGTGGGGCCACTGGCATGGGCAGTGCAGGGGCCCCCTAACAGGGCCCCATAAAGATTTTCAGTGTCTGCTTTGCAGACACTGAAAATCGCAACGGGTGCCACTGCACCCGTCGCACCCCTTCAACTCCGCTGGCTCCATTCGGAGCCGGCTTCATTGTTGAAGGGGCTTTCCCGCTGGGCCGACGGGCGGCCTTCTGGCGGTCGCCCGCCGGCCCAGCGGGAAAGTCAGAATGACCGCTGCGGTCATTTGACCGCGGTACGGTCTTCTGGCGGTTCCCGCCAGGCGGGCGGCTTCCGCCCCCTGCCGGGGTCGGAATGACCCCCATAATGCAGCAACCCACTAGAGGTAGCTGTGGACACATCTACTCAAAGTTTGAAAACACTTTAAGATGAGCATTGAATTATGGAAAATATCCACAACATTTTGTTTCGAGTTTTGCTCAATTAGGACAGAAAACGAACTGTGGCAACCATTTTTAAAAGTTACCTGTTTTACACGTTAATTCATTATACATTTTAGTTGCACAAAATCATTAATAAACATATTAGAAAATTCACACTATCACACCACCATCCAATTAATCTACGTCAGCACGGTGCCAACAACGGGAAAACCTTTTGCCTGTATCCCTGATAGGCACAGCAGAAAATCAGTATGTAATGTACTTGTGATGGTGCAGACGGTTCAAATGCTGTCCTGTTCAGTACCTCAAATATTCTACATCTTCACATAATCGCAACTGGAGAGTTATCAGGCTGACAGGCTCAGCAATAATAGCGCATATAGAGTAGCATCGAGCTAGTTATTCCCCAGGGACATGCGATAGGCACAGCATCCCCACCTGTTGTATGAACTTTGCTGTCGCTTAACACTATATATAGGCTACGTCAGCTCGTCCACTCACCAGAATACTGTTCTTCTCATTTTGTAGTCCAGTTTACCTGATTCTGGGTGTCAGAGCGAGGAATGGTGCCTGTATTGTAACTCCACCTCATGATAAAACTGACATAGGACTGATTATTTTATTATATTGTTTCACACATTCTTAAAGCAACAAAACTATTCATTATATCTTTTCTTTTTCTTTCTAGTTTTGGTTGTTTTTGTTGTTCTCCTTAATACCTTTAAATTTTAAGCTTGCCATAATTAGCTGAAAAAAATGTATTTGTATATATGGATGTTGCAAATATGAACCAGCCTCTTCCATTCCTGGATGAGATTGGTGAACCAGTCATACTGTGAAAAGAATGAGAACATTGTTTTAATGATATCGAATAGCGATTAGGGGCAAGAATGTTTCATCATTAAGAAAGCAACACATACTATTACATAACATTTGTATCCATGGCAGGAAAGTGTATGAAAACTTAACAGACACTGAAAGCTAATCTGATGGTGACGAGAGTCAAGGAGATGTATATGCATCTACTTTACACAAGTTAGAAAATCATTTTCTACAAAAAGTGAATATAGTATTAGAAAGACATACTTTTTTTTGCAGAAAGCAGGGACATTGCTGTATTGAGAGGCAAGGCAAATTTGTGTGATTTTGTCCCCTTGTGTGACTCTTTTATTAGGGACCAATTAGTCTGTTGTTCAAATAATTCAAAGATACAGGAAAAATTATAGATTGGCAACCCAGACTTAAAAACTGCATTGAAACTGCCAAAGAGGTTTTGCACACTGCAGAATGTATTAAAGAAATGAAGCAATGGAATATTACTGACACAGTACATGTAATAAAAAACAAACCAAATACCAAACCACAGCTACATGAAGGAAGCAATAGTAAGAACGTCTTTGACCTCTCTTCTTAAAAGGAAACTGATGAAGATATAAAAGAAAGAGTGAAGTGTTTCCATTGTGGAAACTATAACCACTTAGTCAGCAACCCAAATTGTCCTGCTCTGTCTATAGTGTGTAAGAAGTGTAATAAGAAAGGAGGTTTTGCTGGGTTATGTAGAAATGTAACAGTAGAAAAGACAAAATGTTATTTCGTTTGAAAACACAGATGATTTAGACTACAAATATGTTTTCCAAGTGGATATGGGGATAACAGCAAAAGAGAAGAATTATGCAAGGTGTGATGTATACTTAGACAGTAAAAAGTAAAAAATGTATGCAGATTTGTGTTCTCCTTACACTTTCTTAGACTATAAAATTTTTAAGGAAAAATTTAAAGAGGAGGAATATGTTATTCATCACCCTGATATAGTTCCAAAGGGCTATAACAAATACCTGATACCCCTTGGTAGGCATGATCACTATGCAGATTACGTTTAAGGGCTGCAAAACAGCTGGGAATGTTTATTTAACCAAATGTGGATCAAACTTGTTAGGTTGGGATCACCAGAAAGAGTTGGTCCCAACAGTGCTGAAAGGGGAATGTGCCTTGAATACATTGTGTGATCAATATCCAGAGATATTCCTAGACCAGTTCGGCCATCTGAAAAAATGTAAACATAAAATTAAAGTGAAGCAAAACGCAAAGCCAGTGATACATTAAGTAAAACCTATACCTATACCCCACCTATGCAGGAACCACCTAAAGAAGAGCTCAACCGTTTTGTTTATCAGAGCATTATTGAACCCATTAAAGTTCCCTATGATTAGCCCCAATTGTTGTAACTCATAAAACAGGTGGTAGAAGTTTGTGTTGACCTTAAAGACTTAGGCCCATATTTATACTTTTTGACGTTAGCCGGCGCTGCGGGCTGGTCAGAGTAAAAAAAAAATGACTCAAACCAGGCAGCGCCGGTGTAGGGGAAAATGGGGGTTGTGCACCAACAAATGGTGCAAGTCAGGTTTGGGTAAAAAATCATGGCTCAAAACGGACTTGCGCCATTTTGTGATGACAACCCCCATTGAAATGACTCCTGTCTTAGCAAAGACAGGAGTCATGCCCCCTACCCCTTGCCCAATGCCCATGCCCAGGGGACTTCTGTCCCCTGGGCTTGGTCATTGGGCACAGTGGCATGTAGGGGTGCCCAAATTAGGCCCCCCATGCCACTTTAAAAAAATATAAAATGGCACTTACCTCAACTTACCTGTACCTACCTGGGATGGGTCCCCCCATCCATGGGTGTCCTCCAGGGGTAGGTAAGGGTGGCAGATGGTGTCTCTGGGGGTAGGGAAGGGCGCCTCTGGACCGCTTCCATGGTCAGAGAGAATGGAAGTGAGTCCACAGGTCCCTTAACGGCTGCCCTCACCCAGGCGTTAAAAAATGGCACGCATCAGGCTGTGTGCCGTTTTTTAAGGCCCGCCCTGTCGTGTGCATTAAAATGACGCGGGAATATAATGCAGGCACACAGGCCTTAAAGTCATTTTTGGGACGGGCACGCCTACCTTGCATGTCATTAACGCAAGGCGGTTTCCTGCATCCAAAAAATGACACACACAGAGGATTTTTGACGTCCGCAGGGTCAAAGTATAAATATGGGGCAAGGTTTGCGGTGAATGTGCATCAAAATTTGTGACGCGCATTCGGCGCAAACAGAGTATAAATATGCCCCTTAAACTTAAATGCATATATCTGGTTGGATAGATTTTTCCTTCCTTGTGTAATCAATATGATCAGTGTCATTAGAAAGGCTGAAGTGTTTAGCGTCATTAATTTATCTTCAGCATACTACCAAATAGAACCACACCAAGACTCAAAATCTCTTACATCTTTTATAGTGCTATTTGGATTCTGTAGAATGCTGTTTGGTCTTGTGGCAGCCATTTTCCAGAGAGTGATGCAAAGAACACTGGAAGGTATACAAAACATCTTGTGTTTTCAGGATGACATGTTGATCTATGGGAATACAGAAAGTCACAACAGCAACACATTAAGGGAAGTATTAGAAGCTCTAATAAAATGCAGGGTTTACTGTTAGTAGAGAAAAGTGCACAATTGGAGTAGACTCTGTTGATTATTTGGGCCACACTACATCCAAAGAAGGAATCAAACCAAAATTAGATCTAGTCAAGGCAGTGAGAGAAGCACCTTCCCTAAGGAATAAGCATGAATTAAAGCCATTTGTAAGATTAGTGGAATATATGAATATGTGGTGAAATATGTAACAAAATTGCAGATGTAACAGCACCTTTAAGCAATTTGTTTAAAAAAGTATCAACTTCAATTGGGACACTGCTTGTCAGGAATCTTTTGAATTCACCAAAGGAGCCTTATGAATGTGTCTTCTCTAGGAAATTTTGATACAAAAAAACAAAACAATATTGTCCACAGATGCCAGGAGTAATTAAACTGGTGTATCCTTATCACAGTAGGAGAAGGAAAAGAAAATATAGTTGTCTTTGTTTCAAGAGCCTTGAATACTACAGAACACAATTACTCTACAGGAAAAAGAGAAACCTTCACTGTGACTTGGGCCATAAGCCACTTTCATTTTATTCTATTGGGTTTAGCCTTTACTATTCACAATGACCACAAACCATTAATATGTATTTTTTCAACCAGAGGTAAAGACAACACAACTCTCCGTATAGAGAAATTACTTCTTGGGTCAGAGGGATTCAACTTTAAGAAAAAATACGTCCCAGGTCCAAGGAACAGTGTGTAGCAGACTGTCTTTCAAGGCTTCCATGCAAGGAGGAGGTTGAGTAGTGTACTGTTGGCAGTAAGCCCATTTGGTTAGTGGAGATTCCTGAAATTTCTGAAGAGGAGTGGGAAACAGGAATGGACAACGATTTATCTCTTATGTGAGTGAAAGAGGAAATAATCCAGGGGTGGCCCATAAAACCAGGTATGCTTAGTGACAAAACTCAAGGATTATTGGTCGTTGTGAAATGAAATGAGTATTATCAAAAAACAAAGTAATGAGAGGAAATAGGTTGGTACTACCTAAGGAATCATGTGAAATGTATTCCTGAGATTGTACTTAAAGGCCATTTAGGTAGAATCATCAACAAGGCTAAGGTTAGAGCAACATATTAGTTCCCTAGGATGTACTCTTTAATTGAGGATTAAATAAAAGATTGCTTAATCTGTGCACTAAGTGACAAATCCAGAATTACTCGGAACACACCTTTATCCCCAGTAGGTGTCCCTAACAGACCATGGGACAAACTGGGCTTGGGTATCATAAGCCCTCCATGTGGGCAGGGAAATTCATGTTAGTACTAGTGGGCTATCACTTACACTGGATAATGACTACAGTGGTAGGAAATATCACCACTCATACCCTCATAAGATTTATTATTGAAGCTTTCATGTAAGAAAGAACCCCCAGCACCATAATTACTGATAATGGAGTGCAATTTACCTCTGCCGAGATGTGTAATTTCCTAAAAAAAAGTCCATACAATACCTCAAAACACCACTGTATTGCCCTGGACAAAATAGGTTATTTGAGAGAGTCAACCGCGTGATCAAGAATTGTCTACAACTAGCTCACGTCAAGCATTCCAGCAGACCAAGCCCTTCAAATTATGATTTGGTCATATCACACAGCACCTAACCTAGTCACAATTATTTCACCCTTCCTGGCCTTAAAAGACAGATTTCCTATTTTAAAATGTCCTGAAGTTGGTTGGGAGGAGGAGAGCCCAAATGGGTTTGTCGAGAGAAAATAAATCAACTTTTGGAGCTCCACCAAAAGAAATACAAAAAATATATATAATTTAATAGAAAGTACCAGGGAGAGCAATTGAAAAGTGGGAGAGTGGGTAATAATCAAACTTCCTTACCCTCAGGAAGGAGGAGGGAATACATTTTCAAAACCATTGAGTATAATTGCAGTAGGAAAAAGAGTTGTCACACTTGATGATGGAAATTTGTGGAGCATGGGTTGATTGACTCCATGCCACCACCTTCAGGTTAATGGAAATTCCATGGAAAAATCCAAGGAATGCCCAGGTATCAAAGTAAACTATAGTAAAACAAGACTTCACAAGGCTCCAGGATGGCACAAAGACTACATTATGCATTACCATGGACTTTCTATTAGGAGGAGGTATATATCAATATCCAGGCGGGTAAAGTTGAATGTTAGTTCTATTTTTCCCAATTGTAGATAGTTCATAACTTCAACAGATTTAGGCCCTCATTACGAGTGTGGGGGGTCTTAAGACCTCCACACTCGTGGTGGCGGTCCTACCGCGCCGTACCTGGTGGTAAAGACCGTTGCATTACGAGTCTGGCGGTCCACAATGCCGCCAGTCCCGCCGGTTTGGTTGGACCGTACGGCTGGTGATGAGCTTCTCCGGGCTGGTGGCAGGCCTGAGAACGCCATCTGTATTAGGAGGCAGAAAACCGCTAGGATTTTCTCAGCGGTTGCCCCGCCATGAAAACCCTGGCAGTAATGCACCTGGTGACAGGAATCCCCATTCCTGTCACTGGCACACGCACCCCCAAACGTCCACTCACTTGCAAACACCCGCCCACCCATCCACACACTTGCAAACACCCATCCACCCATCCACACACTTGCAGACACCCCCCACCGCTTGCACGCATACATACAAACACCCATACTCACTCTCACACTGACATACACGGACCCCCACTCGCTCTCACACTGACATACATGCACCTTACTCATCTGCACATCTTCATACACGCACCCCCACTTATCCACATACCTTCATACATGCACCCCCACTCATCCGCACACCTTCAAACATGCACACCTTCATACAGGCACCCCCACTCATCCACACACCTTAAATCCTGGGAAATCCTTCTCCTACCTGGCGGCCAAGACATGGAATTCCCTCCCCACCAACCTCAGGACCACCCAGGACCACCTCGCATTCCGGAGGCAACTCAAGACCTGGCACTTCGAGCAGCAGTAACCCCCTCCCCCTAGCGCCTTGAGACCCTCATGGGTGAGTAGCGCGCTTTATAAATGTTTTTGATTTGATTTGATTTGATACACGTACCTCCATTCATCCGCACACCTTCATACATGCACCCTCACTCCTCTGCACTCCTTCATACGCACACCCCCACTCATCAACACATCAACACAATCCCTGGCATACACATCCACTCACTCGCATACGACCCATGCAAACACCCTTACTCGCATGCATTCTCTCCCCTCTGCTTCCGTTTAGACACACACACCCTTCATGCACACATGCATACACACACCACACCCATACCACTACACATACACATACATGCACACACCAAACACAGGCTCCCTTCTTCCCCCTTTTCGGACAGTCCACCTGCCTGTCTGAGCAAGGTAGTCGCCTGGAAGGGGATGGGTGCCAGCGTTTCCACTGCCAGTGCTGCACTGCCATGCAGAGACTGTAGTGCCATATTCCGTCTCCTTTTAGCGTGGTGGTGCTGGTGGTGAAAACTCCTCTCATCTGTCCTTGGTCAGGCTGACGGTGTCAGATTTCTGCCCTTAAATGGGTGGAAATCCTTGGGTGAATCCTAATATAGCAGTAATCGTAATGAGGGGGCTTAATGTTTCTCAATTTGTTTGGGGGGGATAGATGGCGTTGTAATTTAATTTATGGTTTTTATTTGTTTATTGCATAATTCTGTAATGATCAGAATAATGGAATATCCCTTCCTGTACCCTTCCTGGAGCTTTCCCCTCCCTCTTGATTTTACCCTGTATGGCTTATTCCAACATTCTAAGGGCAGCTGGATGACAGTTAAAGCTGTGAGCTATTTCAGACAGAATGAGTTGATGTGACTGAGGGAAGTTGCTGCATTCCTAAATAAAGACAATATCAAGGAATATTGAGTATTAGTCTTTATAACACAAACCTTCTAATAATCCAATGTGCAAAGATTGCCTCCCTCTCCTATAATCCTTTGTACAGATGGTTGCGTTTTTTAGTACAACTGCTTGATTGCTTAGTTTTTTCACCATCACAATGTTATTTAAAAATATTAACTAACGAAAATAATGAAAATTATTAGGAAAGGTTTGCACAAATAATGTCTCTTTATGTCTTTCCCTCTTATTGAGACTTGTAAAATTGTTCTTTAGGATAATGTACTCTTTGTTAAAGTGGATGCTGACTGAAAATATTGTATAGTTGCCTTAGGTAAGTATTGGAGCACTAAGATGTGTGGAAAAGACTCTCCAATTGGGAGAAAGCTCCAGTTAAAAAATGTGTAAATAAAAGAGCCACTCTCCTCAGATAGGGGACTGTGTAGAAACACTTTCAAATAAAGGCAAAAAATATTTAGCACGCCTATCAATCTATCCACAATTCAGAAACGTTTTTTACTCACCTTCCCTTGGACTTACCTTCTCATCTGTCACCTCTACCCACAAATCAATTATATAAAGAAAATAGGAAAATGTACTGCTGTCAACAGTTGAAGGTTTGTCCCACTTAATTTGCACTCCTTTCAAACAATGACAGAACATGGCCTACTGGGACCTCTAGTCTGCCTCAGGTCT
This sequence comes from Pleurodeles waltl, assembly GCF_031143425.1. NCBI lineage: Eukaryota > Metazoa > Chordata > Amphibia > Caudata > Salamandridae > Pleurodeles > Pleurodeles waltl. The sequence continues at coordinate 853,213,154 of NC_090438.1, read as the reverse complement.
CTCTAGCCTCTTGAGTGCAATCCGGTGCTGGTGGGAGCAGGTACTAGAGAAGGACCTCTAAGCCAACCTGTCATGGATCTGCATGGAGAGAAGTCAGTGTGACACATCTCCCCCTCCAGGAAAAACCCCAGCAACAAGAGGACTACTCAGCAAAAGTAGCAGCTACCACTCTTTACTGGGGCACAAAGAATCAGTTGCATCCAGGAGTAAAACAGCATAAGTAGCCTGCAGGTTTAGCTACTCTGATATTCGAATAGCTGCTACCTGAAGATGGTGTTAGCAACTTGCTTCTGACATCTGGAGTCTCCTTCTCTTGTCACCTTCTGATCCTTTTTCCTCTGGCTTGAGTGGGTGGGCACAAGCACAATGATTCGCCAAGGGGCTGATTCCTTGTATGTGCTAAATTGTGAGGATTTAAGGATCGATCCTTTCCTTACTCAATACTATTTGGGGAAGAGTAAAGACATGAATTCAGAAAAGTTTGCCAGATTAGAGAATCCTTGATCAAACACAGTAATTCATATAAGCTGATGTTCTTAATATCAAGACAAGTCTTCAACAGAACCATTCCGCATTCTTCTGTTTTAAAAGGAGTAATACAGCCCAAAAAAATGAACAGACGGCGAGCCTGATTTAAATATTGGTAAATGGATTACTCAGTCACAATGGTAATGGATATTACATCCGCTGAAATATAAATCCCATCGGATCCTATGGGATTTATATTTTGGCATATAGGCTATCCATCACCTTTGTGACAGAGTAACCCATCCGTCAATATCTAAATCAGGCCCCACATTCTTACTTATCTGAAGTTTAGTTTGAGTAGATAACAAGTTAGAGTAATGATTCTTCTAATATTTGATTTAGGAATATTTTTAATGAAAATAGAGGATCGTACTAGAATTTTGAAAATGAAGAGATGGACAGAAGCACAATGTTGTAGTATTTTACGATGTGACGATAGCAACAGTGTGCAAAACTTTGTAGTGCTTGCTGTGTGAAAATCTACACTCCAATATGGCCGCCATGATAATGTGAATTGGTGAACTTGTTTTTGAAATTGGTCCCTTGTCTATGTTTACACATTGGTGTATTTATGTGTTTAGTATGAATTGGGATGGTATTGTGAACAAGGCTACGGCCGAAACGCGTCAATAAAATAAGATTGGATTGCCCTGGTGTCCGTATTCATTTTCCTATTCTTAGGAAATTGGGGTATTTGCGATTTATATATATATATGTATATATATATATATATATATATATATATATATATATGGTGTGAGAGAGAGAAAGAGAGAGACTATAGTGGAAGTGAAATATCTGTATATAGATACAGAGATCACTTCTGTCATTGCATGTGTGATGTGTGGTTTCCCTGGGGGCTGAGATTGGCCCCCAGGGAAACCATACACACATATAAAAGTGATCTCTTAATATATATATATATATATATATATATATATAAATATATATATACACATACGACCACGGGAGCACCGCCAACAGGCTGGCGGTGCTCCCAAAGGCATTCTGACCGCTGCGGTTCAGCCGCGGCCAGAAAGGGAAAACCGGCGGTCTCCCGCCGGTTTTCCGCTGCCCTACAGAATCCCCCATGGCGGCGGAGCGCGCTCCGCCGCCATGGGGATTCTGACACCCCCTACCGCCATCCTGTTCCTGGCGGGTCTCCCGCCAGGAACAGGATGGCGGTAGGGGGTGCCGCGGGGCCCCTGGGGGCCCCTGCAGTGCCCATGCCAATGGCATGGGCACTGCAGGGGCCCCCGTAAGAGGGCCCCATGTAGTATTTCAGTGTCTGCAAAGCAGACACTGAAATACGCGACGGGTGCAACTGCACCCGTCGCACCTTCCCACTACTCCGGCTCAATTCTGAGCCGGCGTCCTCGTGGGAAGGTTGATTTGCCCTGGGCTGGCGGGCGGCCTTTTGTCGGCCGCCCGCCAGCCCAGGGCAAATCCCAAAATACCCTCAGCGGTCTTGCGACCGCGGAGCGGTATTTTGTTGGGGGAAGTCTGGCGGGCGGCCTCCGCCGCCCGCCAGACTCAGAATCACCCCCTAAGTCTTTTTGGTCCTGAGACTTCAGGGAACAGGAGGCAAGCTCTATCCAAGCCCCTGGAGAGCACTTCTCATCACAGCCAGAGAACAGCAAGGCAGCAGGGCAACAGCAAGGCAGCAGTACTCACAGAAAGCAGTCAGATGAGTCCTTTGGGCAGCCAGGCAGTTCTTCTGTGCAGGTTGCAGATTCTGGTTCAGGTTCTCTTCTCCAGGAAGTGTCTGAGTTGGTAGGGGCAGAGGCCCTCTTTAAATACACAAATGTGCCTGTGAAGTGTGGGAGACTTCAAAGAGTGGCTTAGAAGTGTACAAGGTCCCCTTCAGTTCAATCCTGTCTGCCACGGTCCCAGTAGGGTGTGTGGCAGTCCTTTGTGCTAGGGCAGGCTACTGTCCTTTGACAAGTAAGTGTCAGGCCCTCCACCCTCCCAGCTCAGGAGGACCCATTCAAAATGCAGTTATATGCAAAAGAGGCTGAGTAGTCTGTGTTTAGGGTGTGTCTGAGTGAATGCACAAGGGAGCTGTCAACTAAATACAGCCAGACATGGATTGTAAGGCACAGAAGGATATAAGTACAGAGAAATGCTCACTTTCTAAAAGTGGAATTTCCAAAATAGTTATGTTAAATCCAACTTAAATCCAACTTCACCAGTCAGCAGGATTTTGTATCACCATTCTGGCCATACCATTCTGGTCAGCAGGTACCACTCAAACCACATATCTGGGTAACCCCAATGTTAGCCTATGAAGGGAGCAGGCTTCACAGCAGTGTAAAAACTAATTTAGGGGTTTTACACTACCAGGACATGTAAACTACACAGGTACATGTCCTGCCTTTTGCCTACACAGCACCCCGCCCTAAGGGCTACCTAGGGCATACCTTCGGGGTGTCTGATATGTAGAAAAAGGGGAGTTTTAGGTTTGGCAAGTAGTTTTAAATGTCAAGTCGAATTGGCAGTGAAACTGCACACACAGGCTTTGCAATGGCAGGCCTGAGACAAGGTTAAGGAGCTACTTAAGTGGGTGGCACAATCAGTGTTGCAGGCCCACTAGTAGCATTTAATCTACAGGCCCTGGGCACATATGGTGCACTTTACTAGGGACGTATAAGTAAATTAAATAATCCAATTGGGTACAATACAATGTTACCATGTTTAAAGGGAGAGAGCATACGCACTTTAGCACTGGTTTAGCAGTGGTAAAGTTCGCAGAGTCTTAAAACCAGCAAAAACAGTATCTAAAAAGTTGGGGGAGGCAGGCCAAAAGTTATGGGTGACCACCCTATGGCTGTCAGGTCTAACAGGTAGCAATAAAAACATCAAGGTAACTCTTGTGATTATGTTCCTGATAGAGAAAGAGATCGAACTTTTGTCTAGTGGCAGTTTTGATGCCATAAAGAAGTGCTGAAGGTTTATTTGCCTGCTGCTAAGAACAGATTTGTATTTTATGTGAATTGCTGAGTGAATTGGGAAGGCCAGAAATTACATGTGCTTTAAAACAAATGAAATGTATGTGTGAAGGGGTTATAGAGAGATGAAGGACAATTTTCTTGGGTGGTAGCGAGGGAATCCAAGAAAGCGGTCATTTAAGGGGGAACAGCAAAAAAGCTCATAGCATTGGGCACCAACAGTGCTAAAGGCTTTGATTTTTTTTTTAAATCTGTTTATTAAGCATAACATTCACATACCGGTACATTGGCTGTTAATAATTTATCGAATTATTTGCTTACATATGTAACCTTGCACAGCCTCGTTGCATATTAACTGGTATGAAGGGGAGAGAACAGAAATCAAATTATAGACAAACATAAGATATTGCTAACAGAGCAGAAAAAAAAAGAAACATACAGCTTAAATACTGTGCGACAACTCCTTGCCGAATAACAATGCAGCTAAGCACGACTAATGTCATTGATAATATTTGCTGCCAGACAGAGGTAAGGAGTGGTTAGAGGAAGGAATGCAGCTTATATATGTAAGTATGTGTAGAACGGGGGACAGAAGTGGGGCAAGGATTTATGTTTTGCGGTGTTCAACGGGATGCTGAGCAGAATTGGCATTGAACGAGCTGGGTTTGACCTGCATAAAGTCTTGTACGCAGTGAAAACAGCCTGGTATGTTAGGTTAATACTTTGAGGATAATAATGAGAATGTCAGCAATGTCAATAAATGAGATTGAAGCAGTACGAGTATCCTGCTGACCGTATCCACTTGGCTGTAAGAGTTGTGTATAGTGCGCTATTCACGGGGGTGTAAGTCATCGCGCGCTTCTATTGCCACCACAAAGGTGTTCCAGACTTCGGGGCCCACCTCAATGAGACCTTTGCGTTGCAATAGGTTGAGTGTCTGCGCCTCAGCCTGTGAGCGACTATGTAAGTCACGTAGCCAAACCAAGTGGGATGGAACATGTGGAGCCTTCCAATGTGTTGCGATCAGACGTTTAAAAACAGCAAACGCTAAGTCTATGAATCTGTGTGTCTGTTTATCTCCCTTAGTACGGTGACGTATGCCTAATAAGCAGGATTCTGGTGTGGGGGATAATGCGAGGGATGAGATGTCTGCTGTGACGTCTGTGACTCGGTGCCAGGCTGAGTTTATTGAGTGACAACTCCAAACCATGTGGTAAAAGTCGGCTGCCGGGATAGCACATCTTGGGCATGACGGAGTTGTGTTCGGGTAAATTCTTAGAATGCGGGCTGGGGATAAATAAGACTGGTGAATATAATTGAATTGGGTGTAGCGTAGGCGAGGATTTCGGGATATTGATTTGATCGTTGCAAGAGCTGCGGTCCAGGTTTTTTGTGGTAATGGTGTAGGAAGGACCATGTCCCAACGTGCCTTAGCATGCGGCAGGGTGGTACAGACTGCTGCTAATAGTATATTGTATATTTTGGTTATGGTTCCTTTTGCGCTACCTATTGTAAGGATAGTAGTGAGCAATGGGGACTCAGGAGGTTCGTCATTGCCGAGGACCCAAATCTTGTTTAGTAGCCGTTTAATGGCGCTGTATGTCAAAAAGGCCCCCTTGTGCATCACCCCGGCAGACACCAGTTCCGTAAAGGGGTACAACGCGGAATTGGAGTATAGATCACCCACCTCCAGTGTATTTATGTCACGTGTATTATGATGTGTTGAAATAATTTGGGTGTCCGGTAATTGAAACAGCGGTAGCAAGGGTGAGTAAGGGGGGAAGGGGGTCCTGCCATGGACATATCTATGCCAACAAAAGCGAGCTGCCTCCATCAGTATGTGTTTCGAGGGTAGGGAATGAGGGGCAGATAACAATGTGAGCAGCAGCCCCTTTGGGGCCATACATGACTGCAGCATCACGCCCTCGGTGGAAGGGGCATCACGCAGCCATGCAGTCAGCCACGACAATTGAGCGGCCGCGTAGTATCTTTCGAGGTTAGGCATGCCCAGCCCGCCCATTTCCTGCGGATGTTGTGTTATGGTCAACGCTACTCTGCGTCTATCTTTGCCCCAGAGTAGGTCGGTCAATATTGAATGTAATTTACTAAAGAAGGAGCGTGGCAGGCACACTGGAAGGGCAGAGAAATATTATAGGAACCTCGGGAGGATAAGCATCTTGGCAATTGCTACCCGGCCCATCGGGGATAAGGGGAGTGAGCTCCAGAATGGTATCGGGCTGCGGGTGGATCTCACTACTCTGTCAATGTTGCCCTCTTTTAGATCTATAACAGAGTGGTAAATCTGCACCCCGAGGTATTTAATGGTTGTATGTGACCACAGTGGTTTATACTGTGGTAGTGTTGTATGTGTGTCAGCCGGGATGGGGACAAGAGGGAAGATACTGGACTTGGACCAGTTGACGTGTAGACCAGAGGCGAGGGCAAAGGAGTCCAGCAATTTCAGCACCTCTGACATGGAGGTAGAATGATTACTCAGATAAATCAGGGCATCATCTGCATATAGAGATATGATATGATAGGTGTTAGATTCCGGGATGCCCCACATATGCGCGCAGCTACGTAGTTTGATCGCCAGTGGCTCCATGGCAATAGCAAACAGCAAGGGGGACAATGGGCAGCCTTGTCTGGTGCCTCTGCTTATGGAAAATGCTTTGGAGATAATGCGACCATTTTTTACCCGTGCTGTGGGCCTAGAGTACAGCGTTTTGATCCAGTTTATGAAGCCAGGTCCAAAACCGAACGCCCTGAGTGTGCAAAGAAGATAATTCCAGCTTAGTGTGTCAAACGCTTTTTCAATATCTAAGGAGAGGGCGACCGCTTCGGTGTTTGTGTTGTTGTGCATTATATGGAGCAGCCTCCTAATATTTAGGAAGGTGCTCCTACCAGGAATAAAGCCGGACTGGTCTTGATGTATCAGACTCGGTAGGTAGGGGAGGAGCCTATTCGCTAATATTTTCCCTAATAATTTGCAGTCTGTATTTAGGAGGGAGAGTGGTCTGTATGATTTAACATCCAGGGGGTCCCGACCAGCTTTTGGAAGGACCACTATAAAAGCTTCGCACATAGAGTCTGGCAGTTGTAAATTATGGTATGCCTCATTAAACACTTCTACGAGCGGGGGCAGGAGATGACTCGCATGAGAGTTGAAGTATTCTACCGGGAGTCCATCCGATCCGGGGGTTTTACTGCGCGCCATTTATGCCAGTGCTGAGCGCAGTTCTTCAATGGTAATGGGGCCATCCAGAATATGGGTGTTATCGAGGATAAGTTGGTTTTGAGAGACAAGTTGTAATATATCAGTTAGGTGTGATTCCGGCGGAGGAGGAGGAGACGTGTAAAGTGTGCGGTAATATATGAAAAAGGCTTCATTGATGCCTGATTGAGTGTTAACGATATCGTCGGGGTTTAGGCGTATCGCGCCGATAGGCGTTGGCTGTGAGGGCTGTCGAGTCAGCCAGGCTAATAGTCTGCCGGATCTATCTCCGTCAGCGTGCTGTCTTGTCATATAATGTCTGTAGTCATGTTTGCCTAGCCTAGTATCTGCTTCGTTATGGGCAGCCCTGAGCGAGTTCAGTGTTGTTAGTATGGGCTCGTCCCTGACAGCCACATTCTCTGCATTGCGGATTTTTACCTCTAGTGTTTGTAGCTCTTTAGTAAGTGCTTTTCTCACCCCCACCGTGGCTGCAAGGCAGTGTCCCCGTATCACCACTTTATGGGCATCCCACTCTATAGAGCGGGATGATGACGAGTTTTTATTTAGCAGGAAATAATCAGCTAATTTTTTAGCTATATCTGTTTGAAAGGGGGGGTCTAAAAGAGCTTCCGGCTGTAAACGCCACGTTGGTATGCGAGTGTGCATGTGACCCCAGGCTATTGTTACACATAAAGGATTATGATCTGATATAGTGCGAGCTAAGTATTCAGATCCGCACACTTTCTGAATTACTGCTGCGGATACAAAAACCATATCTATTCTGGTATATAACTTGTGTACAGGGGAGTAATAAGAGTATTCCCGTTGGGTGGGATGGGCCGTCCTCCATACCTCCCTCAGGCCGTTATTTAAAGCCCAACTTGCTAGTGCTTGAGAGGCGCGATTGGAAGGAGCTGAGGTAAGCGGGGGGAACGAGCGATCTATTTGAGTGTCTAAGACACTGTTGAAGTCTCCTCCCCAAACGCATTCCAACGTAGGGTCGTTAAGGTTGCCGGTAGAATGTGTAGATAGGAAATCGCGCTGGTCTGCGTTTGGGGAGTACAGTGCAACTAGGGCTAAAGGGGACCCATCCAGTACGCCCTCAACTATCACGTGTCGACCATTTGAGTCACATTGTGTGCGAGATACGGTGAATGGGACCCCGGGGGCGATCCAAATCGCTACCCCACGGGCAAATGATGAAGAAGTTGTGCCGTGCAATTGCCCCTTCCATTTCGAGCGTGTGTTTTCTAGCGTAGTTTTAGAGAGATGTGTCTCTTGCAATAGAGCTATATGTATCTGATGTCTCTTGAGGAAGGCATAAACCCTTTGTCGCTTCCGTAGAGTTGCCATACCTCTAATATTCCATGTGAGCACCTTGTATTTTACTATGCTCTTATGAGTTTGAGTGGCCATGATATTTTTGTGGTTTTCGTGTATTCCAGGGAATGGGTGTCTGCTGACCGCGACACAAAAACATTGTGATATGCGCACGCTAAGATTGGGTAACTTGTACCTGCGATATTACGAGCTGTAATCCTGTTACTATGATAATTATGACATGTACGTTTGCTGCTGCATTTGAAATTAACTAGCATGTGACAGAACCAACGACTAAATAAAAAGGTGCACTCTAAAACAACACACAATAACAACTGAATTAAAAGGTAAAAATCAATTCCAGCAATTGCTGGCACGAGAGAATGGTCCATATGGAGTAGGGGGGTGTCAGGGAGCATTGGTGCAAAGTCTAGGGTTTACCCTGCCCTATTCGTTTGTGATGCAGAGTGTGCCGCCCAGGGGCACAACCGAGTCACGCGGCACAGCAGGGAGATGTCGACGGCGCCCAGAAGGAGGTGTAGTAGAATTGTGATGCTATCCTCACTTTGTAAGAACCAGTAGAACCCAACTGCTTAGCAAATATTGTCCGCTGTGCGTGGTGTGAGGGTAGGGCCACGTGTGGATTCCGCTGAGTCAGAGTTTGCATCTTGTTCCTGCTCAACGTCCGCTTGAGTAGAGGAGGCAGTTGGTGAAGCGTTAACAAATCTGGATGTGGCCCGCAGGAGTCGGGAGCGTTCAGTTTGCGCTTGTTCAGGCGAGGGCTTCGCGCCTTGTTTTTTGCGCTGTCTACGACCCGACGTGGAGGAGGGTCTATTGACTCCCAAAGCAGTTGTGTCTAACGGATCAGCTAGACCCTTGGCATGTAGCCAGGTCCAGGCGTCCTCCGGAGAAGTAAAGAAGAGTGTACGGGTGTCATCTTGTACCCGGAGTCTGGCAGGGAACAACAACGCATACTTAATGTTGTGTTTACGGAGACACGCCTTAACATGGTAGAAAGAGTTGCGTTTCTTCTGTACTTCTGCTGTAAAATCTGGATAGGCTGTAATCACACCATCTTCGAAGCTTACCGGACCAGATTTGCGGAATAGCTGTAGGATAAGGTCTCTGTCACGGTAATTGAGGAGTCTTACTATAAGCGGACGTGGTTGTGAGCCAGGAGGGGGAGGCCTGGCGGGAATCCTGTGTGCCCTTTCGACAGAAAAAAACTTCGGGATGTTATCCTTCAGAATAATATCGGTAAGCCATTTCTCTATAAATAATTCAGCACTGAGGCCCTCGGCCCACTCGGGAAATCCCACCATACGGATATTGTTGCGGCGGGATCTGCCTTCTGCATCTTCAGCTCTGCGTTTTAAAGAATCCACCTCTGTTGATAAGTGAGCTAGCTGCGATTGGAGATCTTTCACAGAGCGGGGGAGGGCCACAGCGTCTTTTTCAAGTTCCGATACCCTATCAGCTAGTGCTTGTTGGTCAGTGCGAAGTATGTTAAGATCTTCTGTTACCGAACCTATTTTGGCTTCTAGAGTAGTTTTAGTGTCTAGAATGGCTTGTAATATCTTTTCAAATTGTGATGTGTGTGATTGTAGGGTCAGTTCTAGCTTCTGAAGTGCCACTTGCGTGGTGGCGTAGGGTTCTGAGGAGGATGAGGTGGCGTGTTCCATCTTGCCCAGCGGTGCACGTGGGGTTTTTGGTTTGACCATTTGGCAAGTGCGGGAGCTCTTAGACGTTAGCGTGCTGAGAAAACGCGAAGCAGTGTGTACGACCAAGTCAAGTGTCCTGTCAGTTCAACCTGGACGTTGAGGAGGAGTAAGGCGAGGATCAAGCGAAACTGTAAATAGATAATAGCCTGGCACTTTTGCTATCGCTTGTGGATCTTAATAATTACAGTGCTGGTGTGAATTTGTAAGACTAGTGGGATAGGGAGCAGCCCGCTGTGCGGTATGATGGAAGTTGCAGCCGCACATGGTATCTTGTGTCTCAAGGGGGATGACTCATGTGTATACACCCTACAGCTCAATAACTGTCACCAATAAGCACTCCATTTATAAACGTCCAGGACCATTTTACGTTTTCCCCCCACCCAGATAGCTGACTTCTTGACACCTCGATCTCCTAGAGGTGGGGCACGGGCCAATACAGGACAAGGATCCGTACAGCAGGGGCTGTGATTGTGGCCCCTTGTGCTGGTGCAGCAATCCACATTAAACCAGTACGCTTAATTGGCCGCGATTAATGATCCAGCGCAGCCTGCGACGTTGGAGCCGGTTGATTTGGTTGATTTGTGAGATTATTCCCGCAGGCGACTCCATGCAGGGGGCAGGAATACCACAGGTCGATGCCACCACTCAACAACGCCCCAGAGTAAGTTTTCGGGGTGTGCGCCCTGATGTGTTGCACTGCTGCGCGACGCTTCCTGCGCACCAATGGGCCTTTTATGGCAGAGTTAGGCGCTATTGGTTACAAAGGATGCAGTGGTAAAGATTATTGGCCGTCACTTGTTGGGCCTGTTGATGCGCGGTTTACGTGGTCTAACCACTAGCCGGAGCGCGGGGCGCAATGTAGCTTTAGGCAAACGGGGGGGCCAGGTCATAGACACTCACATCGGCCGCATACCTCGATGATTATGGTACGGAAAGGGCCCACCACGACAGGTCACGACCCGCGAGGGGTCACGTTGCAGTGAAGAGATTTCAGCCGGCGCCGCCCTTACAGGATGTCACTCACGGGCCGGCGTGCCATATCAGCGCACAGTTCTGGGTAGGGTTCTCGATGGTGTCCTCCATCCGTACGGCGCGACTCCCGGGCCTCACCGATAGAAGGTGTGTCACTTGCGGCACGATCTCCGGGTCGGCCGCGGAGCGGTGTATTGCCACAGATTAGCGGGGGAGCCACGTCACGGAGAGCCCCTTACACTGGGCGAGAAGCGGGTAAGCCTACCACGGCAAGGCTTATCCCGATAAAAATGGCGCTGTGTCGGAGGTGGCCTGGACGGCACCGCCCCCTCCAGCGTGCTCGCGACTGGACGGCGCGCCTCACCGCCTCTCACCTGCGGGTAGAATCGATGTTGTTGCGCCACATCGGCAGTGCACAAACCCGTGTTCCAGGTACGGGTCCCGGGTGGCACTGTGCCTCGTCCGCCGCGAGCGTATTGTCCGTGCCACGAACTCGGCCTCAATCCAGCCGATTGTCAGCTATTCGTCGGCAGTGCAACTCCGGCTGCGGTCACCGATGCAGCCCCCGGGCAGCCCTCTTAACGGCGGTCGGACCCGCTCCAGGGGGGGCCCGGGCGCCTCTAACAGGATGTTTTTCCGGGCCAGGGATCGGAGCTGCAGTTTATGCTGCCGCTCCGGTCGCCATCTTGGCCACGCCCCCGTGCTAAAGGCTTTGATGATGGGTATGTGGCAAGGTGAAGCAATAGTGTCTCTTTGTTGGGTTTTTTCAGTATCTTCAGGGAGACTGCTGATTGAGGGAAGAAGCAAAGGTAAGGTGACTGACATTTACTGTTGCACACATCACACACACACACCCACTAGCAATTTTGTTAATATATCTGCCTTCTACACAGACTAGTGTTTTAGAGGGACAGTTTAGCCAGTAGCAGAGATGGTGTCTCGTTGGATGTCTGCTGCTGAAGCCCTAACTTGGGTTATGGCGGACAGTTTTGGGACAGGATCAGAGACTGAGGCAGGAGATACTGAGACAGTATCTGAGGAGAGGACAATGGAGCAGAATTTGTGAGGTGATTTTTCAGTGGGCTGAGTCCCATCCAAAGACACCTCTTCCAGTGATTCTGAGGGAGACAATGAGGACAGTCCTGCTATCCCTTCGCAAGCACAGTCTGTGCAGTAGGACAGCAGCAGGTTATTCCATCTCAGAATGCAGGTGTGTGTAAAGGGAAGCACAGACAGCGTGCTCTCTTGGCAACTTAATTTAATTGACCTTTTACTGGTAATGCTGGATGTAAAGTCGATAAGGCAAACGTTTTGCCAGTCAGCTACTTCCTTCAGCAAGGTGTGCAAATGGCAAATTTGCGAGCAGAACAATTTCTGAGGAAGCATGGAGGCCTTTTAGGGACGTGTTCAAGGGCACACCAGCGGACTCCCACTTCGCTGGCAGAGTTGAAGATATTTTTGGACCTTATGCTTGAAATGGGGTTTGCACGGAAACCCACCTTACATTCCTGATAGATGACTTGTACTGTTTGGTAACCCCCATCTTCGCACAGGGCTGTGACAGGGAGGGGCCCAAATCGTATTGCAGAGACATCAAAATTATCTATCACAAAACAACCTGGATTTGTAAGGTGGGCAACTGTGATTTCGGTCCTGGGCTCGGCAGCCATATGTGGAAACCTACCAAACCCAGACATTTCTGAAAACTAGATACCAAGGTGTGACTTGTGTGGATTCCCCAAAGTTTTTGTATCCATAATACCCTGCAAAGTTGAAATGTTGAATATTTTTCTTTCCATTTCTGTCAGGCAAACTACAGGAATATGCAGGAATCCACATAATTCCTACCACCCAGCGTTTCCCCACCGGTCCTGATAAAATCACTACCCTACTTGTGTGCCTGTGCCTAGTGCCTGTGTCAGAAGCGGATCGATCACCCAAAGGTCATCAGTAGCCCTCACGTAAGAACTGCCATTGACTGCTGTGTGATCCATTGTTGTCACAGGCACTAAGCCCAGGCACACCAGTGGGATAACCTTCTTATCAGAAAAAGTTGGGGAGCGCTGGGTGGTAGCAGCTTGTGGATCCCTGCATATTCCTGTAGTTTATGTCACAGAAAAAAAGGAAAGAAAGGAAATCCACCCAAGTGAAATCCCCCAGGATATCCCTTCATGTCTACTTTTCAGAAATGTCTGGGTTTGATAGGTTTCACTAAATGGTTTCTGATCCCATGACTAATTAGTAAACACATCTTAGTTAATATTATCACCACAATACGTTTTGGGACCTTCCCTATTGCAGGTCCTTGGCCTACACATACAAGTGGGGACACTTTATTTATCATGGGACATGGGGGAATGCTAGGTGGAAAGACATTTCTGGCTCCCCTCAAATTCCAGAACTTTCCATCAGCAAAATGCGAGGAAAAGTTTTTTTAAGCCAAATTTTGAGGTTTGCAAAGGATCCTGGGTAACAGAACCTGGTGAGTTACCCAACTCTGGATTCCCATAGGTGTCTAGTTTTAAAAGATGTATAGGTTTGCTAAGTTTCCCTATGTGCCGGCTGAGCTAGAGCCCAAAATCCACAGCTAAGCACTTTGACAAAACACATATGTTTTCATTGGAAAAATGTGATGTGTCCACGTAGTGTTTTGAGGTGTTTACTGTCGCGGGCACTAGGCAGACCCACACACGTGAGATACCATTTTTATCGGGAGACTTGGGGAATGCTGGGTGATCAAAAGTTTGTGGCTACCCCAGATTCTAGAACTTGCATCACTGAAATGTGAGGAAAATGTGTTTTTGGACACATATTGATGTTTGCAAAGGAATCTAGGTGTCAGAACATGGTGAGAGCCCTAGAAGCCACCCCTTTCCCGATTCCCCTATGTGTTTAGTTTAAAAAAATGTATAGGCTTACTAGCTTTCCCTAGGGGATGGCTGAGCTAGAGGCCAAAATCCACAGCTAGGCACTTTGCCAAAATGTAGTCAGTTTTCAGTGGAAAATTGTAATGGGTCCACATTGTATTTTGGGGCATTTCCTGTCACGAGCACTAGACCTATCTACACAAGTGAGGTACTGTTTATATCAGGAGACTGGGAGGAACACAGAATAGAAGAACAAGTGTTGTTGCCAATTGTCTTCCTCTACATTTGTGCCTTGCAAATGTAAGACAGTGTGTAAGAAAGAAGTCATTTTGAGAACTGCCCTGTTCTTTACATGCTAGTATGGGTACCCCCGAATTCAGAGATGTGCAAATAACCACTGCTTCTAAACTCCATATCTTGTGCCCATTTCAGAAATACATAGCTTTCCTTAATACCTATTTTTCACTCCTTATAATTTACCAAAGAAATTGCTGTATACCCGGTGTACAATGAAAACCCATTGAAAGGTGCAGCTCATTTACTGGCTCTGGGTACCTTGGTGTCTTGATGAACCTACAATCCCTATATATCCACACAACCAGTAGGGTCCAGCAGACGTAGCAGTACATTGCTTTAAAAAATCTGCCATAGGTGGAAAAAGTTACAGAAGAAAATATAGACAGAAATTGAAGTTTTTTCAATTCAATTTCAATTCTTTTTTTAAATTTCAGGACCCCTTCCTGAATTCAGAATTGTGTCTACTTTTCAGAAATATTTAGCTGTCCGAGATCCACCATTGGTTTTACACCCATTTCTGTCACTAACTGGAAGGAGGTTGAAAGCTAAAAAAATAGTAAAAATGGGGTATGTCCCAGTAAAGTACCAAAACTGTATTGAAAAATCTAGTTTTCTGATTCAAGTCTGCTTGTTCCTGAAAGTTGGGAAGATTGTGATTTTGGCATGCCAAACCCTTCGTTGATCCCATTTGCAGGGAAAAAACAGATGCTTTCTTCTGCAGCACTTTTGTCCCTTTGTTGCCCCCAAAAAACACATTTTAGCTGTATTTTGGCTAATTTCTCTGGTTTCTCCAGGGGAACCCACAAACTCTGGGTAACTTTAGAATCCCCAGAATGTTGTAAAAAAGGGCACAAATTTGGCTTGGAAAGATTATGTGGACAAAAAGGTATGGTGGCGTTAGCGCAAAAGGGCCAAATAGCCACAAACGGGCTCAGTTCTGGGGGGTGGGTGTGAGGCCAAGCAGCTACGGGTTTAAGCTATCTTTCTTCCGGTCATCTTTACCTTGATCAGGCAATAAGTATTCTATGCATGTAGAAAATTTGGGAAGTCGCCCCCCTCTCTGGCAAATTTATAAGAAAGTGGTAAACATTAATATGTCAAGAGTATTGCAGCTAATAGATAAAGATTTAGGGGCAGATTAAAGGCCCCTAGCAGCCCTTGGGCCACATTAGAGTCTTTTTTTTAACACTAATGTGGCCCATCAAGAACAAAATCGCCACACCAAATTTACAAAGTTGAGCAATGCATGCATTGTGCCACTTTGTAACCCTTTGTGCTACATTTTGCCTGTGCCAGGTGTATTATATATAAAAGGGGCATGCCGCCGTTAGGTGAGACTGAAAAAATGGTGCACTTTTAATGCCTGCTCAGAGCAGGCATTAAAAGGAGGCTCCCATTGGTTTCAATTGGCCTCTGGGTGTTTTGCAGGATTAGCTTCAGAATCTTTTACGCGTATCCTGAAAAGCGTTGAACTTGCATCAAAAATTCTGAAGCTAGCTCACTAACCACCACCATAGATAGTGCACGTATATTAAATACGGCACACACATGGTGGTGTTAGTGGGGCGCTAAGGGGCTAAAGAAAAATGGCACTGTACTAGGTGCAGCACCACTTTTCATACATCTTCCCCTTATTATCTAAAATATATTATGCCTGGGCATTTTTAAATGATATGAGACATTTAAATGTCAGCAGTATTTAGAGGCAGGATAGTCACGGTCTTTAAAAATTAACTTTATGGGCTGTCGTTTTGGGATGCTACCATGTGAAACAAACAAGAAACTATGGGTAAAGGAGTTGCTAAGGGAGATCTGCTGTTTATGTAAAAATGGGGAACAAAAATATTATTTGCCTTTTATGTATATGTCCAGCTCTTCTACAAGAAAAAATGGATTGCTAAAACCCTGCTGCTGATTGTGTAGTTTTAAATGTCAGCTCAGCTTGGCACTAGAAAACATGATTGACATGTCTTACACTGTCCTTTTACTACACGTAATGTACCCCTCATCCAGGCTGTAGTTGGGCATGGAGCATTGCGCAATGTGATTTATAGGTGAGACACTACAGAAAAGACACCCCTCGTCTATGCTGTAGGTAGGGTATGGAGCATGCTGCTATGTGATTAAAAGTTGAGAAATGTCTATGTCCAATTATATATGCAGAATCCCAGACATTTTGCAACTCATGTACCTACTTATAAGAGGATACAAGCACTTAGACATGCAACCAGACACTGACTAAGAAACTCATTCATTCATGCAAACATTCGACCAGTAGCTGTGGATACTGGAGAATCAGAACTAGTTGCTACCTGATACACTTACATACATATGAAGTCACCTACTGAGATTACCTAGTCTCCTATTGAGCACAGTAATGTTTTAAACCCGGGTCTGGCCTACAATTGCTTAGTCTGAGTGTGCAGTTTTAAATGTCCGCTCAACTTGGCACTAGAGAACCTGCTTCATAACTCTTAAACTGAGCATTTACTTCGGAAAAACCACATCTCAACTAAGCTCTAGATACGGTATAGAGCATGCTGCTAAAAGCCACCCCTCACCTAGGCTTTAGGTATGGTATGGAGCATGCTGCTATGAGATCAAAAGGTGAGATATGTCCATAACAGTTTCACTGAGTTAGGTGCGCACTAGTCACTTTCTATGCCCAGTTACATATGTAGAGTCCCACCCATACTGTAACTCATGTACCTACTCATAAGAGGATAGAACCGCTCACATATGCAACCAGACATTAAAGAGCCACTCATATATCCATGCAAACTTCTTAATATTAGCTGTGCACACTGCACTATCAGAACCAGTTGCTAAATACTACACTCACTTACACATGTTGGCAACTACTGAGACAATATAATCTCACAACTAAATAAACTAATGAGTGAAAGTAGCTATAATATAATAATACAACTGTTTATGTAGTAGTTTCATAATTAGAATATTTAATTTAATAGTGTATCATGAGAAGCTAAAGGTACTTATTTGTTTTTTTTCTTTTTAGGCATCAACTTCTACTTAAATACACACAGCTACAGTGTCATCAAAAAGTGTCGGAAGAAAAACGCAGAAACAATGATACTATCTCATCAGCACTGAGAAACAAAAGGGGCAAAATGCAGAGAATGTGGAGAAAGTGAAAGACGCTGCTGGTAAGTAATGTCTTTAAAAAGAATGCAGAATACAGCAAAGTGAGTGAGATCAGGCGAAAAAAGCAAATGTTCAAATCAGCTAAGAAAGGCGAAAAAAATGACATGAAGAGTAAAAATAAGAAAATGAAGGGTAGAGTTTAACCAGAAGACAGAGGCAGTTTAAGCAAATCAGAGGTAGAATGTTTCATCGTAGAGTAATAACTTTGAATCGGATAAGGTCTATGAAGAAGTCTAAAAGAGGAAGTGAACAAATGGAACATGTTGAGTCTGTAGTTTATGAGGGAGTTGTTCTCAAGAGAAAGCTATTTATTTTGATTCCAAACAAATGAGAATACTGGATAAAATAGTGATGTCTTTGAGGAAAAGAAGTGAAAAGAAAGACTTGTAAACAGAACTAACTTTTGCAAACTTTTTAGTGGTGGATAGAACCATACTTTCAGTACTGAGCCTTTCTTTAGTAAAGAAACTACTTCCAAGAAATCACGTTAGTGCATGCAGTTGAAGAATCTGGATGATGTTATGAGATTAAGGATGGTAGTGTTATTCCAAAAGAAGAGATAGTACCTATAATGTAGAAGAAGTGATAGCTGAAGAGATAACGGGATGGCATAGACAAGCCCATTGTAGAAAATGGACTGTAGCAGTATTTGCAGTGTATGGCAGGAATCAATTGATAGCTTGAGAACGTTCCTTCAAAACTTTCCATGTAAACGTCTGAATAAGTAAATGGGTATGTTGCAAGGATTAGATCCATGCAAAGTTTGGAAGTGCACAAATTTAGGAGGATATTCACTAGCATGCCTATCATAGAAAGTGTACTAAAGCACCTTTCATCACTTCACAATGTTTGTTGTACATCATTCAAGAATGCAAACGTTTGTTAGGAGACTTTACTGTGTGGGTCCGAATTCTTTACACAGTACCAGCTTTGAAGTGGAAAAAACTTTTAGAGTTTTCCTCCACACATTTTGTTGGAATTTCAGGCCTCCTGCATATTTGGATCTGGGGTCACAAAAGTCTAGTGTGAATTTATTTGTGTGTATGGTGAGGCAGCTGCCTTGAAGTGTAAGCGCGGTTGTTCACGTCTTTGTCCCCCCCTTCCCATTGTCAGGATGGCCCATCTGGACAACACCCAATAATCATATTGTATGGTTATTTAAGAGGAATACACAAAGGCCAACTGCAAACTACATCTATCATGTGACCCTGCAGACAGACTGCAGACATCAAATGGTTTAGACACGAAAATGGCAGCATTCTAAAAGTGTCATTTTCAGAACTGTGACTTAAAATTGTACATTACCATTAAAGAGAATGTTTTAATTACAATTCTGTAGATACCAAAAATGTTTTTGTACCTGCTCCCAAACTAAAGTTACTACTTAATAAATGTATTAATGTAACCTAATGTTATCTTACAGGAGAGGTAGGCCTCACAGTAATGAAAAACACGATTTTGCAAGTTTTTCACTATCAGAGCATGTAAAATTTAAATGTACATGTCCAACTTTTAAAATACACTGTACATTGTCCTATGGGCTCCTTAGGACACAGGCTAGAGTTGACCTATTGACTACAAAGGTAGTTTTAAGCCTGGCAATGAATTTATTTCACAGGATCAAATTGGTAGTTTAAAAATGCTCACAGGTTGCAATGGCAGGCCTGAGTAAGGTTTAAGGGGCTACTTAGGTGGGTAGCACAACAAGTACTGTAGGCCTTCTCATTTGTATTTCTTTCAACGGCCCTGGCCATATGGTATACTACTATAACAGGGACATATAATTTAATTAAATATGCCAATCTGGTTTAAGTCAATTATACCATGTGTAGGGATGGCTGGAAAGCACACAAGCACTGAATTGCAATGGTAAAGTGCACAGAGTACTAAGGCCAAGAAAAACAAATTCAACAAAACATGAGGGGAAAAGGCAAACAGTTGGGGGGAAAACCCTAAGGTTGTCAAGCCTAACACCAAATATAAAAAGAAAACTTTTTTTCACAGCAGAAATGAGATTTCCATTATTATTATTTTTTGATCAAGATACAAGAGCTGGTCTTCAAGTCATGGAGGTCATCTGGAGGACAGTCACTTCCCACACTTAGGCCCCTATTTATGAGGGTCTAGTGTCAATCCAACACCACATTAGCATCATTTTTTTTTAACTGTATGTGGCATTGGAAGGCCAAAAACACTGCACCATATTTACATAGTGGTGCAATGCTTGCCTTGCGCCACTTTGCATCTCCTTGCGCCACATTATGCCTGCACCAGGCATAGTATATGCAAGGGGGAGTTACGGAGCTGGGGGGCAGAAAAAATGGTGCAAAGAAATCTAAGAGATTTGTATGCGTCATTTTTAATACCTGCTAAGAGCAGGCAATAAACAGAGGCCCCCATTGTTTTCAATGGGCATATGGGCGTTTTGCAGGATTAGAGTTACATTTTTTTACATTAATCCTGCAAAGCGCCGGACTAGCATAAAAAATTATGATGCTAGTACCCCTAACTACCGTCATGGTGCACCATATTTTAAAAATAGCACACACATGGTGGCATTATGGGTATACT
The DNA here is from genome assembly GCF_031143425.1 of Pleurodeles waltl. Taxonomy (NCBI): domain Eukaryota; kingdom Metazoa; phylum Chordata; class Amphibia; order Caudata; family Salamandridae; genus Pleurodeles; species Pleurodeles waltl. The sequence continues at coordinate 853,193,551 of NC_090438.1, read as the reverse complement.
AAGGGTGCTGTACCACTTTTAATAAATCTGCCCCTACATCTCCAAGATATTGCCCTCATCCACGTTTGTGTCTTGCGGAGTCTTATACATTTTGGGTATGACATTTTTCTTCATTTCAATCATGGTACATTTCTCTTTGTTATGAGGTGAGATCATTTTACAGCTGTGCTAAACACCTACTCTGAGTATTCACTGGCTACATAACATGCACAATATGTCAGTGCTTGCCTAATAAGTTCTGACCACCGTTTCTGTTTCCCATTCCACTATAAGTCATCCGCGATTGACCCAGGTAGACCTAGGTTTCATCATGCAAGTAGTATTGTGCCATCTTCCTAAGTGTTATAGTTTTTCACATTGTCTGTTTTGAAGTTGCCAGCAGCTGGGTTCTTCATTTAACTCTTAGTATATTCATAAGCTAATCCATTGCAGATGTTGTAAGAGAAAGTGATTACTTTTGTTGCTGTAGGTGTAGTAGTGTGTGTTTTTTTACTGCTGCCACAGTTGAGACATGCTTCCTGGCTCAGAGTCATCAATGTGCACTGCAGAGGTTGAAGGCAGCACTTCAGTGCTACAATGCCCTCAATATTGTAGTCTTCTAGCCTCCATTATGCTTGTATCTACGTATATACAACCATTTTTGAGGTTTGACATCATTGTTACCACATCTGATTCTATTATGACTCCCTCTGTCGTCAATGGCTGCATAGGGCACCCTCCTACACTGTTCATGCCCCCTTGATGGCAACTTTCATTTCAGTAAGATTGGGACATTTTCTATTTTCTATTATCTTTCTACAGACAGTCCTTTGGGATTACCATTCTGGGGGTACAGCTAATGGTTAGCACCCTTGTTTGACCACAGGTCCCCCTCCGTATTGGTATTCCATCACAATATGGCTGCCATTTTTTTGTTACAAAAACATCTCTACAATATGCCGCCCCTATTTCCTATTCCTAACCCCATTACAAAATAGCCACCACTCTTTTACTGTTAGGGAATTCCTTCAAGATGGCCGCCACTATTTTCTATTCCTAACCCCTTACAAAATGGCCACCACTCTTTTATTGTTAGGGAATTCCTTCAAGATGGTTGCCGCTTTTCTCCAGTCCTCTTTCTGGCTTGATGCCCCACCACTATTTACAAACCCCTCTCCGGCTATGTCTCATTTTTTCTGGGACACGGAGCAGGGGTAGGTTATCCACCCGGTGGCCACACGAGCGGGGTAAGTCCTATGTTACCTTTCTTTAAGGAGCAGAAGAGTAACTATCTGTATTGCAGACCACTTTCTTTGCCCCTTCTTGATCCTTGGTGGGAGCTGTCATTAAACATTGGACACTACTATGACCCTGTGTCTTCATTATTAATACTATTGGTGTACATTATTGGACTGGCGATTGTCTACACTATACACATTTTTGGACATGTTCGACTTGTGATTTGAGATTATTTTGACAATTTGAATTTACTAACAATATTCCACATAGTTATGGCGATTACCTGTGTCCTCATACTTAGGACTTTCTGTTATTGGACATGTTTGAGCCATGATTTAAGTTTGTCCTGAATAGTTTGAATGGATTTATAATCCTTGAGATATTTATACTTGTTATCTATGACATGTCATCTATATCTATACTTAGTTCACTATACAGACCTGGACCACTGATGCTTATTGCTATCCCGATGGGGCCCATAATTTAATACAAGGAGGGTAAGGATTCATCATCTCAATTGAGAGGAGTCTGTTTGATTTATATTTCACCGTGTGATACACTGCACATTAGGGTTTCTCACCGGAATGAGCTCACTGTGCACATGGTTATATTTGAATTTTGAGTCCGTTTTTTTGCTCTTTGTAGGTTTTTGTGGTACAAAGAAATCCCGTATTGGATTATAACATGTGGATTAGGTACGTTTTTTGGTCCTGACGAATCTCACTGATCTTAACAGACATTTTGCACGAGAAACATGTTGACCCCGATAATAGAAGTATAGTTAGTTCTGTACTCTAACTCTCCACATTCCCCCAATTCAGGGACTGACAGTTTTTTTGTTTCTGAGGGTGGACTAGACATTACTTCTAATCCTTACCCACACTCTGTTTTTAATAATGACAGGGGTCTGGGTTGATTAAATACGATATTTCCAGAACTCTAGCCATTTTTATTTTCACATACCCATATACCAGTCCCACATACTAGCACTCAGCTACGGGCATTCTTTACACTCAAAAGATCTCTGGCAAAAAGCCCCCACGAGGGGCCCATCAGGCATTGCAGTGCCGGCCTGACTAGGAGCAAATGCCCGATGATGAAGCATGTCACCATTTGGTGAGTGAGGGCTCTTGTTCTAATAAAAGAAGACTCATAGACTCTATTACTTACTGTATACATTTGTACTAGTCTATTGGCTGGAACTGTGTACTTTAGTTTTTTTGGTATTATGATGGGAGTACCGTACACAGGACCAACTTTTCTCTAAACACTCCCGACATATTAGCCCTTCTTTGTTTGTATTCTATAATATGGACTGTCCAATGGCCTTGGGCGATTTACATTTGGTTTCAAATAAACCCAAACATTTGTCTTTTTTTTAGTACACCTTTGTTCTGCAATTCCTTTTACAACATTATGTTGTTCCTGAAAAATTTGTGTTGTCTGCCTACAGTTGTGTGTGTTTCAGCCTGCTTGCTGATCCTTTTGCTGTTGTTTTCAACATCTGACATTGTGGGTATTGCTGGTGTCACCCAAGACAAAGGTATATTTTGACTGTATGGATATGTGGGTGTAAATGCAATTGTGGTGCCACTGCTTTGTGTTCTCTTTGGTATGGTAAGTATTTCTTCTTGTGGTGTCCAATGTGAGCATGTATGGTATTAGAATTGTCCCCTTGGTATGGATTGATTGTAGAATAATCTCAAGCTTGAGTTTTCTTAGTACAGACAGGGAGGGTGTTAATTTGTCCTACCTTTGTTTGCATTTGACTTTGCATGTGTTCATTTAGGTGTGTGTACTGTGCAACTGCTTCTCATAAATGTATGTGCCATGCAGTTTGAGTTGTATTTGCTTTATTGACTTGCACTTCCACATTGTGTAGATTGCCATGTCACTTGACTCTAGTATTATTTGCCCCTGAGATACATGTAGGGCTAGTTCCTGTGCAAATGTTGTTTTTGGAGCGTGTGCAATGTGAAATGTGTCCCAGTGCAGCATCCTTCCCTGAGTGCTCCTGATGCCCTCACCCCTATTGTGCAGGGTTTACTTGCAGAGTGAACTTAGGATATTTATCTCTCTGATTTTTGTGCATTCCATTGTCCTTCCATTGTTTTGCAATGTGGGTGCTGTGTGTGTCCATTGCAGGGCTGGTTCATGGAAGAGGTGTTTGTAGTCCATGAGACATCCATACATATGTATGTTGAATGTGATGGCATATGTGCAGTTGAGTGTGTGAGTTGAATTTGTAGATGTGATTTTGCTGTGTTGTTGGTTTTGTCTGACACAATGTTGTGTACACTTCACTGTCCCTGTGCCTGAGATGAGCAGACATGTATTTTTGTGTAGCGTTCCTGTGCAGTCTGAGTGACCTGCCCCAAGGGGGGTTATTCTGGCTGGGTTTGTGTCCTTCTTTGTGAATGATTGTGAACCAGGACAAAATTACATGTACTTGATGCCAATAGAATGACCACTACTATATGATGTGGATGACTGCGCAACAATCTGTTGTTGAACGTTATGACACAGGTACATGTGTGTACTTATAGTTGGTTGCATCCATGATGGTGTGGATTTTGTGCACCTTTGATGATCAGCAGCAGCGGCTGGATGTGTGTAATGGGCTCTGTGGTGGCACAGGACGTGTAAGGCTGCCTGTAGGTGAGTGTCTTCCTTTATACTATCTGTTTCCATGTGCTGAGACATGGTGGTTGGACTGCCACAATCACTTTGTCTGTGTGCAACCTTATAATGAGTCAGGTGGAAACAGTGTCTCCGCAGCCCTGTTTGTGCTGCCTTGTGACTGCTGCAGTCTGTGCTACCTGCCGATGGGGGTTGGATTGCCACAGCCGCCATGCCAGTCCACAAATTGCCAAACTCATTATGAGGCCCTGAGTGTAAAGTGCTGCACATTTAGTCTGTGGCTTGCCAAATGGGCCACATACCTGATGTGAGGTTGATACATCTAACAACACTCTCCTTCATTGCCTAACTAGCCAGTTCTAACACTTGATGGTGCAATGCTCGATGATTGTTGGAGATTGGATTATTATTTGGGGCAGGTGAAACCTAAAATTCAATAAATTAACGTGAGCTAAGCCTCCTAGTAGCTATAACACAGAGTAGACAGGGCAATGTGTAAAGTATTTAGGCAGTACAACAACAGTAATAACGTCAAAATGCAACACAATAAATATCCTAAACTGAATTACAAAAATAAATTACATTTAGTAAACAAAATGAGACCAAAAAGACAAAAATCCTATAAGAAGAACTGGAGATATACATTTTTGTAGTTTATGTAAGAATAGCGACAAGAAGGACAAAGTGACAATGAAAGTCAATGGTTGAGGTAGTCAAGGACCTAGAACCTTTTCAAATATTTTGTGTTCTGACTTATAGGCCAATTTAGAGTTTAGTATCTGGCTTTCACTTTGTCAGGGTGATGGAATAAAGTGCCCCAGATACCATGAAGGAGTCCCTACCTGCTGAATCTGTCTGCCAGGCCAATAGACAACTCTAGCATTGGCAGGAACTGCGATCATGGTGGCTTCTGTCAATGGATTGTACGTTTGAGGTAAGTCTCTGTCAACACGATGGAGCCACATATCAAACATACAATTTTTGTTTTGTTTTGTTTTTAAAACAAAAACCTAAACCAAGATTTTGATTTAGAAATTTAAAAAAAGCATTGCCCCCAATGGACGTTTTCTCTCATGATGAGGGGGGCATTTTTCAGTTTTCACTGTTTCTTACTACCAGGTGACGAACAGTAAAAACCTGCATGCGTTCACCCACTCTAAATTGGGGGGCAAACACATGACCAAACCTCTGATGGCCATTACTCCATCAGGCTATCGTAGGTGGAAGAGACAGAGTTGTTTCCGCTGTCAACATAATCCATCTCTTAATGAGATGGGTCGACCTTCAGGTTGGTGAAGATGGTACTACATCATCGGTTCAATGGCGCACCCACTCTGCCAAACTATAAGTCAGGCCCAAAGTCCTTTAAGTCCCAATCTACACACGAGTAGACTTCTAAAGAAGCTTATGATCTCAATGAAGACACTTAGGCCCTCATTACAACCATGGCGGTCAGTGGAAAAGCGGCGGTAAAACCGCCAATAGGCCGTCGGGAAAAAATTTTAATTATGACCATAGCGGAAACTGCCAACATAGACAGCCACTTTAACACTCCGACCGCCATGGCGGTACGAACAAACAGCATGGCGGTCACCGCCAACAGACAGGCAGAAGACAATGTACCGCCCACACTATTATGACAGGCCAATCTGCCACATTTTCCAGGGTGGATTCAACGTGAACAAAAACACAGCGGAAACAGAACTTGGAAGGGAAAATACTCACCTCTACACACCCCACGTGGAACCAGGACGCCATGGAGCCTGAACTCAAATACTCCCTGCGATAGTCTTCCTGCTCCTCTACCAGGAGCACGACCGACGGCGACGACAACCACGGTGGGTACTGCACCTACAACACAGGGGAGGGGGGGAGGGAAAAGAGAGTGACACACACAAGCAACACGCAACACCCCTACCCCCACCCACAACACCATACACACAAATACATGGTGCAACATTACATTTACACCCCCCAACCCCCCCTTGAATAACGCAAGGACAAAATGAAATGATTGTAACCATTGTAATCAAGAAAAATCCATTTGCCAAAAATATATATACACTATAAACAATTATGTACACCAAGAATTCAAGTCCAGGTATTGAACCTATATAGTCCGTGGACCACTGGGCCCAAAATGCATGGGCGAGGCCCACACTCGATACCCAATGGAAACGGAGAGAACACTGAAGGGGCATCAGATCGAAATAAAACAGGCACCTCAGGGAGAAGGGAACAGGGGCACCTCAGCCGGATGAGTGCACGACGCCAGCTCCACGAGGGGGCTCCATGCCCATTGATGTATCCTGGGGAGTGCAAAGCCACAGTCTCTCAAGTCTCTCCAGTGGGTGGGTTGCCCACTGCTTTATCCTGGGGAGTGCAAAGCCACAGTCTCTCAAGTCTCTCCAGTGGGTGGGTTGCCCACTGCTTTATCCTGGGGAGTGCAAAGCACAGTCCCTCAAGTCTCTCCAGTGGGTGGGTTGCCCACTGCTTTATCTTTGGGAGTGCAAAGCCACAGTCTTTCAAGTCTCTCCAGTGGGTGGGTTGCTCACTGCTTTATCCTGGGGAGTGCAAAGCCACAGTCTCTCAATTCTCTCCAGTGGGTGGGTTGCCCACTGCTTTATCCTGGGGAGTGCAAAGCCACAGTCTCTCAAGTGGATAACAGGCTCCACTGGTTCTGGAGGGGGCGTTGTGCCCAGAGTGCTTCATCCTGCCAAGGACAGAGGTAGTGGATGTATTTCTCCACTGGTTCTGGAGGGGGCTTTGTGCCCAGAGTGCTTCAAGGACAGAGGTAGTGGATGTCTTTCTCCACTGGTTCTGGAGGGGGCTTTGTGCCCAAAGTGCTTCATCCTGCCAAGGACAGAGGTAGTGGATGCCTTTCTCCACTGGTTCTGGAGGGGCCTTTGTGCCCAGAGTGCTTCATCCTGCCAAGGACAGAGGTAGTGGATGTAACACTCCACTGACAGTGGGGCAACATGGAATCTGCCCAGGCCCCTGGAACTGACCACCAGCCTCGTACGAATGACCACTGGGGATGGCAGCCATGTCTGCGGTGGTGCCACTGGCAAAGGATGTCGTGGGCCCGCTAGCGGTGCTGGCTGTGGGGTCAGTAGCTGCTGTGCTTGCGGCGGTCATTGTGGCGGCAGTGCTGGTGGCTGCCTCACTGACTGCGGTGCAGGTGGCTCGCTCACTGACAGCGGTGCAGGTGGCTGGCTCACTGACAGCGGTGCTGGTGGCTGGCTCACTGACCGCAGTGCTGGGGGCGGTGTCCGTAGCGGCGGTGCTGATGGTGGGCTCACTGACTGCAGTGCTGCTGAAGGGCACAGTGTCTGCGGTGCTGGTGAAGGGCTCAGTATCTGGGGTGCTGGCGGTGGTGTCTATGGCGGCGGTGCAAGTGGCGGTGCCAGTGGCGGTCTTGTCCGCCGTGCAGGTTGGCGGCGTTGTTTACTTGCCTTTCATTTTCAGGCCCATTCCCACCTTGGATGGTGGCGCAGCTGTCTTGCCACTTCTAACAAGGGTCTTGCCTGAGTCCTTGGTGGCAGGTGTTTTGGCCTTCTCCCTCCGGGATGTGGGCAACTTCTTCTGTTTTGGAGGTGGGGGAATGTCCTTGGCCTCGCTCCTTGGGACACTGGCAGCCCTGTTCTTTGGAGCACTCCAAAAACCGGCTATTGCTAGCATCACTGTGCCCAGTGATGTGGTGGCTGAGGTGCTGGGTTGGGAACTGGAAAGGCGGGCCCTAGGGGACGGACAGGGGGGGAGGTGTAGGGAAGCGGTCAACATTTGATAGGAAACGTTTTTTAGACACACTGGGACAGGTAGATGGAGGGGGTTTGGGAGTGGAGGAAGAGGTAGTGGTTGTAGGAGGTGTTCGTTTGCTGACTTTGGGTGAAGATGCATGGGATGGAGGCTGTCGTGAGGTGGTTGGCTGTTGGGTGGGTGTGTGACTGCGTTTGTGTACTTTGGGAGGAGGGCTCACAGACACACTGGTAGAGGACACAGGGGATGTGTGAATGGTAGTGGGGGTGGTGAGTGCTAGTGAGCGGTGTGGGGTAATGGGCGTGCTGGTGATGGAGGTAGTGGCTGAAGATGTAGTGCATGCAGGTGTGAGTGGAGATGTGACAGGGAGGGAGGAGGGAGACGTGGAGGAGGGGAACACAGTGGGGGCAGTGGATGTTGGTATGTGTGCATGGGTATGATGCTTGTGTGAGTGCTTGTGGGATGTGTGGTGCTTATGTTTGCCAGAGCCAACCTTCTAAGTTGAGGTGTGTGCATGCTGGTCTGATGGTGTGCTTGGGATAGGCTCAGGTACTGGGGATTGGGTTTGGGTGGAGGAAGTTGGAGGGGGGAGGCTGGACACAGGGACAATGACTGCCATCAGTGCAGAGGCCAGAGCCTGAAATGCTCTTTGTTGGGCTGCCTGGCCAGAATGAATGCCCTCTGGGTATGTATTTGTCTGTTGCAACTGCCTCTCTACACCCTAGATGGCATTCAGAATGGTAGACTGGCCAACAGTGAGGGATCTCAGGAGGTCATTAGCCTCCTCACTGAGGGCAGCAGGGCTGACTGGGGCAGGGCCTGAGGTGCCTGGGGCGAAGGAGATGCCCACCCTCCTGGGTGAGCGGCCACTGGACATGCGCTGAGGGGCTGCTGGGAGGGAGGTGCTGGTAGGGGGGTGGGGGCTGTACCTGTAGATGCAGTGGGCACTGAGGGGCCCACCACCGCAAGGGAACTCCCATCAGAGGAAGAGTCGGTGTCGCTGGTTTCAGCTCCTGTCGCCGCCGTGGAGTTCCCCTCACCCTCCATCCCACTGGTGACTTCAGACTCCGTAGTCTCGCCCTCCAGGGCCATGTGGGATGAAGCTCCCTCCTGCTCCGGTGGCACAGCTGCTCTGCCTGATGATGCTAATGCACACAAGAACAGGGAGACCACAAAAATGGGAGAGGATGGAGTGGGGTGCACTTAGCCTGCCTCACAAAGGGTCCTTGCCTACAAAGCTCGCCATAGCCTAGGGGAACCCACTGTCCATCTCCCCCACCCAGACACCTCCAATGCGCGCAGAGTCAGATGGATGTGATGGTACTCACCCCATTGTGGCTGCTTTGATGCCCTCAAGCACCCATCCAACTCTGGATACGCGACCGCCAGGATCCAGAACATCGGGGGGTCATGGTGCGACGGGCACCCCTCCCACATTGGGAGGCCATCCCCAGCTGGGCCTCCGCCGTCTTCTTGCTCCAACGGCGAATGTCCTCCCACCTTTTACGGCAGTGGGTGCTCCGTCTGTGGTGGACCCCCAGGGTCCGGATGTCCTTGGCGATGGCACGCCAAATATCCTTCTTCTGGTGGGTGCTGACCTACAGTAATAGTACAGGGGAAATGGAGAAGATATAACCGTCCGTGCCGCCACAGTCATTGTCCCACGTTCCCACCCTTTGCCTGACACACATACACTCACTGTCTGCTCATGCAGGCCTCAGTCCCCCCCATATCTTCCATCCACACCACTCCAAACAGGCATTGGCCATACAGCATGCTCACAGTGTACTCACCTGTTTGTCTGGAGGACCGTAGAGTAGCGTGTACTGGGGGAGGACCCCATCCACTAATTTATCTAACTCCTCCGATGCGAAGGTAGGGGCCCTTTCCCCAGACACATGAGCCATCGTCGCTTCCAGACTGAGGTCACAGCACCACTTGGAGTGTAGGTCCGCTCCTGTCGAAGATCAGGTATCAAGTGAGTAAACAGACCGAAAACGGCAGTCACGTCCACGGTGGTGCGTACCGTCACCGCCGGCGTACATCGTCATTGGCTCCTGGGACCCATAGGGCCCAATGTTAACCAATGCAGGATTGCGCCGCATCTTTGACCGCCTACTGCGACTGTGTACAATGCCAGCGCAGTTACCTCATATCCCCTTGTCCCACATTACAGGTCAGGCAGCCTCCATTTCAGGGGGCCACATGGCATTACTTTTAAATGCGTCACACATATTTAGGACTTCATATACACAGAGACAGGCACATAGCGTATTGACAAATGTGTGCAATAAAAATGTTTTTTTACTACCTCAGTATTGGCTAACTCTGTGCTCGCTGTTCTCATCCATAGGGCACGTCCGCTGGGGCAGGTGAGGAGATGGCGACATCCTCCGGTGTACAGACCACTGGTGGACCTGTCGACAATGGAAGAGAGACATGTAATAGTCACCTACAGACTTGATCGTGCCACTATCCAGGAACTGTGTGCCCAGTTGGAACCAGACCTGATGTCAGCTATCCGCCATCCCACTGGAATCCCCCCTCTAGTGCAGGTCCTGTCAATACTCCATTTCCTGGCAAGTGGGTCTTTTCAAACATCAGTGGCCATTGCATCAGGGATTTCCCAGCCTATGTTCTCAAACGTGTTGTCCAGAGTGTTGTCTGCCCTGCTGAAACACATGCACAGCTACATTGTGTTCCCTCAGGTGGAGGATTTGCCTACAGTGAACAGTGACTTCTATGCCCTAGGACATATTCCCAACATCATAGGGGCCATTGATGGGACACATGTGGCCTTGGTCCCCCCGCAGGAGTGAACAGGTGTACAGAAACCGGAAGAGCTACCATTCAATGAATGTGCAGATGGTGTGTTTGGCTGACCAGTACATCTCCCATGTGAATGGCAAGTTTCCTGGCTCAGTGCATGACGCTTACATTCTGAGGAATAGCAGCATCCCTTATGTGATGGGGCAAGTCCAGAGGCACCGTGTGTGACTAATAGGTGAAGACAAGGACCCTATACCGTGTGAATAGTTGTCTGGGTCTGGGGTTGTCCCTAAGGATTAGTGTGTGTCTAACAGTTGTCTCTCGACATTTGCAGGTGACTCTGGTTACCCCAACCTGTCATGGCTACTGACCCCAGTGAGAAATCCCAGGACAAGGGCAGAGGAACGCTACAATGAGGCACATGGGTGAACTAGGAGAGTGATAGAAAGGACCTTCGGACTCCTGAATGCCAGGTTCCTGTGCCGCCATATGACAGGTGGTTCCCTATTCTACTCACCAAAGAATGTGTGCTGGATCATCGTGGCCTGCTGTATGCTGCACAACTTGGCTTTGCGACAACAGGTGCCTTTTCTGCAGGAGGATGGTCCAGAAGGAGGTCTTGTGGCAGCTGTGGAGCCTGTTGACTGTAAAGAAGAGGAGGCAGAAGAAGAGGACATAGACAACAGAAACAATGTGATCCAGCAATACTTCAAGTGAGACACAGGTAAGAAGACATCACTGCCTCCTACATCTGATACAATTGTTAGACCTATCATATGTCTGTCACTTTCACCCAGTGTATGGACCCTGACTTGTCACTTTGCCTCTCCATTTCACAGATGTGGGTCCCACTGTGTGACCTCTGCTATGTTACCTCATGGACTAGAGCTGTGTGACATAGGTATGTTGACAATACAATGGACATTGCTATTTTCCTCAGTTATTGCAAATACACATTTGTGAAGGCACAGACTGACTCTAGATTGTTTTGTGATTCAAGGGTGTTTATTTAAGTGCAAAATAGTGGAGGGGGTTGTAAAATGGTCAGGGGTGATGGTGGAGGAATGTTCATGGTAGAGTCCAGTCTATTTGTCTCACAGGTGCATTGTCCAAAGGAGCATAGGAAGTGGAGCTAAGGCAGTTTAAGGATGGACAGGGTGACAAAGTGGGACAGAAGGATGACATTCAGGGTGGTCTCATTTCTTGGCGGGGGTCTTGGCATTGTTCTCTGTCTTTGTCCTGGATCTCAGGGACCGCTTGCGGGGTGGTTCTCCATCTGCAGGGGGTGGGGTGCTAGTGTCGTGGCCCTGTGGCGGTGCCTCCTGTCCACTAGCGCCGGCGGAGGTGGTGGGCAGTTCATCGTCCAGGCTAGTATCAGGGACCCCTTGTTGTGCCACTGTGTCCCTCCTGGTGTTCACAAGGTCCTTCAGCACCCCTACAATGGTGACCAGGGTGGTGTTGATGGACTTGAGTTCCTCCCTGAACCCCAAATCCTGTTCCTCCTGCAGCCGCTGGGTCTCCTGAAACTTGGCCAGTACCATTGCCATCGTCTCCTGGGAATGATGGTACGCTCCCATGATGTTGGAGAGGGCCTCGTGGAGAGTGGGTTCCCTGGGCCTGTCCTCCCCCTGTCGCACAGCAGACCTCCCAGTTCCCCGGTTTTCCTGGGCCTCCATCCCCTGAATCGTGTGCCCACTGCCCCCAGGTCCCTGCTGTTCTTGGGGTGGTGGGTTTGCCTGGGTTCCCTGTAGTGGTGGACACACTGCTACTTGACGTGTCCTGGGGACAGAGGTATGGGCCCGCTGGGTGGGTGCTGTGCTAGTGTTTCCTGAGGGGGGAGGCTCTGTGGTGGCCTGTGACTGTGTCAGGGGAACCGACTGTCAAGAGGTTCCAGATGGACCGGGCTGGTCATCTAGATCCAGTTGGACGGAGCTGCTGTCATCACTGTGGGCCTCTTCTGTGGGGGGGTGGACATGTCTGGATTCTGCTGTCCGGTGACGTTGGGTAGGGGTCCTGCAGGGGTGTAAAGGCATGATTATTGCATCTGTGTGTGCCATGGTGTGCAATGGGTGGGTGACCCTGTACCCCAGTGCTTACATTCTTGTCTAGGACCTTGTGTGATCATTGTTTTGGGGTCTGTGTGGGTATCTGTGGTGGACATGCTTTGGTGATGGGTGTCCATGCTTTATTGTTGCATGCAGGGCTTGGTGTTGCGATGTGTGGTTTGTGATAATGGGACATATGTGAGGAGTTGGAGTGATGGGGGTGAGGTTGAGGGTGGGGGTATGTGATAGCATGCAGGTAGGGTGGGGGATATGGTAGTTAAAGATTTGACTTACCAGAGTCCATTCCTCCTGCTACTCCTGCGAGGCCCTCAGGATGCAGTATAGCCAAGACCTGCTCCTCCCATGTTGTTAGTTGTGGGGGAGGAGGTGGGGGTCCGCCGCCAGTCCTCTGAACTGCAATGTGGTGTCTTGAGAGCACGGAACGCACCTTCCCCCGTAGGTCGTTCCACCTCTTCCTGATATCATCCCGTGATCTTGGATGCTGTCCCACTGCGTTGACCCTGTCCACGATACTGCGCCATAGCTCCATCTTCCTAGCAATGGAGGTGTGCTGCACCTGTGATCCCAATAGCTGTGGCTCTACCTAGATGATTTCCTCCACCATGACCCTGAGCTCCTCCTCAGAAAACCTGGGGTGTCTTTGCAGTGCCATGGGGTGGTGTGGGTGATGTGTGAGGTGGTGTGTGTTGTGATGTGTGAGGGGATGTGTTTGTGTGTGTTGTGTGAGGTGCGTGGATGTTGTGTGAGTGATGGTGTTGAGTGCCTGTGGATGCTACTTTGTTGATGGTGGTGTCTCTCTCTGGCCCTCTGTCGCAATTGTGGTCGTAAGGGTTTGTGGCTGATGTGGGTGTGTGTTTTATATTGTATTGAGTGTGTGGGTATGGTGTGTATATTTCGATTTGTCCAATGTGGTTGTGTTTTGTAAATGTGTGTGCATTTTGAGCGCGGCGGTGTGTACCGCCAATGGAATACCGGGGGAAAGACCGCCGCGTGGATCCGTGGGTCGTGATAGTGTGGGTGTATTCCTGTGGGTGTGACGGTGTTGGTTTTGTTATCGCCAGTTTATCACTGACCTTTGGTGTGGCGGACATGTGTGGGTGTCTGGATTTTGGCGGATTCCGGGCTGTGGGTCGTAATAGCTGTAGCGGAATTCTGCGGCGCCGGCGGTGTGTTGGTGGTCTTCTGCACGGCGGTAAGTGGCATTTGCCGCCAATGTTTTAATGAGGGCCTTAGAGGCTCACAAAATGTCAGGAAGCATACAACAGCAGGCTGTAGTTCAAGTTCAGTTGCCACTGGCAGCTGGACATTTGCAGGAAAGGACACTTGTGACTTTTTTGCATCCAGTAGCTTGAACAGTAAACCAGTCTTAAGACCCATGAAGTCCACTTCTTTGTCCTGGGTAAAAGAAGCAGCAGATCCAGCTCTTTAGGGCTCCTCTAAGGTCACAGATAACCTCTCCAGTCCTTTTCTGTTCTTTCAGCAGTGTCCTGTAAGGGGTGCTTGCAGATACCACATTTATGCTTGCCAGGCCAGGGAAAAGACCCCGGGTATGTCCTAAAGGCAACCTATGTACTCCCAATAAATGCAGAGACAGAAATCTGGCAGGACAAAAGCAGAGTTTTCCAGCAACAAGACAGTAGATAAACAAAAACTGTCATGGTATTTTGTTTGATCCCTTTTAAGTGTGCCTCAAGTGTTATATGTGATCCCCAACAGAGCTATCAAACAGGGTTTGAAACTCCATCAGATTTAACACACAACACTGTAATGTCAAAAACAATGCCCACAACCTTACCCTTTGCATATTCAAGCTGAACTGTCAATCGAAGCAAAATCTTGTGTAACTCCTGGGAGGATTTTCAAATCTCTTTTACACACAATGCAGTGTTAATCACTGGCTGGAAGAAGTTAGAGAGAAAATGCAAATTACTCTCTAGGAACATCATACAGAGAAAATGTAATTTTTGGAAGTTACTTTTCTTTAATATGTATTAGAAATCTGACTTACACATTGAATTGGATTTTTGATAACTACTACAATTGTGATTTAAAAACTTTTCTAGCTAGTCACATTTCTCAGATACATTATTAGGATTTTAAGGACATCTAGGCCTACCACAGTGAAAATAGCATTTGTGCACCAGCCACTGTAAGGACTTCTTAACTTTAAATTTCTATTTGTCCCACATTTAGATGGCATGCACCTTGTGTTTTGGGCTACAAGGCCCATATAGGGGTGACAATACATAAAAGGGATGTTTTAATCTGTCAAAAGGGTTTATATTGACAGGTCACATTGAGATTTGTACACTGCTACAGTTAGGCTACACATTGTAGAGCTGAAGCAGTCTTTCCACTGACAGTGTAGCAGGTGGCATATAAGGTGCTGCAGTCCATGGTGACATTCAACATCCAGACCCTGGATACACTTAGGGGCTTATTTATAAGTCCCTGTGCACTGCAGAACATCACAAGGCCACATAAAGCCACCCTGCTTTGCTTTTCATGGCCTTGCAGCTATAGACTGAAGCAATGCAGCACACCTCACTGCATTTCCACACCCTGAAATAGGGAGGCATGCCATGTGTCCCTATATAACACCCATGGCATTTGACACATTTTCGAGATTTACAAGATTTTGTAAACCTGGGAACGCATAAAAAGCTTATGCCTCCCCAGGGGAGGAGTAAGGGAGGCACAACAAGGAGAAATACCTTTATTTCTCCTTGTTCATTCTGCAGCAAACATAGAAAGAGGAAGGTGTCCCTTCCTGCACAGAAACAAATATCCCTGCAATGCACGCACCCTTGCACCATGGTGCAACGTTGCCTGCTTTGGTGTGTGGCAGCCCATTGTGCACCAGGAAAGGGGAAAAGGATAGGAATGTGCTGCATCTCATAGATACAGCATATTCCTGCCCTTTTCATGTGATGTAGGGAAGCACAGCAAATATCCTTGCAGTGCTGCCCTGTTCCAAAAACTCTTAAATGAGGCCCTTAGTACCACATACTACAGACTTATAGGCAGTTAGGAAAATATAAATTCATCCATGTTTAAAGGGGGAGTGCAGGCACATTAATACTTGTTACCACAGTAAGGTTTACAGACTTCTAAAGCCAGCAAAAATATACAGTCCAACAAAAAGCAGAAATCTGGGGTGAGCACACAGAAACAACACATTTCCTGCACATATCAAGAGTTGAAAACTAGGTTTGACTTGGAACTATCTATTTTGTACAGAGGACCTCTGCAAAATCAAGAAACCCCTCTCCTTTTTAAAAAAGATAGGGAGGACTGGTGCTAACCTTTTGACCATCATCCCATTGTATAAACAGAGAGGGTGATTTAGTGAGTGAGCATAGACTTCATAGTTGGTGTTGTGGCAGGTGATTTTTTTTCTACTGATATCACTGCAAGTGAGCTATCTGGAGTCATCATTTCACACACTTCTTCCTCACTTCTACCTCCTTCTATTTGTTTGATAACCTCTCTCCCCTATCGTTGTGCAGTTCTCTTCTCATACAAATGCATGCTAGGTTTTCACATTGCTTCCATTGATGGACTGGTTTGTAGAAAATTGTCCAGTTTATGATGTGGTCCTCAGGAGGCCTAGTGTACTGAAATTCCAAACTGAGGAGGAGAGCTTTGTAATGGGGCCAAAGACTGAAGAACGTGTTGGTGGAGTTAGGCAGTTATGGTTGGCTTTCTCTTGGGCTAACTACAACTGCAGTGGGGATGGTGGTTTCTGCAGGTCTTGAAGTACTTGAAAAGATGACAGGAGCTGATTTTGGCAATACTACATGAATCAGAGCATACTGAATTAAAGTGATCTGCACTTCCTCTGTGCCACTCTCCACATTAACAACCACTGTTTCATCTTCTTTTTTTCCAAGACTTTTGGCAAACATCCTTTTACCTCATCTCTGAAGGTGGGCCTCAGGCATCCAATCCATGTGGCAGTCATCTGAACAGTGCTTGAAGAAGATGTGGTGCCTTTCATTTCCTCATAGATAGTACTAAAAACAAGCTGTCTAATGGGAGAGCATTAGCAACATTATGCTCTTCTTTAGCACGCTTAACTTCTTGCACTGTTTTTTCCTATGATACAATAAGCTGATTGTATTGAGTTTCTTGTGAAGATTCAGTTTGCTGTTCAGACAAATTAATTTTGGATTCCCTGATCTAAGCCATTCTTCTAGTCACTGCAGTGCTGAGGGAAATCTTCATGTGTTTTGTTGTTGCTTGTGGCACTGTTGTGGATCCAAGGGAAATCCCCCTCCAAGAATCTCCCCACTTAGAAGAGACTGCAGCAGGGATACCTTGTAGCTGGCAAAAGAATAAAGGCATGATGCCACTAGTGGCAAATACTTGGTCTTTCGCTGTTCACTTCCTTGGCAGGAGGCAGCTACTTTGGCCTTCTGCTTTACTTTTTCTACTGTGGGTCAACAGTATGAATAGAAGCACTCAGCAGAGAGGTCACTGACATATGGTGTCAGTTTATTTATGAATCAGTATGCTCTCATCATTGCACACCCGCAGGCAATAAAAAAATAAAAGAAAGTCAGTGAGACTTGGCACATTTTCTCAATGCAATACAAGTAATCATTGCATTATCATCATCAGATTATATATACGTATTAATTTATCAACAAAATCCCTAGTGTCCCTCCAAGCATACGGGGTCCATTTGAAAGCTGAGGGCACAGTAAAAATCAAATACATTAATAGAAAAATGACTGGTCTCTCTCCAGAGCAAATGGGACTCATATGGTTTGCAGGGAAAGCAGGCAATTTAAAAAATATATATTTATAAAACAATTGTTTACCATAGACAACTACAATCTGCCAAACACCAGTAAATAGAAATGAAAAGAATAGCAGCAGATGGCCTCCCCTACTGCAAATCCCCACTTTTGGTGGGAGCTACAGCGGGAAAACACACAAAGGACAGGAGGAGTGGCCTTACCTAGGATGCACCACCCCTAAGGTGCTGCATGCGAGGTGGACTCTCCTTTCCATTTTCCTCCATCTTGGATGGAAGGAAAATAGAGATCAGGTGTAGGGAAAGGACCTCTTCCCTCTGGAAGTAGTCACTTAGTAGGTATAGCCACCCCAAGGTAGATGGCCCATTGGCCACTACCAGGTTCCCCCAAAAAGCCCACTAAATACAGTATTTAGTGGGCATCCCTAGACCAAGAACTCAGATTCAATGGACAGAAGAAGACCAGCAACAAGAAGATCCCAGGCATGAGAACTGTGGACCTGCTGCAACAAAACAATAAAGGCGTCAAACCATGCCTGCTGCTTCCAGGACATGACAATCACTGGTAAAGAGTTGTTGGACAACTGGAAAAACTTTAAAGACCCCCAGAGGGCCTTCAGCTTTTGCAAATTGCCAGAGATCTCCCTCCAGAGTGGAGGTACCACTCTCAATCCACAAGGAACCAACAAGCCAGTGAGGTCCATTTCACTGACCAGAAGCTAACCCCAGAACTGGACACCACAGCCAGACCAAACTTCACACCAAAGACTGCAAAGACAAATCCTGCCAGCATGCTAAGATTGGTGGCACTGCACCCTCCAGCGGCCGAACCATACCAATACCCTGGGTACTGGTCACCCTAACTTTGGACATCCCTAAAAGCAGCCCATCCAGGGCTGTAGAAGGATCAGGAGGAAGCCCCAGTTGAGGGACTTCAGAAGCAACCTGGACTTTCCACCAGAGTGCCCTTGTTATCCTGCAATCGACCCTCAAACCAACTTAACTACTGCTTCTGAGGGCATCCTTACTCACAGCTTTTGGATCACCAATTCTCTCTGCACCTAGCTGCCCTGTGCCCTACAACAAAGGACCAGCTGTGCCCTAAGGGTTCCACACCCCTTGCAGCCTCAATACTCCAAGGGGACCCCAAGGATTCCCCTTTAAACTTACCTGTGCAGTGCTTTTCCAAGTGGTCCCTTGCAGTGGCCCTACACCAGCTCCAAAGTCCATTTCCCGCTACTCACACCAGAATTTGGAGCCACTTGAACTTCTCCAGCAGACACAGTGTGCCCACCAATGACCTCGACCAACCTGCAAAAGATGAACTCGGTAAACCCACTGTATGATTCTATGTGTATTTTTAAAGGGTATCCTCCATTGATTCCTATGGTACATAATTACACAGAAAAAGTCTATTTGTACGACATTTTAAAAATCCATATCTCGAAAAGTACTTAAACAATTCTGATGATCTTGGTCTTAAAATGTATATAAAAATCTGAAGTATGTTTTACATTTGGTTTCAAGTTATTCCTTTGAGTGTGTGAGTTTCAAGATTGATTCTGTGAGTACAAAAAATGCTTCTCACTTCTCCAAGCTTGGTCTAACTGCTCTACTAAGCTACCACAAAAATTAGAGCATTAGGTGGTTGCCGGGACTCTCCGCACAGTGTGCCTAGCTTTGCACACTACGTAGAGAGCCAGCCTCCTACACTGATGTTCTCCACATTGACTACAAAGAAGAAGGCATTGAAAACAAAAACACAATGACAACCTACAACACACACACACAAACACGCACAAAAACTGAAATGGCAACAAACATAATGGTGCATGCCAACAAGAAATATTTTCCAAATTACTTCACTGAACTTATATGATTTTGCCAAAAAGAGTAAAATTCCAAGGATGAATCAAGCAGCAGAGAGAGCAGGCAGAGGAAGATTGATGCTTTCCCTCTGAATCCTAAACCTGAAATGACTAAGGATTGAATAAAGCAAAGTTAGAAGTCTTCCGGACAGGAGGAGGAAGATGATACTGTATGACCACTAATCTCACCATCCTAGTTGCTTTTCCTCTTTCAACCAAAATAAAATGATGCATTTCCTCCCTCAAAAATGATATAAACAACTTGCTTGGGCACAAAAACTTAACTACAATTTGATTCATGAGCTATTTTTTTCAGTTTCTGCTTCAAAGGGATACTGCTCAAGCTCAGGTCAATTGTGTTGTTCATGTACGTTAATCTTGTTGTATCTGTGCTGCTAGAATAGATATCTATTTTATGCGATAAGGAATAATGGTGTAATCTCAGATGTTACATGTTAATTACATAGAATTAAAATCCCAAGATTATACCTGAATATGCTGGAGTCTGAAATTTACTTGCCTAGTACGGACAAGGAAATTGCATGAGGCTGTGATGTTTTTCATCATCCATAGGCAATGATAGAATAACAATTTTTTATTGATTTGTATGGTCTTGCTGTTTTTGTGTTTTCATTCTATTTTATATTACCCAAATTTTATTTTATTTTGTGAGGTTTTTGTATTTTTAGAAACTGAGGGGGTGATTTAAGGAAAGTGGTGCTGCACCTAGTGCTACGTTCCTTCTGCCCCTTAGCACCCCCCTACCACCCCCATGTGTGCACTGTATTTAGAATACAGTGCACCGTGGCACAGGGTAGGAGGCAATAGTGTCAGAATTCCTGAGGTACTCTGCAGGAGTAGCACCAAAAGTTTGGCTTTACTCCTTCAGAGTCATAGGGGCCCATTGTAATCAATTGCATGCCTCCTTTTAATGCCTCCTCTGAGCAGGCAATAAAAGTGCTGAACAAATGACGCTTGAAGTCTCCTAGATTTCCTTGAGCCATTTTATTAGTCCCCCCTAATAGGGCAACACCCCATTTGCATACATTATGCCTGGCACATGCATAATGTAACGCAAAGGGTAACAAAGTGGTGCAAAGTGCACTGTGTGGCATTTTGTAAATATGGCACAGCATTTTTGGCCATCTAACACCACATTAGCGTAAAGAAATTACACTAATGTGTCATTAGAATGGTTCTAGTGGCTCTTAAATCAGCTCCTAAATATATACATTTACCATCAAGTTGTTTGGTTAGTTTATTATAAACAACAGCTCATGTAACGTTCACTTCACTTGGAAATTACTTACTGCCCAGGGCAATCTAACCAAAGTGATCGTAGGTTATTTTAATGAAGATGATTCAGCTTGTGAGACCTACTCTTTATATAGTTTTACATCCAGATCACAGTAGAAAGACTGTGAACTTTTTCGTATATATAAGAACTTGTTTTCTCTACATTAACCTTTTAAGATCTGACTTAAGGCAAATAATGAATTGAAGACTGATTTGCCTATGGCTGGGTCCAAACTGGAATGGCATTGGCAGCAAAAAAACGATGGATTTAGGCCCAGATCACTGTACTGGGGGTGAATGTTTGACAATGTTCAGCATTCCGTCCATCACTTGTTGTTTTTGCTTTGTCGCCCTAAGTGGGAAGGGTATGCCCAGACGTGGGTCCCGTGCTTCCCATGCCACTGGATTCAAGCAAGCCTGGCTGATGAGGGGTGAAACCCTGAAACCGGTACCAGGATGCTTGTTTCCAGTCCAGGGAAGACCTGGCCTAGCAGTTCGGGCTGACTGTTCCCATGGGGAACAGGGTCAAGACTGATTTGCATATGGCTGGGTCCCAACTGGAATGGCATGGGCAGCAACAAAACGATGGATTAAACCTAGATCTGTGACTGGGGGTGAATGTTTGACAATGTTCAGCATTCCGTCCATCACTTGTTGTTTTTGCATTTGTAGCCCTAAGTGGGAAGGGTATGCCCAGACGTGGGTCCCGTGCTTGCCATGCCACTGGATTCAAGCTAGCCTGGCTGATGAGAGACGAAACCCCGAAACCGGTCCTAGGATGCTTGTTTCCAGTCCAGGGAAGACCTGGCCTAGCAGTTTGGGCTGGACTGTTCCCATGGGGAACAGGGTCAAGACTGATTTGCATATGGCTGGGTCCAAACTGGAATGGCATGGGCAGCAACAAAATGATGGATTAAACCCAGATCTGTGACTGGGGGTGAATGTTTGACAATGTTCAGCATTCCGTCCATCACTTGTTGTTTTTGCATTTGTCGCTCTAAGTGGGAAGGGCATGCCCAGACGTGGATCCCGTGCTTTCCATGCCACTGGATTCTAGCTAGCCTGGCTGATGAGGGGTGAAACCCCAAAACCGGTCCTAGGATGCTTGTTTCCAGTCCAGGGAAGACCTGGCCTAACAGTTCGGGCTGGACTGTTCCCATGGGGAACAGGGTCAAGACTGATTTGCATATGGCTGGGTCCAAACTGGAATGGCATGGGCAGCAAAAAAACGATGGATTAAACCCAGATCTGTGACTGGGGGTGAATGTTTGACAATGTTCATCATTCCGTCCATCACTTGTTGTTTATGCACCTATTCAAGCAAAGACAATAAATGCGTCTGTTTTAAGAAAAAAAAACCTCATAGTTAGATAGAATCAAAGTAGTGGGAAACTAAATTGTGACTATTGATGGAAAAAAAACACTCTCAGTAAAGTGTTAAAAGCCTTTTCGTCACACACATCTAACCAAGCAATCTCTGCAGAGGGCAGGATCTATAATTTTTGATCAAGCAAAATTAAGAACATTTTGTAGACACCGCTATGTGTATCATGAGCTAAAATGTAGTTTAAATGTATTGCATGTTAAAATAAGATGGCATAATGCAGAGGCAAGGGCCCTTACCTAGACGAAATGACAGATGACAATAAAAGTCCCTCGTGTGTGGCCTTTTATGAATTTAAGGGGTGTGTACTAGCAAGCAATATGCTATTTAATTCAGCAAAACGGAAACCCTTGTGCCTGAAAGGACATCACTGACATGGACTTACACATGGACACTAGCACAGAGAAACACAGTTGTGGCTAGTGGGAAAGTTATATATGGATACTGATGATGGGGCAAAGAGACAGGGACACGGACCCTGCAAATGGACGTTATAATGATACTTTTATTTTAAATATCTAACAAGTAATTTCTGAAAACAATCAACAGATTTTGCTATTTACAAATCCCAACTTTGCCCTATTTACTTAGCGAAGTTTCCCAATATACTTAGGGGCATATTTATACTCTGTTTGCGCCGGAATTGCGTCGTTTTTTTTTACGCAATTCCGATGCAAAACTAACTCCATATTTATACTTTGGCGTTAGACCCGTCTAGCGCCAAAGATCTTGGAGTTTGCATCATTTTTTAGCGTAGACACCTACCTTGCGTTAATGATATGCAAGGTAGGCGTTCCTGTCTAAAAAATGACTCAGAGGCATGTGCCCCGTATTTACACTCCCGGGCAAAAATGACGCCCAGGAGTGGGCGGGTCAAAAAAAATGACGTCCAGCCGTTTTAGCGTCATTTTTTAAAGCCTGGTCAGGGCAGGCGTTAAGGGACCTGTGGGCTCGGAAGGAGCCCAGAGGTGCCCTTCCATGCCCCCAGGGACACCCCCTGCCACCCTTACCCACCCCAGGAGGACACCCAAGGATGGAGGGACCCATCCCAGGGAACTTAAGGTAAGTTCAGGTAAGTATTTTTTTTTTTAAAAATTGTGGCATAGGGGTCCTGATTTGTGCCCCCCTACATGCCACTATGCCCAATGACCATGCCCAGGGGACATAAGTCCCCTGGGCATGGCCATTGGGCAAGGGGGCATGACTCCTGTCTTTGCTAAGACAGGAGTAATTTCAATGGGGGTTGGGAGTAAAAAAAAATGGCGCTAATCAGGTTGAGGCGAAAATTTTGCCTCAGCCTGAGTTGCCCCATTTTTGGGCGCCCAAGCTCCATTTTCCCCTACGCCGGCGCTGCCTGGTGTAAGTCATTTTTTTTTACGCACACCAGGCAGCTCCGCCGGCTAACGTCATTCCTTAATTAAGGCACCCGCATGGCGCTTTGGAATGTCGTTAGCCGGCGTTAGATTGTTTGACGCACAACTGCGTTGGCGCAGTTCTGCGCCAAAAAGTATAAATATGGCCCTTAGAGGCATATTGGCCAGTAGGGAAATATTGAGAGTTTGTACCACAAAAGAGGACCATAGGGCAGTGTCAATTTCTGCCTTGTACCAAACATTGCATGTCCATTTTTACAAAAACATAAAGGACGCCTGCAATTAATTTCTCTGAAGTTAAAAAAATCACGTATTCCGGTCCTGTGTGGATTTTTGAGTGCATGTTATTAGGTAAGTTGTGGTAGAAAATATAGTTTCAGCATTTGCAGGCACCACCATTTCACATTTCTTCTCCAATGCATTCTCCTCACTCTTAGTCAGTAAATAGCCAACATATTACTTCCCCTCTTCCTAATACATGCACTTTCAGCTGTTCCTTCCCAGAGTAATAGAAAAAGGTGTGGAACTTACCTGACTGTCGCACTACAACTGATTACTCACTTAAAGGGTATACATTAAGGATTTGGCTCTACTGAATGTCTTAGTTTCATTTGGGAGCACAAACTGTAAGTTATTTGTGATAAAAAAGTGCAATTCTTGTGTTACCAAAATATGTTTTGAAAAGGTCCCTCTGTGTCAAGAAGGCCCTATATTGTTTTGCAAAAATCAATTGAAAATTCTATTTCTGCAGTATAAACAAATATTTGGTTCAAGAGTTGTCCTAAAAATATTTTGGCATTTCCACGGTGGAGTTTCTAATACTGCTGGCATTAGTAATTCTGAGGATGTTGGGTTAAATTCCTCTTACAAATTATACCTCAAGGTTCCCCAAACAAATGGTGATTTGCTAGAGTTATAGGGGTAACTGCTTGTAATTTCCCCAAGTAATTTTCCATTCTTCCATAAAGTTTAATCAACACATTTCAGCAGCTTTTAGCAGCTGAAATGTGTTTATGAAAAAGTATGAACCAGTGGAGTTAGCACAGTCTAATTATCCTGATGAAGCTGGTAAGTGCCACACCAGGGCCAATTAGCATTAACATGGGGCTCATAATAATGCTGTCCTGGCCATCTTTATGGCAAATGGTGTAAAGCAAATGAAACCAATGTCAAAAACTCATAGAAATAAATCAATTATAGTAACATTTAGGGCCACTCAGCAGCGGCTGCTGCAAATCTCTAGCGGTGGGTTGGGGAGGGGGGAAGAGGACGGAGAAAAAAAAAACATATTTAATCGCCGTCTCCACCAGCCCAGTCTCCCCAGCAATCCTGGTGCTTCTTACATGCTAAACCTTTCATGTAAGCAGCGTCAGTACTGGTCTGAGTGGCAGTCACTGCCGCTCAGATACAAGCCTGGTGCCTGTGCAGTTTTTCCAGCCCGGCTGTGTATACAGCTCGATTGGAGAAACCTAAGTGGGCATGTGGGTTTGGCCCGCCTCAGACGGCGGGCCAAACACACATGCGCAGTTAGTGCACTCTCCCTTCCTGTGAGAAGGTAGCCTCTTTCTAGCATTGTTACCCCCACGTTTGGCCTGTTTGTGAGTATTTGCCAGTGTGTTTTTACTGGCTCACTGGGATCCTGCTAGCCAGGACCCCAGTGCTCATAGTGAAAAACCCTATTTGTCAGTGTGTTTTATCTGTCTCACTGGGATCCTGCTAGCCAGGACCCCAGTGCTCATAGTTTGTGCCCTGAATGTGTATACCTGTGTAGTGCCTAACTGTGTCACTGAGGCTCTGCTAATCGGAAACTCAGTGCTAATGCTCTCTCTGCCTTAAATCTGTCACTATAGGCAAGTGACCACTTTCACCAATTTCAATTGGCACACTGGAACACCCTTATAATTCCCTAGTATATGGTACCTAGGTACCCAGGGTATTGGGGTTCCAGGAGATCCCTATGGGCTGCAGCATTTCTTTTGCCACCCATAGGGAGCTCAGACAAACTTTTACACAGGACTGCCACTGCAGCCTGAGTGAAATAACGCACAAGTTATTTCACAGCCATTTACACTGCACTTAAGTAACTTATAAGTTACCTATATGTCTAACCTTCAATTGCTGAAGGTTAGGTGCAAAGTTACTAAGTGTGAGGGCACCCGTGCACTTGCAAAGGTGCCCCCACATAGTTCAGGGACATTTTCCCAGACTTTGTGAGTGTGGGAACACCATTACACCCGGCACAACATATAGGTCAATACCTACATATAGTTTCACAATGTAACTCCGAATATGGCCATGTAACATGTCTCGGATCATGGAATTGTCCCCCCATGCCAAATCTAGAATTAGGGAGCCAATCCCATGCATCACCGGGGCTCCACTATGGCCCCCTGGTACTGCCTAACCAGCTGTCTGGGTTTTCTCTGCAGCTACCGCTTCTGCCACCCCACAGACAGGGTTCTGCTCTCCTGGGGTCTGGGCAGCCCAGTCCCAGGAAGGCAGAACAAAGCATTTCCTCTGAGAGAGGATGTTACACTCTCTCTCTTTGGATCTAGAGCTGCTCGACTCCAACGACCCACTATCCAGACCCATCGAGCCATTGGCCATTGCTCCTGAGCCCCAAAGGTGAATCCAGAAGAGATTGCAGCGTACGGTGACCCCCACGCCCACCTGGGGCAACTATAAAGAAAATATAGCATCTGAGCTGGATAGCAGCTGTGACACTGGGGGATCCGCAGCATCACATGCAGGTAGCTGTGGCCGTGGCTTAGTGATGTGCTGCGCGGGACTCCCCAATCTGGTGGGGAAATAGATCAGCATGGGAGGCCACGTGAGGGTAAAATAATACCCCCTATCAGCCCAGTCGGATGAACTGAGCTGGGATAACGGGAGCCTGCGGCAGTGACCGAGTGAAGCGCCGTGATTGGCATGTATGGGATGAGACTCTACGTGGTGAGACCTCCTAGGGGGCAGTGGAAAGCGGGAAGTGCCATTGGTGAAACCACACAGGTTGTGGCTCACGCTGACATCAGCACTGGGAGGCATGTGTCAGCAAAGAGGTGAGGCTACCCTTACTCGTAATCAGACTTTCTACATCAGAATTGAGTGAAGTCAAAGCATGCCCACGATTGGGGATTATCCAGACCATAGGGGTCTTGGCAAGAGAAGAGTGCACGCCCTCCCGGGAGGAAGAGTAGAGACCACACGACCCTGTGACCCTATCACTAGCCAAGTGCTGGATTGGGTCTCTGCAATGCGAGATCAGGCTATTGCAGCTATGAGATTGATGAGGATAACCTAGAAGTAGGCGTGTAACATCCCCCATCAGCAACACTAAGGCCCTCATTATGACGGCTGCCAACATACCGCCGTGGTGGTAAATATCCGTTCGCCATATTATGACACACACATACCAATCTGACAGAATACTGCTATATATACAAATCTGCCAGCCCAAAGGTCAGTGATAAAGCGGCGGTCCAAACACCCATACCGCTACACCAACAAAACAACGCCAACCACATTATCAATCAATCAGGGATTTGTAAAGTGCACTACTCACCCGTGAGGGTCTCAAGGCGCTGAGGAGGGGATGGGGGAGAAGGCCGGGGGGAAGGTTCTGCTACTGCTTGAACAGCCAGGTCTTGAGATGTTTCCTGAAGGTAAGGAGGTCTTTGGTCTGGCACAGGTGGGTAGGAAGAGTATTTCACGTTTTTGGCGGTGAGGTGCGAGAAAGATCTACTGCCGGTTGTAGTTCTGCAGACGCGTGGGGCGGTTGCGAGGGCGAGGTCGGCGGAGCGGAAATGCTGGGTCATGGTGTAGAATGAGAGTCATCTGTTGAGGTATTCTGGTCCGGTGTTGTGCAGTGCTTTGTGAGCATGGGTGAGGAGTTTCTCAGGTGGTCTGTGATGTGGCAGTGGAGGGGGATGTCCAGGATAAGGCATGCGGAGGCGTTCTGGATGCGTTGCAGCCTCTTCTGGAGTTTGGCCATGGTTCCTGCATATAGGGCATTGCCGTAGTCCAGTTTGCTGCTTACGAGGGCTTGGGTGACTGTTCTGGTTTCGGTGGGTATCCATTTGTCGATCTTTCAGAGCAGGAGGAGGAGATGGTGTTGAATTGCTGGGTCATGGATAGTGAGGGGTCCAAGATGAATCCTGGGTTCCGTGCGTGGTCGGTGGGAGTCAGAGAGGTTCCGAGAGTAGCAGGCCACCAGGAGTCATCCCATGCGGAGGGGTTGGAGTCAAAGATGAGGACTTCCGTCTTGTCTGAATTGAGTTTGAGGCAGCTGCTCTTCATCCATTCGGGGATGGCCTTCATTCCTTCATGGCAGTAGGTCTTGGCGGAGTCCTTGGTAAGGGAGAGGATCAGCTGGGTATCGTCAACGTATGAGATGATGTTGAGGTTGTGGGATAGGGCAATGTTAGTGAGTAGGGCCATGTAGACATTGAAGAGGGTCGGGCTGAGGGGCGAATCCTGGGGTACGCCGCAGATGATTTTGGTGGCCTCCGAGTGGGTTAGGGGAGGTGGACTCTCTCCCGCGAATCACCCACAAATCACCAAGGCGGACATTCAATGGCGGTAAACCATTGGCGGTCCATACCGCTGCTCAGAATGGACACCAACACACAAAACAACACCACATTGGCGAATACCAAAAACACACACCTGCCACTCATAAACACACACCACACCCACTCACCCACAGCACTATAAAACACCCACCCACAGTACCCAGAACCCTTTACAAACAACAATTACTGCCAGGTGTTTGACACGAACAGCACAGAGACAACTACGCACACACATCACTTACACCCATACATCCCTCATGCACCCCACATCACACACCCCACCGCATTACTCAACACACTCTCACCAACACACACCACACAACCCTCATGTCTCCACAAAGGCACCCCTGTTTCACTGATGAGGAGTTAAGGGTCATGGTGGAGGAAATACTCAGGGTAGAGCCACAGCTGTTTGGTGCACAGGTACAGCAGATATCAATTGCCGGTAAGATGGAGCTATGGTGGAGAATCGTGGACAGGTTGAACGTCGTGGGACAGCACCCAAGAACAAGGGACGACATCAGGAAGAGGTGGAAAGAATTACAGGGGAAGGTAAGTTCCATAGCAGCACGGCACCAGCTCGCCATACAGAGGACTGGCGGTGAACCCCCACCTCCTCCCTCACAGCTCATAGCACGGAAGGAGCAAGTCTTTGCATTACTGCATCCTGAGGGACTCGCTGGAGTAGCCGGAAGACTGGACACTGGTAAGTCAAGATTTACTATTTATCACCCCCCATACCTGCATGCCATATTACTCCCTCACCCTCACTCTCATCACTCCAATCCATCCCACACACTGCACCTACTCATTTGACTAACCACAATGTCAAGCCCTGCATGCCATACCAATGCATAGAGAGCCCTCCCAGCCCTACATGGACACCAACCACAAAAGCATGCACAGAATAGGGAAACAAACAATCAAACAATACATTGCCATACACAAGCAAAAGGTGGCAGGGCAACAGCAATGATAGAGGGGAAGCCAGGGATGTACAATATGTCACAGACATGAAGCATAATACATTACTTACATCCCCACAGGTGCCCCATCCAATGTCAGTGGAAAAGAGGTGCCATGACAAACCAGTCCCCCGTCAGAAGATGCCCCCAGTGATGACAGTAACTCTGGACTTCAGGGTCTGGACCAACTACCTGGTCCATCAGGGACCACTGGACAGCCGATCACCCAAGCCGACTCACAGTCCACCATAGAGCCTCCCCCATCAGTATCCAATACCACAGCACCCACCCAGCATACCCACACCTCTTTTCCCAGGACATGTCAATCAGCAGTGTGCCCACCTATACAGGGATCCCAGTCCATACCTCATACCCAAGACAATCAGGGACCTGTGGTCAGTGGCAGTGGGCACACCATTTAGGGGACACATGCACAGGCCAACAGGGACAATGGGAGGACCACTGTGCGCCAGGGGGAGGACAGGACCAGGAATCAACTCTCCAGGAGGCACTCTCCGAGATCCTGGGAGCCTACCAACATTCCCAGGACATGATGGGCCAGATCCTTGACAATGTGCAGGAGAACAGGCAGCTGCAGGAGGGACAGTATCAGGGGAACAGGGAGGACTTGCAGGCCATTAACACCACCCTGATTCACACAGCAGGGGTACTGGCAAACATGGCCAACATCATAAGGGAGGCAACAGCACAGCAGCAGGCCCCCACCAATACCCAGTGCATTGACCAGCCCTCCACTTCTGCAGCAGCTAGTGTGCAGGAGGCCCTGCCACAGCACCCACAGGCCAACAGCATCCCTCCCCCTGCGGAAGGTGAACCACCCCACAAACGTTCCCTGCGCCCCAGACAGAAGCCAGAGACACCTGTCAAAACCACTGCCAGGAAATGAGACTCTCCTGATTGTCCCCCTTGTGTCCCACCTGTCACCTTGTCCACTTTAAACTGCCTTTGATCCCCTTCCTATGGCCCCTTGGGCACTGGACCTGTGCTACAAACAGACTGGAACAATACCCTGGACCTTCCTCCATCATCACCCCATTCCATTGCACTTTTCTCATCATTTCATAGCACTACAATAAACACCCTTGGACACAACTTGACTAGTAGTATTTTATGTTTTGAAAATGTGCATTTATGGAAAGTCAGCACATCAGTACATAGTTGTTATGTCACCAACATCTGTAAAATGACAAGCCATAGGTGACAGTAAGTTGAGATGCAAATGAAGTTAATGCCATCATGACACAGCCACACAGAATACACCAATAGTCATAGGAATGGTCAGTTGCACTGTCTCACCTGAGTGTTGACGGATAACTGATGTTCTGTTGTCCTCATCCTCATCCCCAGCCTCTTCATCCTCACTTTCCAAAGGGTCTACTGCTGCCACAGTGGCATCTCCAGTCTCTTCCTCCTGCAGAAAGGATACATGCCGTCTGAGGGCCAGGTTGTGCAACATGCAGCATTCCAATACAATCGTGAAGACCTTCTTGGGTGAATAGTACAGGGATCCACCTGTCAGATGGTGGCACCTGAACCTGGCCTCAGGAGGCCGCTAGTCCTCTTGATGATCCTTCTGGTTCACCTATATGCCTCAATTATAATGTTCCTCTGCCCCTGTCCTGGCATTCCTCACAGGGGTCAGCAGCCACAATAGGTTTGGGTAGCCAGAGTCACCTGCAAGTATTGAGGGATAACATTTAGCTTCACGGTCCCCTGGTCCCCTGTGTTGGCCATTTGGGTGGTAGGCATGACTCCTGTCTTTTCTAAAACAGGAGTCATGTGGAATGGATGGTTTTACATCAGAAAATGATGCTAGGGTGGTTAAAGTATTTTTTTTTACTGTAACCTGCCTAACATCATTTTTTTGTGCAAAACCCCCTTCTTCCATCCCACCAGCCCAACCTGGCTAACATCATTTTTTTACGCTAGCCTACCCTTTGCACTGACTTGCACCATTCCATTCCATAATTATGGTGCCCGACTGGTGCTCAGAAATGGTGCAAACTGGTGCTAATAGTTTTGGTGCAAAACTTCATTAATGCAGTTTTCCACCAAAAATTATAAATCAGGGCCTTAGGGCCTAGTTTAGAACTTGGTGGGTTAAATACTTTGTCACATTGTGACGGATATCCTGTCTTCCTGTGTTACGATCCTCATAAGGTAAAATGGGATTGTAATACTGTGGATGGGATATCCTTCACATTTGTGAGGGAGTCTTCCCCTCTGCCAAGTTCTAAATCTGGTACTAAGATCAGTCAACCTCACATACTCTTCATATTTCCCAGTCAAGCTGAAGGTAATGGCAAACTACGCCACTCCTTCTTCACAGAATTTGCAGATGACTGGGGCTGGGTTCAACAGCATCCATGTGAGCCCTCAGTGTCTTCCTCACTGCATGCGTGCACTCAACCACTGAGTGTGCAGGAACGGTGGTGGCGGGAATGAGGAGGTGGAACTGTAGGCATTACCAGGACCACTACCCCAGCACAGGCTTGGGAGGAGCAGATGCAGGCACCATCTACAGCTAACAATGTATGGCTTGAGTGGAGATCCTCACCAGAGCAAACTCAGGAGGAGACACCATCTGTTGTGAGCTCCAACAAATCTGACAGAAACTATGTTTCTGAGAACATACCAATGGTTATACGCTAGATAGCAGATAATTTAATCTGAACTTATACTCAGAAAGACTTCAGCAACAGGAAATTGTGACATTGACAGTGCTTATAGCCCTGATGCGGGGTGTGATCAGTGAGATTATCCTTCTTCCCTTTCCTCTCCCCTGTTGCATCCCAGCCCCTTTTATTCCTTCCCACTCCCCCTTCCTTTCTTCTCAAATCCCCAAACTATAGGTTTGGCGGTGTCTTAGCAATGACAGAAGGGTGAAAGTGGTGTGGGCTAGCCAAGTTGGCTTCCGATATCCACTTAAGAGCACAGTTGAGAAAGTTTGTTCGTCCTCTCCCTGTTTACTCTCCCCTTTTTCTCTTTCTTTTCTATGTATGTTTTGGGGCACAATGTCTGTTAGCCCTATTCAAGTTTGTCAGCGAAAGGCTGGCCAACCCCCACACTCCAGGTGAGACAGACTGTACCATAGCGCATGGACTGGTGGGCCCTCCAATTGGAACTGGTTGTTCTATGTTTGGGCAGCTAGATGTTACACCACCTCCTAGGTATGGGAGATGGGTATTCAGTTTTCAGTTTTTAACGAAGCCACATACTATGGCTGTTGTCAGCCCCAAATATTGCCCCACAAATCATACCATACCTAATAGATGGGCTCTCAGCCCCTCAGACTCTCACATCCACCAGATGAGTATAGTCAGGTGACCACACTGTGCTCTGTCACCTGTAACATTAGGGGAATGCAGTGCAACAATATCTCAAAAGAAGGGATGCACTGTGGGAGAAATAGACGAAAAGTAAGATATGTCTTTGTGGAGGGGAAATTGGACCGAAATATTGCTGGGATATGTCTATGCTACAAATGTCGCACAGCAATCTTACTGGGCAAACCTTTCCACCATACTGACCAGATAGGCCCACATACCATAGACAATGGGAGTAGATTTTAATTGCATATTCAACTCACACCAAGACCTTTCACACCCATGCCTGCCCACATTCCCTGTGATCACTGGGCCACCAACCTGACCCAATTGCTAGCACACTGGTCTTTAGTGGACAGTTGGTGCGTAATATACCCACATGCTTAAGATCATTCTTATTACTCACTACCACATGATCTACACACTTGGCTGTAACGTATTGTCTGCCACCATGCCATACACCTACAAGTCATGGGGGCTGAACATCTAGGGAAGACGCTGTCAGACCATATTCCCTTGTTACTCCACATGACATGGGGCACTCAAATTCCTGAGTGGTAACACAGTGGTTACAACCGGCTGTGCTGGAGGATTCAGTGTTCTGAGATTCCACTCACATCGTTCTGTTGCAATACTTCACAGACAACTGGGGCTCAGCTGATACCAGACTGATGGAATGGGAGGCCATGAATGTGGTTGAACATGTGTAGGAGTCTGGCCTGGTTTGTACAGGGTCACACCATATACCAGGTCCAGTTATCCCTTATTAGTGAAATGTAGTCAGTGTCTAGAAGCCAGGCTGTTTAAAGGTAGCTGTAGGCAGAGCAGCCAAGGCTGAACTAGGAGACATGAAAGCTCTTGCAATACCACTGCAGTCACACAGTACTCAGACACATGAAAGACAATACTCAGTGTTACAAAAATAAAGGTACTTTATTTTAGTGATACAATGCCAAAAATACCTTAGAGCATATACTACCTTAGGAGGTAAGTAATATACAAAATATATACAGTAGTAACCAAAAACAGGTAAGTACACCGTCAGAAAAATGTGCAAATAGTGAAAATCACAAATGGTTGCAATGGGCCTAGGGGGAACACAAACCATATACTAAAATAGTGGAATATGAAAGTTGGTTTCCCACCTAGGCAAGTGTAGTGGGTAAAGGGGTGCTACAAGTATAAGAAATCACCATAGATAAGTAATAGAACCCAGCCCAGAGCCCAAGACAACAGGAGTAAATCACAGTAGGTTTCCTGAAACAGACAAGAAGTTGTGATAGAAGATTATGCAAGAACCAGATGTGACTGCAATACATCAACAATGGATTCCTGGACTTGAAGACCTGTGGAAGAAAGGGACCAAGTCCAAGAAGCACTGAAGAGTCCAGGAAGAACAGGAGCCCCTGGTAACCCAGATGAAGGTGCAAAAGAAGAACCACCATGAGAAGACAAAGGCCCTCATTACGACTTCAGCAGTCTTGTGAAAAGACCACCGAAGCTGCAGGTGCCAACATACCGCCAGTGCTGGCAGTATGTTTGGCACCACATTATGGGGGTCATTCCGACCGGGGACCACGGAAGCACCGCCAACAGGCTGGCGGTGCTTCCAGGGCTATTCTGACCGCTGCGGTAAAGCCGCGGTCAGAAAAGGGGAACCGGCGGTTTCCCGCCAGTTTTCCCCTGGCCCAGGGAATCCTCCATGGCGGCGCTGGGGATTCCGACCCCCTTCCCGCCACCATGTTTCTGGCGGTTCTTACCGCCAGGAACAGGAAGGCGGGAACGGGTGTCGTGGGGCCCCTGGTCAGAATGACCGCCTATGACATTTCAGCTGGGCCAGTGGACGGAAACAACATTTCCATCCACTGGCCCACCGGAAAAGTCACCACAACATTGAAGCCAGCTCATAATGGAGTCAGCGGCAACGTTGAGGTGCGTCGGGTGCGGCTGCACCCATTTCACACTCCACTGCCCGTAATGCCCATACTGTGCGATGAGGCTGCCATGGGGGCCCCTGCAGTGCCCATGCCAAGTGCATGGGCAATGCAGGGGCCCCCAGGGGTCCCCTGAGTCACCCATACCACCAGCCTTTCCATGGCGGTGTTTACCACCGTGGACAGGCTGGCGGATGGGGACTCGTAATCACCTGGTCAGCACTGCTTGCAGCTCTGCCCTGGCGGATTACAACCGCCGGGACCGCCAGCCTGCAGGCTGGTGGCAGCCTGGCGGTATCAGTGGTATTACCGTTGCGGGACCGCCATGCTCATAATGTGGCGGTAAGTACCGCCAGCCTGTTGGCGGTACTACCGCCACATTATCACCTCCCACTGGGGTCAAAATGACCCCGAAGTCAGTTACGCACCCAAGAAGACAGAAGCGGGTTCCTGGTTGGTGCAGAAGATGTCCCATGCCGGTTGGATGATTGCAGTCTGGTTTGCATCACTGGATTTCACCAACAAGCCTTAGCACACTCAAAACCTGCGTCTGGCAGAAAATGGTGCTGCCCCGGAACAGGAGGGACCTGATGGCCTCTACCAGGAGGGAGAGACAGAGGGGGCTCTCAGGAACTCAGAGAGCCCACCAGGCAGCACGCACAGGAGTCCCACAGCATGGGGACATAAAAGGTGGAAATGGAGGCCCACGTAGCACAACACAAAGGGATCCCATGCTCCTGGAGAAACTTTAGGAAGCTCTGGGTCACAAGATGGAGTGCTGCGGGTCTAAGCTGTGCTGTGCATGAAGAACTTCTTGGAAGGTTGCACACAAGCCTTGGCAACTGCAAGTCATTCTGTGTACAGGGGTACTGTCTTGCATAGGGAGGCAAGCTCTTCCCTCCACCCTCCTGTGTTTCTTGATCCAAGTTCATTGTCTGGAGAGGGGACCCACCCCACCGGTTGTCGCTGCAAGGAGTTGTGTGCTGAAGCAGGGAAGTGACTCTGTCACTCCACGGGAGATTCCTTCAGATCTTCTGGGGCAGGCTGAAGACAGGCAGTCCTTAGAGGATGCACGACCTGGAAACTGTTGCAGTTGCTGGCAGGAGCTGAAGATACAATGTTGCAGAAGTTGTCTTTGCTTCTTTGTTGCAGTTTGTAGAGTTCCTGGCAGGTTCAGCTGCAGGTCCATTGGTAGACGATGAAGTAAAGGATGAGAAACACCCAGGAGAGAGACCCTAAATAGCCCTGAAAGGGTGATTGGTCACCTAACCAGGTAAGCACCTATCAGGGGAGGGCTCTGATATCACCTGCTGGCACTGGCCACTCAGATGCTCCCAGTGTGCCCCACCAACCTGGAATCCAAGGTGGCAAAACCCAGGGACACTCTGGAGTAGTTCTGGGCACCGCCCTTGGGGTGGTGATGGACAGGGAAGTGGTCGCTCCCCTTTCCTTTGTCCAGTTTCACGCCAAAGCAGGGACTGGGGGGTCCCTGAACCAGTGTAGACTGGATTATGCAAGGAGGAAACCATCTGTGCCCTTCAAAACATTTCCAGAGGCTCTGGGATGCTACCCCTCCCATGCCTGTAACATCTACTTGCAGAGGGAGAGGGTGTAACACCCCTTTCCCGAAGGAAATCCTTTGTTATGCCTTCCTGGACTTGAGTTGCTCAAGCAACAGGGGGGCAGAAACCAGTCTTTAAGGTGGCAGCAGCTGGGCTGCCTGGAAATCCTCAGAAGGCTGGTATGGCAGTCCTAGGGGTCTGCTGTGGAGCCCCTAGAGTGCATGGGATTGTACAACCAATCCTAAAATCAGTACTGGGGTACAATTCCCAGTTGGTAGACACTTTACATGACCATATTCAGAGTTACCATTATGCAGCTGGACATAGGTAGTGACCTATGTCCAGTGCACGCAGTAAATGGTGTCCCCGCACTCACAAAGTCAGGCAAAATGGTCCTGGACAATGTGACAACACCTCTGCTAGTGCAGGGGCACCTCACACACAGGTACATTGCACCCAGCCTTCAGCGTTGGAAGGCCTGACATATAGGTGACTTATAAGTGACCTGGTGCAGTGTAAATGGCTATGAAATGGTGCATGCACCATTTCACACAGGCTGCAATAGCAGTCCTGTAGAAGCCTGTGTATGGGCTCCCTTTGGGTGGCAAAAGTAATGCTGCAGCCCATAGGGACCTCCTGGAACCTGAATGCCTTGGGTACCTAGGTACCATATACTAGGGACTTATAAGGGGGCACAAGTATGCCAATTTGGGCTGAAATACTAGGTTACCAGTATGTAGTGACAAATTTAGGAACAGAGAGAGCATAAGCACTGGGGTCCTGGTTAGCAGGACTCGAGTGACACAGTCAAGCATACTCACAAAAACAGCGAAACATACTGACAAGCAGGCCAAAAACCATAAGCATTGGGGTCCTGGCTAGCAGGGTCTCAGTGACAGTCAAACACACTGACAAACAAGCCAAAAATGGGAGTAACGATGCTAGAAAGAGGCTACTTTCTCACAACATGCCTGCTGTATTCATACAAGGGTGGGAGCGTGAGCCTCCCTGCACTGAGATTTGCTTAAATTTGAGGTCTCCATTGCACAAGACAATCCTGTTCAGATGCCTGCCCTAAGTGCAGCAAGAGAACAACATGCCATCCTTATCAAGTCATTGCGGTGACTAGATTATAGGGTGTACCAAGTCAGGATGCATGCAGAGGGTGAGAAAGCAGGCAGCCTACTGTCATTTTTATTAAGAAGCAGTGCTGTGACTATACCTGTAACCACTATATGAGTGTCTCCAACACAACTAGCCACTAACCATTTAGGAATTCATGCAGAGTTCACTATCCATTACAGATCTCTTTATGAACCTTCCTTGGTAGATCGTCAAACTTGAATCTGTAGATTTCTCAGTGGTCACAATGCCTATTATTGTGCTACTTGAGAGGCAAGAGATCTAGGGATCTATTCAGGCAGTCGCAACAGGTAAGATCCCAGTGCTGGCTGGATTACCTGTTGAGTTCTACAAGGCATACTAGGCCCTGCTAGTCGCCAAACCAATAGAGGTGTATTATACTGCTCTCACTGTTGGGCCGCTGCCTCCGTCGCACAGGGAGGCTCATCTGATCTCACTTCTAAACTTGGAAGAGATCCTCTAGAATTGACATCCAACTTGCCTCTTTCCATGGTAGGGATGGACCTCAAGATATTAAGTAAGATCATCGCAGTTTGGCTACTGGAACATCGCCCCCATTTGGTACATCCGGACCAAAACGAGTTTATTCCAGATAGCTCTACTTTGCTCAATATCTGGAGACTTTATTGAGTATTGGAAAATGCCCCTGCGAGATCGCCCTTCATTGTGTGTGGTCTTAGACATAGAGAAGGCATTCTTTACTGTTGACTAAGATTACATATTGGCAACTTTGACAGCCATCGGCATCGAAGGGAGAATTCAGAGATTAATCTGACGCCTTTACATGGGGGCCACAGTGTGGATACAGATAGGTAGCTGCGTTTTGACCCTCTTTAATATCAGTAGTGACACACGCCAAGGATGCCCTCTGTCCCCATTACTGTTTGCCTTGGCAATAGAAACGTTAGTGCTGAGGCTCCGGCAGGATGGGCAGACCTGGAATATACCAATTGAGGGTACCATGAACCCGGTTTTTATTATATGCAGATGACGTGTTAATATACATGCAAGACATGTGGGATGGAATAAACGCTATAATGGTCATACTGGTAGAATTACACACTGCCTTGGGACTGGGAGTGAACTGGTCAAAGACCTGCCTATTCCCAATCCATCCAGATCTTCCACAGTAGAACCTTTTGGTCTATGAACCCCTTCTGTTGGGCTTCACACACATTTAAATATTTGGTTATTAACATTTACAATGCCGCCAATGACTTCCTGGATGGTAACCTCACTAAAACCATTACTGCACTAGGCCCACCAATTGCTCTCTGACGTACACTTCCACTATCTGTACAGGGAAGGGTAGTTTTAAAATAAATGGTGGTACTACCCTGGCTTTTATACCACTTTCACAACCTACCAGTGAAATGCCATTCATATGTTACCTGCAATGTTGGGAAGCTTCCTGTGGAACAAGGGAAAGCAGCACATAGCTCTAGCTAAATTGCAGCCCCTAGTGAAAAAAGGTCCTAGGTTCTCCAAATTTCAAGCATCATTGCAAGGCCGTGGCACTGCCTGGAGTGGAGTGCTGGAGTGCAGACATGCGTAAATGGGGTAGGTCAGAGGTGATATCATTGAGGTGAGAAGACATAAGGGGCTTAAGCAAGTGGGCCATAGCAGTGGATTGGGAAGGATTATTAGATAAACTGCAGGTACCCACAGAAGATCACGATGTATGAGAATGAGATAGGTTGATCAATGAGGTGGGAGCACCTTCCTTATCAGGGAATGTTTTACGCATAGAGAGGTTGGAGGAACATTGCATGAAAGGAAGTGGTAGGATTAACTCCAAAAGGCGATGAATACTGACAAACAGGTAGCATATGACTAAGGAGCTCAAAGATCAAAGGACGGCTGGGCCAGTCCCCCTACCAAGGGATAACCTGAACATGATGACTGCAAGTTTTCCTTACTGTTTTTCATTTTTCTCTTTTCTTTGTTTGGTAACATTTTACACGCACGTAACTCCTGCAAGTGCAGAAATGATGCAATAAGATATTAGAGATTATGGCCCTCATTACAAACCTGCCAGTCGGTGATAAAGTGGCGGTAATCCTGCCAACAGGCTGGCAGTATTTACTGCCAAATTATCACCATGGCGGAAAGAGCTCAGATAGACAGCCACTTTATCACACCAACCGTCAGGGTGGAAAGAACAGCCACCACGGCGGTAGCTGCCTACAGCCAGGCGGAAGACAATGTTCCGCCCACCGTATTAAGACAGCCCAATCCGTCACCTTTTCCGGCGCGGTACCAACGACATCAAAAGCCTGGTGGAAACACTGCACAGAAGGGAAAGGACTCACCATTGGAGACACAGGGAACAACCACGCCGCCATGGAGCCCGAGCTGCAAATATTTCCGATGATCTTTTATGTCCTTCTACACCACGAACTCCAATGACAGCAAAGACGACCACGGTGAGTACAGCTGCCTAGCACACAGGGGAAGGGGGAGGAAAAAGAGAGTTACACACACACACACACGCACAACACACTCCCCCACCCCCAACACCATACACACAATCAGATGCAGTAAGAAAACATATTGGCCCCGTACCCCTCAGGAATAATGCAAGGACTACAGGAATTGATGAAAGTGACTGTAATAATGTAAATGCAGTAGAATTACATACGTCCAATCTAAAAATATATACATATGTACAATTCAAGGGACACTGCCCAGTTCTCAATGTGCGTGGGCCACAGGGCCACATGACAAAGTCCAAGGCCCCACTTGTCTCCTTCCACAACTTGGAGAGAACACTGCAGGAGCATAATTTGGAAATTAGGCAGGCACCTCAGGGGGAGCACCTCAGCTGGCAGATGGAACAACACCACTGGTCCTGGAGGGGGCAACATGCCCATTGCTCTGTCCTGGGGAGTGCAAGGCCACTATCTCTCAAGTGGGTGACTTGCCCACTGGCTCTGGAGGGGACAACATGCCCGTGCTTGATCCTGGTTGAGTGCAAGGTCCCATTTTCCAAGTGGGTGACTTGCTTACTGCTTGGTCCTGGGGAGTGCAAGGCCACAGACTCTCAAGTGGGTGCCTTGTACACATGCTCTGAGAGGGGAACATGCCCTGTGCTCTGTCCTGGGGAGTGCAAGGCCACAGTCTCTCAAGTGGGTGACTTACTTACTGGTTCTGGAGGTGGCATTGTGCCCTGTGATCTTCATCCTGGGGAGGATGAGGTGAGTGGGCGGCTTCCCCACTGGTTCTGGAGGGGCATCGTGCCCTGTGATCTTCATC
Source organism: Pleurodeles waltl (assembly GCF_031143425.1). Lineage (NCBI taxonomy): Eukaryota > Metazoa > Chordata > Amphibia > Caudata > Salamandridae > Pleurodeles > Pleurodeles waltl. The sequence continues at coordinate 853,153,639 of NC_090438.1, read as the reverse complement.
CTGGGGAGGATGGGTTGAGTGGGTGGCTTTCCCACTGGTTCTAGAGGGGGCAATGTGCCCTGTGATCTTCATCCTGGGGAGGATGTGGTGAGTGGGTGCCATACCCACTGGTTCTGGAGGGGGCAACTTGCCCTGTGATGCAGATCTTGGGGAGTGTAAGGTCACAGTCTATCAAGTGGGTATCATCCCGACAGGATTTGCAGAGGGCAGGCCGCACAACAGCCCATGGAGGCAGGTCTACAGAATGTCCACCGGCGGTGATGGCTGTTCGGTGGTGGCAGTGGTGGTGCTGCTGCTGCTGGAGGTTGTGGGAGAAGCTCCTGCCCATTCCCTGCTGTCTTGGACAGCTGCCCACTGGTGGTGGTGGTGGCGGTGCTGCTACTCCTGCTGCTGGTTGTGGGGGGAAGCTCCTGTCGATCCCCTGCAGCCTTGGATGGCTGCCCACTGCTGGTGGTGCTGCTTCTGGTTGTGGGGTGAAGCTCCTGCCCATCCCCTGCTGCCTCGGACGGCTGCCCACTGCTGGTGGTGGTGGTGCTGCTGCTGCTGGTTTTGGGGGAAAGCTCATGCCTATCCTTTGCAGCCTCGGACGGCTGCCCACTGCTGGTGGTGGTGGTGCTACTGCTGCTGGCGGTGGTTGTGGGGGGAAGCTCCTGCCCATCCCCTGCTGCCTCGGATGGCTGCCCACTGCTGGTGGTGTTGGTGCTGCTGCTGCTGGTTGTGGGGGAAAGCTCCTGCCTATCCCTTGCAGCCTCAGACAGCTGCCCACTGCTGGTGGTGGTGGTGCTACTGCTACTGGCAGTGGTTGTGGGTGGAAGCTCCTGCCCTTCCTCTGTAGCCTTGGATGGCTGCACAACCATGGTTGGTGGTGGGGGCTCCGACTGAGTCTCAGCACCAAGCCCCTTGTCTTTCCTGCCTGCTGGTGCAGGTCTCTTGCCCTTCTTGGCAGCAGCTGGGGATGGCTCCTTGCCCTTCCTGGCAGCACTTGGGGCAAATTACTGGGCCTGTTGACTGGGCGGCTGATGTGCTTGGCTGAGATTTAGCCACCCTGGCCAGACATGAAGGACAGGGGGAGGGGCAGAGAAGAGGTCAATGGTTGAGAGGAAAAGCTGCTGAGGGACATTGGGGCGGGGAGAGGGAGAAGATATGGGAGTGGAGGAATAGGAAGTGGTTGTGGGAGGTGTCGTTCTGCTGTGTTTGGGTGCAGGTGCATGGGCTGGATGCTGTTGTGAAGTGGATGGCTGTTGGGTGTCAGAGTGCTTGCGTTTGTGTACTTTTGGAGGGGGTGGGACAGGCACAGTGGGAGAGGACACAGGGGACGTGTGCATGGCTGTTGTGGAGGTGTCTGCCACTGAGGTGTGTTCTGATACGTGTGCCAGTGATGGCAGTAGTGGATGTGGATGTAGTGCATGCAGGTGTGAGTGTAGACGTAACTGGGAGGGAGGAGGAGGACGGGGACACAGTGAAGGCATTGGATGTTGGTATGTCTGCATCTGGATGGTGTTTGTGTGAGTGCCTGTGGGATGATGTGTGGTGCTTGTGTTTGCCTGTGCCACTCTTGTGTGTTGCCTTGTGTGCATGCTCGTCTGCCTGTGTGCTTGGGATAGGTTGGGGTTGAGGGGAATGGGACTAGGCACAGGAAGTTGGAGGGGGAGCGTGGAAACAGGGACAATGGCTGCCATCAGAGAGGAGGTCAGAGCCTGGATTGATCTCTGTTGGGCTGCCAAGCCAGTGTGAGTGCCCTCCAGAAATACATTTGTCTGTAGCATTTGGGCTGCCAGCCCCTGGATGGCATTCACTATGGTTGACTGCCCAAAAGAGATGGATCTCAGGAGGTCAATAGCCTCCTCACTCAGGGCAGCAGGGCTAACTGGGGCATGGCCTGAGGTGCCTGGAGGGAAGGATATGCCCACCCTTCTGGGTGTGCGGGCACGGGCAACTCAATGAGGGGCTGGTGGGAAGGCGGTGCCGGTATGGGGGTGGTGGATGTACCTGTAGCTGGGGTGGGCACAGAGGTGTCCGCCACCAAAAGGGAGATTCCATCGGAGGTGGTATCTGTTTCTGAACTGTCCCCTCCAGTCTCCGCTGTGGTGCTCCACTCGCCCTCTATCCCACTGGTGCCCTCACCGTCTGTGGATTCTGTGTGATGCAGCTCCCTCCATCGCCAGTGTCTCTGCTCCCTCGCCAGATGATGCTAATGCACTTAAGGAGAGGATGACAGAACAAAAAGGGGGGGGAGATAAAGGATACACTTGGTCAATGGCTGTGCCAACACCACCGTTGGCGTACACAGAACCCTCACACACAGGGAACAGGCCTACGCACTATGCAATGCACTACCAGTAAAAATGCTAGAGACCAGGGCATGGAGAGGGACACATACCGACAACTGCAGCATACCTGGGACCCACACAGCCCTGCCCAGTAGTGGATGCCTACAAGCTAGGTAGGAGGACTATCACATCAGAACCCTGGCCAACATGGGACCTACTCTGCAATGTCAGGCCTGGCCTAGGAGCACCCACAGACACACATCCCTCACCTGGATACCACCCCACCATGCGTAAGTAGTAATGATGGGCACTGTACTCAATCCCTTGTGGCTGCTGTGATGCCCTCAAGCACCCATCTAGCTCGCATAGGCCGCCACCAGTATGCGGGCCATCAGGGGGGTCAGGGTTCAACAGGCACCCCTTCCTCATTGGAAGGCCATCCCCAGCTGGGCCTCCACTGTCTTCCATGCGTAGTGTCTCAGGTCCTTCCACCGTTTCTGACACTGGGTGCTCTGCCTGCCATAGACCCCCAGAGTCTGCACGTCCTTGGCGATGGCACGCCAATTACCCTTCTTTTGATGGGCGCCGACCTGCAGAGGAAATACACACAGGGAAAGGAATTAGTCAGACCATCCTGCCTGTTACACTCATAGCCCACCATACCCATTCCCATCTCCATTTGCACAGACCTGGCCCAGCACACAAGCAGCACGCCACCCATGGGAAATCTACCAACCCCCCCACATGAGGCCTTCACACACACCACTCCATACATTCATGCCCCATGCATCGTGCTCACAGTGTACTCACCTGTTTGTCTGGAGGCCCATACAGCCCATCCACCAGTCTGGAGGCCCATCCACCTGTCTCTCCAACTCCGCCAAGGTGAAGGAAGGGGTCCTTTCCCCAGTCACACGAGCCATTGTATGTTCCAGACACAGCTCACATCAGCACATGCAGTGTAGGTCCTCTCCTGTTGAAGTTCAGGTAGCAAGTGCGTGAACAAATAGAAAATGGCGGTGACGTCCGAGGCGGTGCATACCATCACTGCAAGCATACATCACTATAGGGACCAATATTTTCCAATGAGGCGTTGCACGGCGGTTCCCGACCGCCTTTCGCAGTGGGACACAATGTCAGCAGAATTACCTAACTTCCACCTGTCACTCCATATAGAACAGGCGGACGCCATTTCAGGGGTGGGGGCAGGCCCTTTATTACAACTGTGTCACAGTTTACAATTGTACATGCAGGACAGATGTCACTTATACATTTCAAATTAACTTCATGCATTTTACTGTTGTGGCTACAATGTACAGTTTGTGACTGACTCCTCACTCTTTCCCCCATAGATTGCTAGTGCTGCGGATGAATAGGAGATGAAGACATACCCCCATGTACAGACCACTGGTGGATTTGAATGGAGGACAGGCACATTATCCTCACGTATAGATTTGACAGGGCCACAATCACTGAACCATATTATGACACAAACACCAATCCGTTACTATTCAGCCACAGACACAAATCCGGCAGACCAGGTCAGTGATAAACTGGTGGTATCAAAACCCACACCGCTACAACAACGGAACAATGCCCATTACATTATGACTCACGAATCACCACAGTGGACATTCAACGCCGGTAAACCATTGGCGGTACATACCACTGCGCTCACAATGGACACCCACAGACAAAACTACACCACATTGGACAAATCCAAACAACACACACCTGACACCCATACGCACCACCCCCACACCTCCACACCACTATAAAACACACACCCACATTACCCACAACCCTTTACGAATACAAATCATTGCCACCCGACTGACAACAAGACTACTTCTACAACTACGTACACACACCACATACACCCATACATCCCTCATGCACCCCACTTCACACACCCCAACACATCGCCAAACACACCCTCACCAACACACATCACAAAGGCACCCCCGTTTCACTGAGGAGGAGTTAAGGGTCATGCTGGAGGAAATCGTCAGGGTAGAGCCACAGCTATTTGGAGCAAGATATCAATAGACAGTAAGATGGAGCTATGGCGGAGAATCCTGGACAGGGTCAATGCTGTGGGAAGCACCCCAGAACAAGGGAAGACATCAGGAAGAGGTGGAATGACCTATGGGGGAAGGTACGTTCCGTAGCAGCAAGACACCAGCTCGCTATCCAGAGGACTGGTGGTAGACCTCCACCGTCTCCCCCACAACTCACAGCATGGGAGAAGCAAGTCTTGGCAATACTGCATCCTGAGGGCCTGGACGGAATCGGAGGAGGACTGGACTCTGGTTAAGTCAACTTTCAACAATTATCATCCCCCTACCTGCATGCCATCACATTCCCTTACCCTCACTCACGTCACTCCACTCCATACCACACAATCCACCATCACATCTCTCTAATTCCAGTGCCAAGCCCTGCATGATGTACCAATGCATGGACACCTATCACAGCCCTGCATGGACACTCATCACTAAAGCATGCACAAGATAGGGAAACTAACAATCCCACCATACACCAACATACACAAGTGAAGGCTGGCAGGGCAACACCAACCACAGAGGGTAAGCCAGGGATGTACAATATGTCACACACATGATGCATAATACATCATTTACATCCCAACAAGTACCCCCACCAATGTTACTGGAGAGGTGGTGCCAGCACTATCCAGTCCCCCAACAGAAGAGGCCCACAGTGATGACAGTAACTCTGGTCTTCAGGATCTGGACAATCTACCTTGCCCATCAGGGACCACTGGACAGCCTGTTGCCCAAGCCCAGTCACAGACCACCACAGAGCCTCCCCTATCAGGAAACAACACCACAGCACCCACCCAGCGTACCCACACCTCTGTTACCAGGACATGTCAATCAGAAGTGTGCCTACATGTATAGGAACCCCGGGCCACATCTTGCACACAAGACAATCAGGGAGCTGGGGTCAGTGGCAGTAGGCACACGGTTCAGGGGACAGAGACACAGGCCAATATGGAAATTGTGAGGAGTGCTGTGCACCAAGGGGGGGACAGGAGCAGGGAACCGACTCTCCAGGAGATGCTCTCTGAGATTCTGGGAGCCTGTCAACATTCCCAGGACACGGTGGGCCAGATCCTAGACAACGTGCAGGAGAACAGATGGCTGCAGGAGGGACAGTATCAGGGGATCAGGGAGGACTTGCAGGCCATCAGCAACACCCTGATCTCCATAGCAGGGGTGCTGGCAGACATGACCGACATTATGAGGGAGGCAGTATCACTCCAGCAGGCCCCTGCCACTAGCCAGTCATCTGAACAGTGTTAGAAATGGGGCCTTTGGTTGGCAATCAGATTACCCCCTGTCCAAGCAAGGACCCTCACTCTAGTCAGAGTAAGTCACACACAATCCAAATTATCCTGTGCCCACCCTCTAGTAGCTTGGCACTGAGCAGTCAGGCTTAACTTAGAAGGCAATGTGTAAAGTATTTGTGCAATACTTCATGCAACAACACAGTAGAACACAACAAAAATATACCACACAGTGATTAGAAAAATATATAATATATATCTGGTAAAATGCAGGTCAAAACAATTAAGATGCAGTAAGTATATTTTGAAATATCACAGTAAAAATGATAAAAAGTGTCTTTAGTCTCTTAAAAGCAACAAATGTCTCTTGCAGGCACAAAGTACCTGGTCTGCGTACAAAATCTCCGCAAGGAACCACAGAGGAGGGGATGAGTGGAAAACAGGGAGGTGTGCGTCGATTTCTCGGGCCTCACACGGCGATGCATCATTTCGTTTTCACGCAGGGAAGGCTTTGCGTCAATTTCCGGCATTCGGTCTTGGATCCTCTTCGAGTTGCGCAGTTTTGGCACACCCCAGAGACAATATGTTGAAATCTGGAGCTGGCAGAACAAAGCCACAGGAGCTGCGTAGATCCGGTGGGTGCTGAGTGGAACTTTCTACCGCACAGCAGGGGCTGCATTAATTCCTCTCAGAAAGCCAGCTGCGTCATTGCAGCTCAGCTTTGCAGTGATCCAGTGTGCCATGCTCCAAATTTCCGGTTGCTACGCTGGCGCTGCATCGATCTTTTCCTTGCGAAGCCAGGCTGCGTTGTTCTGGTTCGACATGCAGTGATTTTGTCACTGCGATGCAAGCTGTGCGTCACTTCTGGCAGGCTGTGCATCAATTTTTGCTGCACAGGGAGTTCTTCTTGCAGAAATGAAATCTTTTTGGTCCCTAAGACTTCAGGGAACAGGAGGCAAGCTCTATCCAAGTCCTTGGAGAGCACTTCTTCAGCACAGCAAGAGAGCAGCAACGCAGCAGGGCAGCAGCAAGGAAGCAGTCCTTCTCAGAAAGCAGTCAGGTGAGTCCTTTGGGTAGCCAGGCAGTTTTTCTTAGCAGGTTGCTGGTTCTGGTTCAGGTTCTTCTCCAAGAATTGTCTTGATGAAGTAGAGTGTCTATCTTAGAAGTATCTGTGTTGGTAGGGTCAGAGACCCTGCTTAAATATGCAAATGTGTTTTTGAAGTGGTAGAGACTTCAAAGAATGGCTTAGAAGTACACAAGTCCCCTTTCAGTTCCATCCTGTCTGCAAGGGTCCCAGTAGGGGGTGTGGCAGTCCTTTGTGTGAGGGCAGGCCACTGCCCTTTGACATGTAGGTGTCAGGCCCTCCACCCTCCCAGCCCAGGAAGACCCATTCAAAATGCAGATGTATGCAAGTGTGACTGAGCATCCTGTGTTTGGGGTTGTCTGAGTGAATGCACAAGGAAGCTGTCAACTAAACCTAGCCAGACGTGGATTGTAAGGCACAGAAGGATTTAAGTGTAGAGAAATGCTCACTTTCTAAAAGTAGCATTTCTAAAATAGTAATATAAAATCCAATTTCACCATCAAGCAGGATTTTGTATCACCATTCTGGCCATACTAAATATGAACTGGTCACTCCTTTCAGATCAAGATCTACCACTCAAAACAGTATATGGGGATAGCCCTAATGCTATCCTATGAAAGAAGCAGGCCTCACAGCAGTGTAAAATGAATTTAGGAGTTTTACACTACCAGGACACATAGAACACACATGTTCATGTCCTGCCTGTTACCTACATACCACCCTCCCCTATGGGCTACCTAGGGCGTACCGAAGGGGTGACTTATATGTAGAAAAAGGGATTTTTAAGGCCTGGCAATCACTTTTAAATGCCAAGTCGAAGTGGCAGTGAAACTGCACACACAGGCACTGCAGTGGCAGGCCTGAGACATGGTTAGGGGGCTACTTATGTGGGTGGCTCAACCAATGCTGCAGCCTACTAGTAGCATATTATTTACGGGCCCTGGGCACATGTAGTGCACTTGATTAGGGATTTACAAGTACTTTAAATAAGCAAATTGGGTATGCCAATGTCACAGTTTTTTAAGGAGAGAGCTTGTGCACTTTTATCATTGATTAGCAGTGCTAAAGTGAGTAGAGTTCTAAAGCCAGCAAAAATTAGGTTAGAAAAAAAGTAGGAGGAAGGCAATACGTTTGGGGTTGAACCTGCAGAAAAGCCATTTTCAACAAACAGCCTTCCACTTCCACTGCTGCTAGTGGCTGGAGGCCTCGCCACAGGACTCACAGGCCACCAGCACCCCTACTCCTGGAGAAGGTTAACCACCCTGTAAATGTTCCCTGTGATCCAGACAGAAGCCAGAGACATTTGCCAAGACCCCCGCCAGGAAATTAGACTCTCCTGATTGTCCCCCTTGTGTCCTACTCAGTCACCCTGTCCACCTTGAACTGCCATTGCTCCCCTTCCTATGTCCCCTTGGACAATGCACCTGTGCTACGAACAAGCTGGAACAATACCATGGACTTTTCTCCATCATCACACTATCCCAATGCACTTCCCCTTCTAAATATTAGTACTTCAATAAACACCCTTTGACATAAATTGATTTCGAGTATGCCATGTATTTCAAATATGTATTGATTGAAACAGGTACAACCAGTGCAAATGAACTGTACATAGAATGAGAATAGAATAAATGACCTGTAGCTGGCTGTTGTGATTACACCAGGAGTGTTTGTCAAATCACCAACATCTGCAAAACAAATATCCAGAGGTAATAGTAAGTGGGCACAGAAGTGGAAAATACCAGCATGCCAGTGCCACACAGAATACAACAAAAGTCATTGAAATGTAAAGTTGCACTGTCTCACCTGTGTGTCATTGGAAGTACTGAAGGATTACAGATGTTCTGTTATCCACATCCTCATCCTCTGCCTCCTCATCCTCACTGTCCACAGGGTCCACTGCTGCCACAGGGGCATGTCCAGTCTCCTCTTCCTGCGGAAAAGGCACATGTCGTCTGAGGGCCAAGTTGTGCAAAATGCAGCATGCCACTACTATATGGCAGACCTTCTTGGGTGAGGATCCACCTGTAAGATGGAGGAACTGGAACCTGGCCTTCAGGAGGCCAAAGGTCCTTTCAATGATCCTTCTGGTTCACCCATGTGCCTCATTTTTGCCCTTGTCCTGGCATTGATCACAGGGGTCAGCAACCATGATAGGTTTGGGTAACCAGAGTCACCTGCAAATATTGAGGGACAACATTTAGCCACACACTATCCTATATGGCCAACACTGCAGGCATACCCCAACATATACTGGGTGAAAACAAGGGCTCACCTATTAGCCACACCCTGTGCCTCTGTAGTTGGCCCATCACGTTTGGGATGCTGCTATTCCTCAGGACAAAGGCATCATGCACTGACCCAGGATACCTAGCATTGACCTGGGAGACATACTGGTCCGCTAAGCATACCATCTGCACATTTATAGAGGGGAACTCTTACGATTCCTGAACACCTGTTCATTCTGGTGGGGGGGGGCAAATGCAACATGTGTCCCGTCAATCGCCCCAATTATATTGGAGATATGTCCATTGCATAAAACTCAGCCTTCACAGTGGTCAAATCCTCAACCTGGGGGAATGCTATGTAGCTGCACATGTGTTTAATCAGGGTAGACAACACTCGTGTCAGCACTATTGAGAACATTGGCTGTGACATTCCTGCTGCCAAGCCCACTGTTACTTGGAAAGATCCAGTTGCCAGGAAATGGAGCACCGATAGCACTTGCACAAGAGGGGGGGATCCCAGCGGGGTGACGGATATCAGATATCAGGTCAGGCTCCAATTAGGCACAAAGCTCTGTGACTGTGGCCAGGTCCAGTCTGTAGGTGAGGATAATGTGCCTGTCCTCCAGTGTAGCCAAGTCCACCAGGGGTCTGTACACAGAGGTATCTCTCCATCTCCTATTCATCCACAGTAGTAGGTATCTAAGGGGCAAAAGAGTGAGGAGACTGTCACAAAATGAACAATGGAGCCACAACAATAGTACCCAATGTGCAAACATGTCATGGGACAGTGTAATTTGTCAAGTATGTGCCTATTTCTCCTATAATGCAGCATTATTCCATAGGCCTGCCCACCCTGAATTGGCATCCACCTGTCCTGTGTGGAGGGACAGGTGGAAGTGAGGTAAATCCGCTGACGTTGTGTGCCGTGGCGGGAGGCAGTCGGGAACCGCCATGTAATTCCTCATTGGTTTTAATTGGGCCCTATGGAGTACAGTGGCCAATGGTGATCTACGCCGCCGGTGACGGTATGCTATTTTCTATCTGATTCATCACTTGTTTCCTGACCTTCCATAGGAGAGGACCGACACTGCATGTACTGCTGTGACCTGTGTCTGGAACCTACCATGGCCCGTGTGACCGGGGAAAGGGCCCCAGGCTTCACTTCAGAGGAACCGGAGAGACTGGTTGATGGGGTCCTACCCCAGTACGGATTGCTGTATGGGCCTCCAGACCAAGAGGTGAGTACACTGTGGGCACGATGCATGTGGCATGAATGTATGGAAGTGTGTATGAAGGCATTGTGAAAGGAGGGAAGGGATGTCCCCTTGGCTGGGTATAGGTTGAGTGCTGGGCTATATGTGTGCCAATAGTGATGGAAACGGGTATGGTGGGCCATTCGTGTTACTGGCTGGACTGTTTGTCTAATGGTGTTCTCCTGTCTGTACTGCCTCTGCAGGTCAGCGCCCATCAAAAGAAGAGTTTATGTCATGCCAATGCCAAGGAGGTGCGGACCCTGGAGTCTATGGCAGGTGGAGCACCCACTGTCAGAAACGGTGGGAGGACCTGAGATGCTGGGCATGGAAGACCGCGGAGGCCCAGCTGGGGATGGCCTGCCAAAGAGGAAAGGGTGCCTGTCAGACCCTGACCCTCCTGATGGCCCCCATACAGGCGGTGGCCTAACCAGAGGTGGATGGGAGCTTGATGGCATCATAGCAGCCACAAGTGGGTGAGTACAGTGGCTATCATTACAACATATGGCTGGTGGGGTGGTATCCAGGTGGTGGTTGTGTGTCAGTGGGTGCCCCTAGGTCAGGCCTGACATAGCAGCGTAAGTCTTCTGGTGGATTAGGATCTGAAGGGGAAATGCTGCCTTCCTAGCTTGTTGGCATCCACTACTGGTCAGGGCTGCGTGGGTCCTGGGTGTACTGCAGTTGGCGGTGTGTGTTTCTCCTCATGTCTTGGTGGTTAGCAATATCCCTGGTAGTGCAATGCATAGTGCGTAGGCCTGTTCCCTGTGTGTGAGGGTGCCGTGTACGCCAAAGGTGGTGTTAGTGCAGTCATTGACCCAGTGTATCCTTGGTCTCTCTCCCCCTTTCTTGTTTTGTCATCCTGTACTTATGTGCATTAGCATCATCTGGTGGAGGAGCAGAGGCACTGATGAAGGAGGGAGCTGCATCCCACAGGACCTAGGAGGCAGAGTCCACTGACCCTGAGGGCACCAGTGGGAAGGAAGGCAAGGGTAGCACCTTAGCGGAGGCTGGAAGGGACAATACAAACTGAGATACCTCCTCCGATGGGTGCTCCCTGGTGATGGTGGTGGACACTTCTGTGACCACCCCAGCTACAGGTACAGCTGCCACCCCTGTACCAGCACCATCCTCCCAGCAGCCCCTTATCGAGTTACCTGTGCCCGCTCACCCAGGAGGGTGAGCATCTCCTTCGCCCCAGGCACCTCAGGCCCTGCCCCAGTGAGCCCTGCTGCCCTGAGTGAGGAGGCTATTGACCTCCTGAGATCCATCTCTGTAGGTCAGTGAACCATTGTGACTGCCATCCAGGGGCTGGCAGCCCAGATGCAGCAATCTAATGCATTCCTGGAGGGCATTCACAGTGGATTGGTGGCCCACAGAGATCGATCCAGGCTCTGGCCTCCTCTCTGATGGCAGCCATTGTCCCTGTTTCAACTGTCCCCCCTCCAACTTCCACTTCCCAGTCCCATTTCCTCAGCCCCAACACATCCCAAGCACACAGCCAGATGAGCATGCACACAAGACAGTACCCAAGAGTGTCACAGGCAAACACAAGCACCACACTTCATCCCACGGGCATTCACACAAACACCATACTGTTGCAGACATGATAACATAAACTGCCTCCACTGTCTCCCCTCCTCTACCTCCATTCCAGTTAGGTCCACATTCACACCTGCATGCACCACATCATCATCCACTACCTGCATTATTACCACACCAAGTAGACACACACCTAACTGCCAGACACCTCCACAACATCCATGCACCTGTCCCCTGTGTCCTCTCCCACCATGTCTGTCCCCCCCTCATAAAGTACACAAACACAAGCACTCACACACCCAACAACCATCCTGTGGGAGGCTGGCCTGGTTTGTAGTGGGTGCCTTGGGTACTTACTACTTACACCAGGCCCAATTATCCCTTGTTAGTGAATGTAGTAGTGTTCTAGCAGCTTAGGCCGATAGTGGTAGCTATAACAAAGCAGCTTAGGCTGAACTAGGAGACATGCAAAGCTCATGCAATACCACTTATAGTTGCACAGTACTTATGCACTTCTGGAGGTAAGTATTATGCACAATATTTACACTAGACACCAAAATTAGACAAGTAAATAGTCACAGAACAATGCAAACAGTAGGAAATCCTATAGAATGCAAAGGGATAAAATAGGTCTAGGGGCAACATAAACCATATTCTAAAAAAGTGGAATATGAATCATGAATTCCCACCTAGACTAGTGTAGAATGTGCAGAATCGCTGGGAGAGTAAGAATACAGTAAAGGTAAGTAAATTACCCCACCCAAAGCCCAGAAAAGCAGGAGTAAATTACTGCAAGTTTCCTTAGGACACACTACACCTCGTTTTGGGGATTGTGCAGCAGCCAACCAAGTCTGCAAAGAACAACTGCTGGATTATTGGACCTGAAGAAATGCAAAGGAAGGGGACCAAGGCGGTCATTTTGAACATGGCGGAAAAGACCGCCGACCGCCGTGTCGGCGGTGAACAGAATCCCGTCATTGTCGGTGAATGGAAACCCGCCATATAATGATAGAAAATCCCAACCCTGCCAAAAATTCCCACACCACCACTCCCAGCCAGGACACTGTCGCCGGGAATCCCAGGCCACCCCACCCCGCCGCCGCCGAGCACGCCCGCATCCCGCCCTCCAAATAATGATGCACAAATCACCTCGGCGGACAGTGGAGGCCGTGCGACCATTGGCGGCTGCGACCGCCACGGGCAGCAAGTGGACTCAACAGCAACAAGTGCACACATTGGATAGGCAGATCACCCACACACCTGACACACATCCAGAACCCCATAAAACACCCCCAGACACACACGACAATCCCTTGCAATGAAACCAGGACAAGAAGAAGGAGAGCACCAGAGCCAGACAGCAAACTGCAGCATACAGGAGACGCACATCGACCCACAGAGGAGCACCCTTACCCCGTCCCCGTCCCGACGCCATCCACCACACTCACCATGTCCCCCAAAAAAATTCACGCTTCACTGAAAGGGAGCTAAGGACCATGGTGGACGAGATCCTGAAGGTGGAGCCACAAATATTCGGGGCAGAGGTGCAGCACACACCCATCACCCAGAAATTGGAGCTGTGGCAGACCATTGTCAACAGGGTGAATGCAGTGGGACACCATCCACGCACCAGGGACGACATCCGGAAGAGATGGAACGACCTGTGGGGGAAGGTAAGGGCCATTGCATATAGGCACCACATCGCAGAAGACTGGGGGAGGGCCACCACCAACACCACTTGACTACACCGACTGGGAGGAGAAGGTCCTCGCCATCCTGCACCCAGAGGGACTCACTGGACTCACTGGAGGAATGGACTCGGGTAAGTCATCTACAATTACCCCATATACACCACAACTGCAATGCATGCACCACCCCACATCCCCCACACCAACCTGGACCTACACCCCACCCAACTATTACTCACCACATCCAGCACCCTGCATTACCCACAACCCACTAATAGGCACACATCACTCCCGCTGTGCACAGCCAGCCACCCCTGCACATACCCACAATGGAACAATACCCCCACCACAATGCAACCCCACCACTGGCGCTAAATGCTATGTTCACCTCACAAAGGCACCCTGGAAGGCCACTGAAATTTATACCAGCACAAAATAGCACAGTCCTGTACACCTCAACCTACATACATATGTAACAGACATGTGTATGTCCCCAAACAGGCACCACCACCCATGCAACCCTAACGGACAGGACAAGGAGTGCCACAGCCCTCCAGGGAGACAGAGCCACCTCACAAGAACTTGGCGAAGGATCCCTGGACACTAATGAGCAGACAGGCCCCTCGCGCAGTCCTGGATTCTCACCATGCAGCAGCCCACCGAGGAAACCACTGTCACCCCTAACACCCAGTCAACCAGCAGGCCAGGGGAGGCGTACCCACACCAGTGTACCCAGGGCACAGGGTGGTGTAACACAGCTACAGAGGCCACAGTCTCCCACTCCCAACATGTAGGAAGGTGAGGGCCCCAGTACAAGTGGCACGTACGGACCTGTGCATGGGACACAGGCACAGGGGGCTAGGGCAAGTTCAAGTGTCCCAGTGGGCCGAGGGCACAGGATGGATTCAGCAGCTCAGGACATTATTGCATAGGTATTGGGGGCCTACCAAGATACCCAAGACATGTTGGCACAGATTGTGTCCACCCTGGAGCAAAGTTAGAGGATGCAGCAGCAACAACACCAACAGGCCATGGTGCAGTGGAAAGAGCACAATGCCACAATGCCCACCATTGCTGGAACACTGCTGCAGTTGGTAAAAAAACAGTCTGACACCCACACCGGACAAGAGGCCCCCACAACAGCCCTGGACAACCAACATCTGATGACCCAAGCAGCAGAAACATCACAGGAAATACCCTTCCAGGAAACACAAGGGCCAACCATGCCACCCCAAGAAGCTCCACAGCAGGTGCCCAAATGCACTCTTAGGCCAAGATATGGCACTGGAAACCCAGCTAAGAACAAGGCCCCCTCCAACAATTCACTCTGCTACTAATGCAAAGCAACCATCCACACATTCACTAACAACACTTAGCTGAGGGCAATTTGAAGTACTGTTCGACAAAATTGACCCATCTAAAACATCCAACAGGGCTGCCACCAAGTTGGTTTTGAAGACACCCAACCCTTACCACTCCCATCACTCTATATAGCACAATTCACTCAATTCTACCAATAAAACACATTTTACACCTGTAACACTGTCCCCTGTCTTAAATTGTGAACAAAGTGGAGTATGGATGTAACTGGAAGAGAACAACTTTATTGTAAATTTTTGCTTGATGGTGGTACTGTGCGCCTAAATGGTGGCCAGGCATGAATGTATATATTTTCTTTCAGTACCATGCAGAAGTGGTCCATGTAACGCCTATCATGACCAATCCCCCCTATATGACAGAGCACACTGACAGTGATTGGTCACCAACCCCAATGACAGGCTTACGTCCCACACAGTTATTGGAAGTAGAGTTGTGTCAGTTGGTTCCTGGACTGGACATTCCCCTTCCTCATCCTTACCATCACTCTCCTCACCTCTCTGAGGTAACTGATCAGGACCTATAGCACCCTCCACCTCCAAGAGGGGGATTGAATGTCTCACTGCCACGTTGTGCAGCATGCAGCAGGCCACCACTATTCTACACACATTATCAGGGCCATAGGCCAGGGAACCCCCAGATATATGTAGACACCGGAATCTATCCTTCAGGAGACCTATTGTATGCCCTATTAACCTCCTAGTACGTCCATGGGCCTCATTGTATTTCCTCTCTGCATCCGTCCTGGGATTCCTAACTGGTGTCAGGAGCCAACGCAAGTTTGGATAGCCAGAATCACCTACAAAATGGTTCAATACAGAGCCATCATTGTTATGTCGCTTAGTCAGACAGGATAGTTTTCAGCAATGTGTCAGCTATTGACAGGCAAACTTACCTATGATCCACCCTCTGTCCTCTTGTAGTTGTTCCATCTTCTGTGGCACTCAACTGTTCCTCAACACAAATGAATCATGGACTGAACCTGGAAACATGGCATTCACATGGGAAATGTACTGGTCTGCAGTACACACCAATTGGATGTTCATGGAGTGAAAGTTCTTCCAGTTTCTGTACACCTGTTCACTCACTCTTGGGTGGATGATGGGTACGTGGGTGTAATCAATGGCACCTATGACATGGGCAATGTTTGCAAAGGCATAGAAGTCAGACTTGATAGCAGGAAGGTCAGTACTTTGGGGAAACCGCACATAGGATTGCAGATGTTGTACAAATGCATTCAGAAATCTTCTCAGTACCTGGCTGAACATTGGCTGTGAGAAACCAGCACCCATGCCCACTGTCACTTGAAATGAGCCTGTGGGCAGGAAATGGAGTGCGGAGAGCACCTGCACCTCAGTTGGAATGGCATACTGATTACGATTTCCAGGAGTTAGTGCAGGATGCAGTAATGCACAAAGGTCCTGAATAGTTGCATGTGTGAGTCTGTAAGTGATTATGATCTGATGCTCCACCATGGTCCCCATATCCACAAGTGGTCTGTACACCGATGGTGCCTTTCCTTCGCACAAGGGTCGGTACCTACGGGGGTTACAAAAAGGAGGATGTAGACACATACATAGGCTCACTTCTCAACATTTCTGCACTACATTGTTCATTGTAGTGTCTCTACAATAACTGCTACCTGACAGATATATATGTACATCCCTTGGAGGAAACAGAGTAATTTATGTGTGCGACTATGTGTGCGACTATACGGAATGGATAGAGGCCTAGGTACTTCATGTGGGTAGTAGGCCCTGCATTGTGAGTAGTAGGAAATTCAAGATGCGTAGGTGATGGCAAAATGTCTGCCCACTGTAGATCTGCCCCTTCATTGTGGAAGTGACCTCATACCGCTGACGTCACTGCGTAAGAAGGTGTTGACCGCTGTTCACACCCTCATTGGCTAACATGGATGCCAATGGGGAACCCTGGTGTATCATGACCGCCGCCGGCGGTGACGGTGCATACCGTTGTCGAATGTACGCGCGTTCATCATCGTTTGATCACTGGACTCCCTGATCTTGTGCAGAGAGGTACTCTACTCTCTGTACTGCTGTGGCCTGCCTCTGGCTATGGATGTGCCACGTGGTGCAGATGAAAGTTCCCTGGCCTTCACCCAGGAAGAACTGGAGAAGCTAATGGATGGGGTCCTGCCCTGTACGGCAAACTCTACGGATGGCCAGAGGTACAGGTGAGTCTGGGTTTGGAGGGCACTGTGGGTGTAATGGATGGTGTGGATTGGACATATGTGTGCTCCTCTGAGCCTGCATGGGCCATGGTTCATGGAATGCTGCGTGCAACTGTCCTGTTTGTCTGAGAGTACTGTCCATCACGTGTTGGACAATTTGCCAGCTCTTCCTATTGTACATGTGCCTGACCTCTGTTTTCCATTTCTGTGTCGCCCTTCTAGGTCAGCGCCTACCAGAAGAGGGCTCATTGGCATGCCATCGCCCAGGAGGTGCGGACCCTGGTGGTCTACAAGCGGCAGAGCACCCACTGTTGAAAGAGATGGGAGGACCTGCGGCGCTGGGCGTGAAAGATCAGTGAGGCCCAGCTGGGGATGTCCTCCCAACGTGGAAGGGGTGCCCATCGGGCACTGACCCCCCTCATGCGAAGGATCCTGGTGGTGGCGTACCAAGATCTGGATGGGCGCTTGAAGGCTGCACAACAGTCACAAGAGGGTGAGTACTCATTGACCATACTTCAGTCTGGAAGGATGTCTGGGTGTGTAATAGGGCACATGCTGCTCAGAGCAGGGAATTTGACTGGTGTCCATCTACTGTGTGTTCCTCAAAGAGTGTAGAGGTGTCCCTGTCAGGTTTCACCTACCTCAGCTCCAAAAGTAATTCAGGGGATGGGTGTAGAGCAGTATTCTGGTCTGTAGTCAGGGGCATGGCCATGGGCATAGTGTATGGTGCTGCATGCTGGGTGTGTTTGCTGGGTGGGTGTATGTCTGGCCATTCTGTATCTGCATTCAGCTATTTACAAGTGCCTCTCTTGCATCAACAGTATCAACATCAGGCGAGGGAGATGAGGCACCGGCAAGTGGGACTTCCACCGGGGAGGCTACTACCACAGGAGGTAGTGACTCTGAGACCTCCTCCGATGGGGGTCCCTCGGTGGTGGCAGACCCTAGTGCACACACCACTACCGTGAGATCTTCCACCACCCCCATACCATCACCGCCCTCCCTTCTGCTCCTCACCGAGTTGCCTGTGCCTGCCCACTCAGAAAGGTGGGTGTCTCCTTCGCCCCAGGCACCTCCTCCCCTGCCCCAGTCAGCCCTGCTGCCCTCACAGAGGAGGCTATTGACCTCCTGAGAATCATCTCTGTAGGGCAGACAACCATCGTCAATGCCATCAAGGGGCTGGCATCATAGGTGCAGCAGACCAATGCCTATCTGGATGGCATTCACGCTGCCGTGTCTGCCCTACAGAGATCTTTTCAGGTTCTGGCCTCCTCTCGGACGGCAGCCAGTTTCCCTTGCCATTCCGTCCCCCCTCCAACCTCCTCTACCCCTTCCAGCACCCTACTCCCTTCACCCGTCCAAAGCACACAATAAGACCCGCAGACCGGCACATCAACACACAAGACGCACACTTGAAAACACAAGCACCACACCTCCCACCACAAGCATTCACCCAGCCAACAGACACCTGCACACACAACAATGTCCACTTCGCCCTTGGGCCCACCTCTTCCGCCTCCCTGTCTGTCCCCTCTTTATCCACACCCTCATGCACTGCACCTTCACCCACTGTTACTGCTCCTCTTCCTGCACTCACCACAATAGCAGACAGCCACACATGCACCCCATACACCACACCTGCACTCACCAACTCCACTGTAGTTGACACATGCAGCACACTCACCAGACTTGCAGAAACCCACACAACATACATCCACACTGTCTGTCTTCTCCCACTGTGTCCCACCCACCTCCCAAGACACACAAACACACCAAGACACCCACCCATCAGACATCCACCACACAACAGAATACTTAGCAGTCACCTGCACCCACTACATGCACCCCTACACCCCATACATCCAGTTCCTCTGCCTCCACTCCCATGCCCTCATCCACATCCACCCCAATTGCTCCCAAGAAACTTTTCCTCTCCCGTGCTGACCTCTTCCAACCCACTGGCCCACCCTGTCTTGTCCCCAAACGTGCCCGCCTCCTTGCCCTTTCCACTCCTTCCACATCACAGTCCACCCCGGTCCACCCTTCACATTCCCGTGCCCATTCCCCAGAGAAGAAGAAGGCCTGGTCTGAGCCTAGAACATCCAGCTTCAACTGAGCCAAACAGCCCCCACACGCTTCAAAGGAGAAGCCCACCCCCAACCACCCTCCACAAGAAAGTCAAAAGCCACCCATCGAAAATCCCCACCTCCCACCACCCCCCTTCCGTGAGGTGCCTGGATACCCATATGGTGCCCAGTTCTGTGGAGTACCCAGCACTTGTGGGAGTCAGGTGGGAATTTATGGACTGCCCATTGGCCATGTTTGCACTGTTTGGCTCAGTGAGCTTCTTATTAAAGTTTCTGTGTGGCCTGTGTTTGGGCTGCACGCAGTTATACCCTGGTGTTTGTTTATTTTTTTATGGGTGTGGAGCTTTTGTTTATACTTTGGTCAAGTTGCATTTGTCTTCGGTCGGGTACATCCCTCTTGGTGTGGGGTGTATGACTTGTGCTGCTGGGAAGGGTTGGGGGGCGTTGCATGATGGGTGGAGTGGGTGGGTATGTAACTGTGCCCTTTCCTTCCTTGTTTCATAGGTTGCGGTACTTACCGTTGTCGTCTTCATCTGTGGTCTCGTTGTGTAGGTATATACAAGGAGCAAGACTGGCATGATCTGCAGCTCATTATTCATGGCTGCCACTGCATGTTCTGTGGGACTCCGGTATGTGGTTCCTTATATTTGGTTAATTTCCACCTGGTTTTGTGTGGCGGTGGTTCCCGCCCCGGAACTGGTGGCGGAATGGTGCTTCATAATTTGATGGGCGGGTTAGGCCTTTTTGACGGCCTGTGGGCGGACTCTGCCATCTTCGGCAGGACTCCTCTCCTGGCGGTGGGTGGTTCGTGGGATGCGTGTGTTTCGTTTGGATCATTATTTGGCATTCCGGACCGCTCCTTTGTTGGCGGTTTCTACCGCCACCGCTGGCGTAGCGGAACGGACCGCCATGTTCGTAATGAGGGCCCAAGTCCAGAAGTCTAAAGAAGTCCAGGAAGGACAGGAGCCCCTGCTAACCCAGAAGAGGGAGCAAAATAAGAGTCCCTGGTTAGTAGAAGATTGCAGAAAGGCACTCTAGGAAGATGCCAGCGGGTTTTTGAATGATGCAAAAGATGTCCCATGGTGTGAAGATTGTTGCAGATGAGATTTCGTTTTGGAAGGCACCAACAAGCCATGGCTATGGCAAAAGTGCATTTTTCATCAAAATGGAGCTGGATGGACCCAGAAGGGAACTGGGGACCTCAACTCTGTGTGAGGAGGAAGAGGGGGCTCTCAGCACTTTAGAGAGCCCTCAGGATGCTAGCCAGCACCCCCAGAAGCCGCAGGATCCGGGTTCAAAGGAGGTGCAAAACACAGTTGATGCAGCACAACGAAAGTAGGCCGCACCGCACCGGAGAACAACTCAGCAAGTTGAGAATCACAGGGTGGAGTGCTGGGGACCTGGGCCAGGCTGTGCATGAAGGAATTTTGTAAACAGTGCACAGAGGCCTCAGAAGGCAAAGAAGACACAATATAAAGGGGTACTGTTCTCAAGGAAGTCAAGGTCTTACCTCCTCTAAATTGTGTCAGCAGGACCTCAGCAGGTCCTCAAGACAGCCTATGTCAATGATGTCCACCTCTGTGTCCTTAGGAGCACGCTCCTCGCCGTGAGAGGAGTCCCTGGGTACCAGTCGTCACCATGGAAAGTGCCTGCTTGGAGCAGGGGAGTGATTCCGTCACTCCACGGGAGATTTCTTTGATTTTTCTGGTGCAGGATGAAGACGGGGAGTCTCTAGAGCGTTCACACTGTGGAAACTGTTGCAGTTGCTGACTTGGAGCTGAGGTTGCTGAAGAAAAGTGTCTCTTGTAGACACTTTGTTGCAGTTACAGTGTTTCTTGGAGCAGGCTGCGGTTGATCTAAGGTCAGAAGAGTTGTTGCAGAGGATTTCTGATGGAAACTTGCAAGCAGAATCGGAAGAGAACCCACAGGAGAGACCCTAAATAGCCCTGAGAGGAGGATTGGCTACCTTATCAGGTTTGGACCTATCAGGAGGGATCTCTGACATCACCTGCTGTCAGTGACCACTCAGAGCCCTCCAGAGTGCCCCCACACCTTGCAAAGCAAGATAGCTGAAGTCTGGGACACACTGGAGGAGCTCTGGGCACCACCCCTGGGGCGGTGATGGACAGGGGAGTGGTCACTCCCCTTTGCTTTGTCCAGTTTCCCGCCAGAGCAGGGGAGAAAGGGTCCCTGAACTGGTGTAGACTGGTTTATGCAAGGAGGGCACCATCTGTGCCCTTCAAAGCATTTCCGGAGGCTGGGGGAGGCTACCCCTCCCCAGCCTGTAACACTTATTTCCAAAGGGAGAGGGTGTAACACCCTGCTCTCAGAGGAAATGCTTTGTTCTGCCTACCTGGGACTGGGCTGTCCAGACCCCAGGAGGGCAGAATCTTGCCTGTGAGGTGGCAGCAGCTGTAGCTTCAGTGCAAGCCTGAGAGAGCTGGTTTTGGGAGTACTTATGGTCCATGGTGGAGCCCCCAGGATGCATGGAATTAGCTCCCCAATACCATATTTGGAATGAGAGGACAATTCCATGATCTCAGACATGTTACATGGCCATATTCGGAGTTACCATTGTGAAGCTACATATAGGTATTGAACTATATGTAGTGCACACGTGTAATGGCGTCCCACACTCACAAAGTCCAGGGAAATGGCCCTGAACTATGGGGGGGGGGGCTATGCTAGTGCAAGGGTGCCCTCACAAATAGTAACTTTGCACCTAACCTTCAGCAAGTGAAGGTTATACACATAGGTGACTTATAAGTTACTTAAGTGCAGTGGAAATGGCTGTGAAATAGTGTGTGCACTATTTCATGCAGGCTGCAGTGGCAGTACTGTTTATGGGTTTGTCTGAGCTCGCTATTAGTCACAAAAGAAATGCTGCAGCCCAAATGGATCTCCTGGAACCCCAATGCCCTGGGTACCTAGGTACCATATACTAGGGACTCATGAGGGGGGTCTAGTATGCGAATTGAAATTGGTAAATGAAGTCACTGGCCTACAGTGGCAAATTTAAAAGCAGAGAGAGCGTAAGCACTGAGGTTCTGGTTAGAAAAGCCTCAGTGACACAGTCAGGCACCACACAGGCATACACATTAGGCCACAGTCTATGAGCACTGGGGTCCTGACCACTAGGATCCCAGTGAGACAGGCAAAAACATACTGACATGCAAGTGAAAAATGGTGGTAACATGCCAAGGAAGATGGTACTTTCTTACATATCCACCTCACAACAGCATACAACCCATGCACCTGCACCCAAACCCAGCATCACAAACACCTCCAACAACCACTCTCTCATCCTCCACTCCCATTACTTCTCCCTCCTCCTGCCCCAATGTCCCTAAAAAGCTTTTCCTTTCCCAGATTGACCTCTTCCCTACCCCTCCCCTCCCTGTCCGGCACATATGGCGAGGGTATCAAGGTCCCAGCCAAGCACCACAGCCAAACAGGCCACGGGCCCAATTGCGGCAACACCTACTCGAGGTGTAAAGGATTCCAGGCCACAGAAGCTGAAGGGGAAGGAGCCTGCACCAGCCAGCCAGAAGGGGAAAGAGCCTACACCAGCCAGCAAGAAGGGGAAGGAGCCTGCACCAGCCAGCAAGAAGGAGAAGGAGCCTGCACCAGCCAGCAAGAAGGGGAAGGACCCTGCACCAGCCAGCCAGAAGGGGATGGAGCCTGCACCAGCCAGCAAGAAGGGGAAGGAGCCTGCACCAGCCAGCCAGAAGGGGAAGGAGGGTGCACCAACAGCTGTCACAGAGACCACATCACCAGCCGTGGTTGTGCAGCTGTCAGAGAATGCAGGGGCTGAGCAGGAGCCTCCCACAACCACTACAGTGCAGCCATCAAAGGGTGCAGGAGCTGAGCAGGAGCCTCCCACAACCACCACCACCAAAGTGGAGCCATTGGAGGGTGCAGGGGCTGAGCAGGAGCCTCCTACAACCACCACCACCACAGTGCAGCCATCGGAGGGGCAGGAGTTGAGCAGGAGCCTTCCACAACCACCACCACCACAGTGCAGCCATCACCGCCGGCAGACGCCATATGATCCAGCCTCCATGGGCTGCTGTACAGCCTGCCCCCTCCAGAACCAGTGGGCAAGTCACCCACCTGAAAGACTGTGGCCTTGCACTCCCCAGGACCACGCACAGGGCATGTTGCCCCCTCCAGAACCAGTGGGCAAGTCACCCACCTGAGAGACTGTTGCCTTGCACTCCCCAGGACAAAGCACAGGGCATGTTGCCCCCTCCAGAACCAGTGGGCAAGTCACCCACCTGTGAGACTGTTGCCTTGCACTCCCCAGGACAAAGCACAGGGCATGTTGCCACCTCCAGACCAGTGGGCAATTCACCCACCTGAGAGACTGTGGCCTTACACTCCTGAGGACAAAGCACAGGGCATGTTGTCCCTTCCAGAACTAGTGTGCAATTCACTCACCTGAGAGACTGTGGCCTTGCACTCCCCAGGACCAAGCACAGGGCATGTTGCTCCCTCCAGAATCAGTGGTCTTGTTTCCACATCCGGCTGAGGTGCCCCCCTCCCCCTGAGGTACCTGCCTATTTGCCAACTGATGCCCCTGCAGTGTTCTCCCCGTATTGGTGCAGGGATCAAGTGAGGCCTTGGACTTTGCCCTGTGGCCATGTGGCCCCTGTGAACTGTGGACTGGACAGTGTCCCTTTTTGTACATTTGTACATATCTGTTGCATTGCCACATTGACTTATTATTTTTGATGTTGATCATATTACAATCACTGTAGTCAATTCCTGTTGTCCTTGCATTATTCAGACAATTATCAGGGTCAAATTGGTTATTTTGTGCAGCTGGTTGTGTGTAAGGCATGTGTGTGGGGAGTATGTGTTTTGCGTGTGTGTGTGTCACTGTCGTTTTCCTCCCCCGCTCCCTTGTGTGTTAAGCAGCTGTATTCTCCTTTTTCTTCTTCACCGGCATTGGTGTTCGTGGTGGAGCATGACGTAGAAGATCATCGGAAAGACTTGGAGTTCTGGTTCCCTGATGGCGTGGTTCTTCCCTTTTGATGGCATTGGTACTACCCTGGAAAAGGTGGCGGTTTGCAGTGTCATAATATGGTGGGTGGAACTTTGTCTTTAGACTGGCTGTAGGTGGCTACCGCTGTGGTGGCTGTTGTTTCCGCCCTGGCGGTTGGTGTGGTACATTGGCTGTCTTTCGGAGATATCATTGCCATGGTCATAATTTGACGGTAGTTACCGCCAGCCTGTTGGCGGTATTACTGCCACTTTATCACCAACCATCAGGGTCATAATGAGGGCCTTAATTTACAATCAAGTCTTCAGAGTTTTTCTGGAAATATAGTCACAACCCCTCTTTACCAATTTTGTCATAAGAGTCTAAGGCCCATATTTATGAGAAATGATGTACAGCTACGCTAGCGCAGTTGTGTGTCAACATTTTTAATGCAAGCTACTGTCATTCCCTAGCACCATTTGTGGGCCATATTTAAGAAATGACGCACAATGGCGCTAAGTAATGGTTAGCGTAAAAAAATGATACTATACATTGTGACATGCTGTAAGGAAAAATTAAGCTAATGCTGCAAAAGTGGCTCTAGACCTTTTTGTGGTATGTATTTGTCACGAAAAATGAGATAGCACCATTTTTAACCGCATTAGCAAATAAAAAAAAGCACAAGACAGAAAAATACAAATTGAAAGACAAGATGGAAATTGCAGGCCAGGAGGGATCCCAGGGAGACCCCAAGTACCAGCCAGGAGGGTCCCAAGAGAAGGAGAAGAGGAAGCACAAGTGTCGCTTTAGCGAGGAGGAGCATGACATCCTGGTCAGAGAGGTGACAAGGCACCAACACCAGCTCTTCATCACCTCCAAATTGCTATTTGGTAGGAGAGATGCAATATGGCAGGCAATAGTAGACAAAGTGAAGAGAGTGGCAGAGGTGAAGAGTACTGTCACTGATTGCAAGAGGCGCTGTCACGATTGCAAGTACTAAGGAGAAACTGACCAGGAACCGAAAGGCAGCTCTGCAGAATGGAAGAGGAAGTCCCACACCACAGAAGGACCTGGATGAGCTGGAGGGGATGGTCACAGCAGTCATACCGGAGGACCAGTCAGCGCAGACTACCAAGAACTACCACAAATGCAGGGTAAGTTGCGGGGGGACATCTGGAATTCTACGAGTGGCAGAAGGGGGAAACACATAGAACATACTCAGTGCATGCTAAATGGTTGCATCAGGACACATAGGCCCTCATTCTGACCTTGGCGGGCGGCGGAGGCCGCCCGCCAAAGTCCCGCCGTCAGGTTACCGTTCCGCGGTCGAAAGACCGCGGCGGTAATTCTGACTTTCCCGCTGGGCTGGCGGGCGGTCGCCTTCAGACCGCCAGCCAGCCCAGCGGGAAAGAGGCTTCCACGATGAAGCCGGCTCGGAATCGAGCCGGCGGAGTGGAAGCTGTGCGACGGGTGCAGTTGCACCCGTCGCGTATTTCACTGTCTGCACAGCAGACAGTGAAATACATGTAGGGGCCCTCTTACGGGGGCCCCTGCAATGCCCATGCCAGTGGCATGGGCACTGCAGGGGCCCCCAGGGGCCCCGCGACCCCCCCTACCGCCATCCGGATCTCGGCGGTCCGACCGCCGGGATCTGGATGGCGGTAGGGGGGGTCGGAATCCCCGCGGCGGTGCAGCAAGCTGCGCCGCCGCGGAGGATTCAATGGGGTGGCGGTACACTGGCGGGACCCCGCCAGTGGTGCCGGTCCGACCGCGGCTTTACCGCCGCGGTCGGAATCCCCATTGGAGCACCGCCGGCCTGTCGGCGGTGCTCCCGCGGTCCTCCGCCCTGGCGGTCAAAGACCGCCAGGGTCAGAATGACCACCATAGTCTCTGAATCAAGATGCACCATCCCCACCCAAGCCACACATGTACTGACACTTTGGTTGTGCAATGCATTCCAACATATACACAACATGGACATAAGCCATTAACTAGGTCTATTCTCCACCATCTTAATATGCAGCACATTGCCTGGAAGGGACATGCAAATTGTGTGGCTGTGGCTGTGCCACGACAACACCCATTGCATATTGTCAAAGCCCCTTATTCTACACAGCTTGTACATCAGAGACAAGAACTAAAGTCAATACCACCCCAGGGGTGGTGTCAGGGTGGTGTAACAGGTCAAAATGCTTCCCTTCCTCCTTGTCTCATTGCTCTTCTCATGTGTGTTGCATCTTGCAGCATACATTGAAATGCCACCTTAGCAAAAATAGCTTGTACATGTGCAGGGAGGGAGACCTCTCTGCACATAAACAATGTATCCCCTCAAGGCAGGCACCCCTTGATCATGCTGCAACAGTGCCTTTGTTAGTGCAGGGAGAACAAATCTGTGAAGGCGCAGGGGGAATTACAGGAGTGTACTATATTCTAGTAAACATGGCACACCCCTGCGTTTTTAAACAGGTGCAGTGTCGTGCAACACATATCGCTGCTTCACTGAGTTGCGCCACTTGAGAAAACATCTGGCCTAAAGTGTGCAACGTGTCAAACACAAACCACACATGGTGAACCCACAACAACTCACACACTCCTCTATGACCAAATGGGAATGGCCACAAAATAAAACACATACAACACATGGAGCATGTCTGTGTACATCATGTGTGCAGCTGTACGAGTAGCTGCAATCTCACCATCCAACAAGATAGAGTGTTTTTTGTGAAATGTTGGTTGACTGCATAGTGGTACATTCAACATGGGTGAGAACTGGCACAAGTGGCATCAATGTTGCACTACAGGCACAATGTCACTAGCCTGTAATGTAACTGTATCATCAATCCAATAATGGCCCTTGTGGAACCAAGCTGCACATTCCTCTAATGCCACATCTACAAAGGCACAAAATGCATGATTTGATCCACATTCAACATCCTTACACCAAAATATGCCTGCTGCTGATATCTTGTGTGCAAGGAGATGTTCCAAATTTAGGGAGGGACAATCTAATGGGGCAAACAATTCATAATGGTTGCACTGTAACCTCCAATTAGCACATGTGTGGGGCCTGCTGCAGGCAGTTGAGAATGTAACCAAAGCATCATCTGCAATGAATCTACCTGTGCTATGCTGCACTAGTCCCATCATTCATAGTGCCAATGCATCATTGCACCAAAAGAGTGATAGCACATGTTACACTACTGTGGCAATGTCCCCCATGGTGAATAGGAAGGCTAATTACATGCCACCATTGTGTGAGTGGCAGGGAAAAGGAGCCTGCAAGGAAGTAGGTGGTATGGGATAAAATCACAAAGGTCCAGATTTAATAGGAATTTATGGTGTGCAACGCTACCCCATTTTCAAAACTCAATGATGACCAGTATTCATTAGATTAGGGGGCGTCCCTTTGTCACTCCCCATGCCAGGGCTAAATTAATTGACATGGGCCAACACAGCAAGCCTTGCACCATAGTGCAAGGATGGCTGCATTGAGGGGGAGATTGTTTTTTTGTGCAGGAAGGAACACCTTTCTGCACAAAAATGTTCGTAAAAGGCCATTAGCTCTATCTATGTGCGTTGCTAAATGCAGCACACATGGAATAAGTTCAAAATGAGGAGAAACTATGGCATTTAACATGACTGCACCATGCCAATACCACCCTGGGGTGGTGTGACATTTTGGCAAGGACTCTTATTTACAAAAACCTGTCAATATGAGGCACTGTCTAAAAGCAAAGAGTATTGCTGTGGCACACCCCCAGCAATACTCATTGCACGCACCTACCACACAAAGTGCTGCGTATGAAGGGGCTCTTCTTACAAGACACATTGTAAAACCGTCAAAGGACATTGTGGCACCCGAGTGTCATGAAAAGAAACCCTCAGGTGGCGCTAGGGGCACCTAAATATGCACCAAAATATCTACTGAGCTTGACCCATGTGTCATGCACAATGCTACACGATATACAACTGTAAACTTAGATCTGTAACATGTCACTGAGCTATCAATAGCAAGTAAATGATGTGCCCTGTCAACAGCCACAACAATCTAAGATTGACTTTTCACTATCTCATTGCAGAGTATGATGGCTTACCTCCTGCTGACCTGCTTGTCTTGGATTTAACAGATGATATGGGTGGCCAGCTGCCAACCATCCATGTAGAGGCTCTCCAGGATGTCTCAGGATCCCTCCAGACACTACCTCCAGTTGCAGGGAGGACACACAGCGTTGCAGGGTCTACACATAAACCACTTAGCTACTAACACACACCAACAGCAAGCATGATAGACAACAGGATGGGGGCTATAAAGAATACCCTGGAGTCCATAGAGCAAGAAGTGTACTCCCTGAGGGAAGACATGGCTGCCTACCACCGTGATGTTGTTGCGGTGTTGAAAAACCAGCAGTTCCTCCTTGCTGCAGTGATGCCTCATGTGTTCCCACAAATGGCAGCTGCCAGAACATTTGACTCCACATCTCTATCCCCTGATGTGTTTGACCCCCTCAACAACAGCACCATTCATGGCACAGGAGGTACGACATACATCAGAAGATGAAGAAGTGGAAGGAACAACATTCACAAGGAAAACCATCCAGTAGCACCAGTCTGTGCCACATGGACAGTCTCTCCTTAGTTCTGGGCTTAAGATCATACCAGTGTTGTGACTGCAGGAAATGTGCTCTCTTCACTCAACCACTGCTGACTTGTCTGCTATGTACTGTCATTGTCTCTAGTCTTACCTATTGGAGTTTTAACCTCCTCACTAATGCACTCTTCTCATGACCATGACTCATGACTTGTCCATCACCCTTGGACTCTGATTGCACCACAAATGGCTAAGGTTCTCTCATGGGATCTGTGAACTGGACATTTTATAGCATCTGAAATTACACTTGAACCTGTAAAAAAAGCACCTTGTTACATGTAACATTTCTACGTTTACTGTGATCCATCTATTCATCTAAATGATTGCATTGTATGAATCCATGCCAATGAGTACAGAACATCATTACATCAGTGCATTATTGTCTGACAAAAAGCCACACACTAGGGGCCAAATGTATCAAACAATTGTGCATTCGCAAATGGTGCGAATCGAAAAATTCCAACATATGCAAATGCAACATCGCCTATTAGGATTAATGAAAGGCATTCGCAGTGCAATTTAAGGAATCACTAATTTAGAGATTCCCTGAATAGGTAATCGCAAATAGGGAATACCTATTTGAGATTACCAATGCACATGTATCATGCATTTCCTAAATGTGAACTGGGCATTTAGGAAATGCAATTACCTCAGATTCATCTTTGTTGGTAGCCATGTGCCATTCTTTAAAATGCATTTTTAAATGAATTTTTAAAAGTGCCCTAGGGCATGTGTGCGCTTTACATGTGCCCAATTTCATTGGGGGGGGGGGTGCATCAAAAGGGGCCTTATGCCCTCAGCACCCTTGGATTTGTATTACCTAAGTTGCGAATTCCTAACAGGAATTCACAAATTAGGAAATGCAGACCATTCGCTCCTATGGGCTTTCATGCCGATAGGGGTGAATAGAGTCCCACTCCCTAATAGCGATTCCCTAATAGCAATTGCGAATTTTAAAAAATCGTTATTAGGGATTCTCTATTTTCTTACATCCTATCTTTCATTTCTCAAATAGCGATTTCTTCACATTTGCTATTTAAGAAATGCAAAACGTCTCTTTGATACATCTGGTCCTAGGATCCTAACGTGAGAAAGGTGAATGATGGTGTTGTCTGCTACAACCAATTTACAGATTATGCTATACACATATTGAACAGAAATCATTGGAATTTGAAATACGGCAGGTATGGCTCAGAGCCAAGTCAATGGTAATTTACCCAGATGGGAGTACCAGTACAACTAATATGTGTGGCACAGAAGAGGATAACCTCAGTGATGGGCAACTGTTGGTAATGCAGTATACGCTTCTAACTTTGCCTGTTGTCATATGTGCCACACTTGCCAACAATTAAACTGCAAGACCCCACCAATGACAGTTCCCATTCTAGCCTATGAAGGCCATTCACTACAATGAGGGAAAAACAAATGTGGCTGTTTTTACCTCACCAGGGCTTATAAAACTATTTTTATAAGGTCCCTGCTTATAGTTACATGGCACCCAGCCCTAGGGGCACATAGGGCACACCTTAGGGGTGACTTATATGTACAAATAAGGTAGTTTAAGGCTTTGGAACTGCTTTTCATTCCAAAGTCGAATTTGCATATTACTTTAATTTAAAAGCAGCCAGCAAGGCAGGCCTGCCTTTAAAATTACACTGGGCACCTCAGCAGTGCACCTATGGGTGCACTACCTATGCTGTGGTCCCCAAACCTACATGCCCTACCATATACTAGGGACTTATAGATAAGTTGACTTAGCCAATTATAAATAGCCTAATTTGCATATCTACTTTACACAGAGCACTGGCACTAGTAAGCAGTGCCCAGGGCACAGCCAAGAGTCAGTAACCACCAGTACCTGTCCAAAAAGTGTGGGGGTGAGCAGGGCAAAAAGGAGGACTTTCCTACAGGTATCTTGGACACCCTTTGTGTTTTCTTTCACTCCCAGCGACCCTCTGCACACTACACTATGCCTGGGGTGCATTAGTGGTTCGCATTCCACTTTTAGAGTATATGGTTTGTGTTGCCCCTAGGCCTATTGCATCCTATTGTATTGTACAGTGTTTGCACTACTTTTCTAACTGTTTACTTACCTGATATTGGTTTGTGTGTATATTGTGTGTATTTTACTTACCTCCTACGGGAGTATATCCTCTGAGATATTTTTGGCACATTGTCACTAAAATAAAGTACCTTATTTTTTTAGTAATTCCGAGTATTGTGATTCTTATGATATAGTGCTATGTGATATAAGTGGTATAGTAGGAGCTTTGCATGTCTCCTAGTTAAGCCTAAGCTGCTCTGCTATAGCTACCTCTATCAGCCTAAGCTGCTAGAACACTACTAATCTACTAATAAGTGGCACAAGGTGTAAGTACTATCAGGTACCCAGGCCAGCCTCCTACAGGATGCTGATCTGTTGATGTTCTCGATGAGGGCTCCTCATCAGACATGCGCGTTGAGGGTGCGTTTGTTATGGGAAGCAGTTTATGAGTTGCCCTT
This sequence comes from Pleurodeles waltl, assembly GCF_031143425.1. Taxonomy (NCBI): domain Eukaryota; kingdom Metazoa; phylum Chordata; class Amphibia; order Caudata; family Salamandridae; genus Pleurodeles; species Pleurodeles waltl. Next base: position 853,122,481 of record NC_090438.1, on the reverse strand, counting down.
TGTGGATTCGGCGACTCTTAACTCTAGAGTGGGCATGACACAGAATGCTGCTACCTCGGCTAAAGCTTAGGCTCTGGAACACGAGTCCTCTGTGGTGTTCCCTGGACATTACTTGGATATTTTATCACCTGCCGAAGTTGACCGTCTCCTGGCTTCCACTGTCCTGGATATAATTGGTGATTTCCAAAATTATTTTGACTTTTGAAATTTGTTCCACGTTCCACATAGTGGTGTTTAAAATTGTCTTTTCTTATTGCTTTGTTTCCTGAATTTGTCATAACTGCCAACTGTCATAATGCCTTAGTAGTTGATGCTTTAGTTTAGGGTTTTGTATACCTTATTTCTGCATTCGCTTTGAACCACCTTTGACCGGCCAGTTAAGGTTGTTGTATAGTTATTTTAGTCAGGTTTAAGACATGCTTTAGCTAACTAGTTCTGCCGCTCTGCAGTTTAACCCTATTACATTCATTTTATACAGCATTGCTTTATTTTTCGAACAATGGCTTCATTTGCGGTGCTTTTTTATTTTATCTCTATCTTATCCTTTCTCACAGGAAAGCATTGGGTTCTTAGTAGGACATGTAGTTCACTTTGTGCTTTCTCCAAGGCTACATTCAGATAGGGCTTACGACAAACGTGGTATGCTGTGTCTCCAGCATTCACAGAAATACACTAATACGTGGGGACCATTTCTTAGAATGTCAGCTGTTTTATTATATAAACACCACTTAGTCCCCAACACGTTACAGGGAGATTCCAGCCATATGACCATGACTGTATGCTGATTGCTGTGAGCTACACTACATCAATTTGCTTAGACGGCCGATCCCTGAACCAGATGGGGATGGAGTCTCTTTAGACGTCAGGCCTCTTCTTCAGGTATGAGGGATGATGTACTCCCAGGAGAAATCCGAAGGGCATATTAGGCTTAGTATGCTGTGCTCATACTTGGTGTAGTTGAGGGGTTATAGATCCACCCCCCTGTTTAGACAGCATTTGTAGGACTGTTTTTGTGTTTTACATTTTAGTCATATGCCTGCTCATATTGTTTTTTATCATTTTTGTTATTGCTATGCATATGCTTTTAACTAAGATGCAGATATTTTCATAAATGCTTATTTAAATATATTCTGCCTTCGTTGTTTTTGCTGAGTGAGAGCTTGGTAACTGATAGAACGGAATGCGAATAATTAATGTACCGCAATTGCCTGGGGAGTCTATCTGGCCAAGAGCTCGGTTGCCACAATCATCTCGGTCAGAGATGGGGGGCTGCTAGTTAGCTGGAGACCCGGATTAGGTCGTCCAGTGTCACCTGGTGTGGAATTGTACTCAGTACCTGCAATCCAGGTGATCCTACCACCCAAATCCAGTAGCCTCATTACTCTAATGAGAACCTACGCGACAGCATATGTGTTGTTGGTACAATTGTGCTCCCCTGCCCATGTGTGTTTAGTGTGGTGTATGTCTTATTTGTCCTACATGGTAGGTGTGTTGTCTGTGTACTGTTTGGTATTGTGGCTTACCTATGAGTAGGCCATTGCCGTATTGGCCATCCTTGAATTGCTCGTTGATGGAGGAATGCTGGAATATGTAGGCACTATGGGGGTCATTCTGACCCTGGCGGTCTTTGACCGCCAGGGCGGAGGACCGCGGGAGCACCGCCGACAGGCCGGCGGTGCTCCAATGGGGATTCCGACCGCGGCGGTAAAGCCGCGGTCGGACCGGCACCACTGGCGGGGTCCCGCCAGTGTACCGCGGCCCCATTGAATCCTCCGCGGCGGCGCAGCTTGCTGCACCGCCGCGGGGATTCCGACCCCCCCTACCGCCATCCAGATCCCGGCGGTCGGACCGCCGAGATCCGGATGGCGGTAGGGGGGGTCGCGGGGCCCCTTGGGGCCCCTGCAGTGCCCATGCCACTGGCATGGGCATTGCAGGGGCCCCCGTAAGAGGGCCCCTACATGTATTTCACTGTCTGCTGCGCAGACAGTGAAATACGCGACGGGTGCAACTGCACCCGTCGCACAGCTTCCACTCCGCCGGCTCGATTCCGAGCCGGCTTCATCGTGGAAGCCTCTTTCCCGCTGGGCTGGCGGGCGGTCTGAAGGCGACCGCCCGCCAGCCCAGCGGGAAAGTCAGAATTACCGCCGCGGTCTTTCGACCGCGGAACGGTAATCTGACGGCGGGACTTTGGCGGGCGGCCTCCGCCGCCCGCCAAGGTCAGAATGAGGGCCTATGTATGGTGCCGGGGTATTTTGCAAGGATGTTTGTGAAGAGCCCACAGTGGTCCACAATGAACAGCACATTTATGGAATGAGGGTGCTTGCAGTTCCTGTATAGGTGTTCGGTTGCTGTAGGTGGAACCAGTGGGACATGGGTGCAGTCCATTGCACTTAACATATGTGGGAACCCAGCAATTATATAGAAACCTTGCTTGGTCTCTTGCAGCTGTTGCTGGGTGTTTGGGAAGCAGAAGTGATGTGTCCAGAACCTTTCGAAGAAAGACCGAGAAGGATGACTGGGAGATACCAGCCACTTGTGGGACCGTTGTCTGAAATGATCCGGATGCCAGCATATGGAGGACAGCGAGGACTTTGGTCATGGGTGGTATGTTTGTTGGAGTTGCCACCCTTGCTGTGATGTCTGGTGCAAGGTGGTGCAGCAGGTGTACAATTGACTCCCAGTTCAGGCGGTAAGTCCTGATGACATCTTGTTTCCTGATCCCAAGCATGGTTTTACGCTGTTGAAAGATCATCTCCCACCTTCTGCGCTGCCTTTGTGGCTGCTGTGGTGGTGTTTTGGGTTAGCTGCGGTGGTGGTGGAGGTACGTGTTGTTGTCGCTGAAGATTGCGCTGTGTGCTAAGCTGGAGCAGTAACACTTCCATGTTATCCTGGAGGTTGCAAATGCTCCTTCTGTGGGTTTTCCTTAAGTCGTGGTGGTGTGTGGGCCTCTTTTTAACACATGGTCTGCGTTTTTTGGGTCCACTTCCTTAGTATGCGTCGTTTTAGTGTCAGGAGGTAAATATGGCGCTAGAGAGCTAGCATCATTTTTTAAAATGGAAAGCCTACCTTGCACATCATTGTCGCAATATGGCACAAGATGGGTTGGTGCTCCCAAAAAATTACGCTAACTCAGATATTTTGATGCTAGATGGGTCCAGTCTAAAAATATAAACATGAAGTTAAGTTAGCTCCACTTTTGCTTTAAAAAAAATGACTCAAAGATGGCACAAACTTTTCATAAATATGGGCCTAAGTTTGTTGAGGTCCTATATACAAAGAGATAACGATGTGATAACGCCTCATGTGGCTAAGGCACTGCCGATTCCGAGATACATGTAAAAGTACCTCGTAAGAATCTCGCAATCGGCAGTGCCTTGGCCATGTGAGGCGTTATCACCTTGCTATCTATTTGTATATATGACCTCAACAATCAGCATGAGAGAGGATATTGATTACCACCCACACACAAGCCCTCAAGAAGTCCTTGGTTAAGGACGAAAAGCGTTGGCTGGTTTGGCTGGTTTGTCTTTATGTGCAAGGAAAACTTAATAACAATAAAAAGAGGATGATCTCGTAACCATGTGGACTAACTGGACTTTATTATCCTACCTCAAGTGGTGCACTATCAAAATATCTATTATCGCATCTCTCTTGAGTTAACACCTTGGCGGAAGGTGCTGTGATTTGTGTACACATTGATTCACAAATATGTGCCTCTTGATCCATTACAAGGCCTATATTTTAGCAGCGGATAGGGATAGGTGCATTTAGACTTTGAACCCGTTGCCAATCCAGACCAAAGATGTACTTGGCCAGCCACGAATCCTTGAGTGGTGCTGCGGCCTCAGAGCAGTAAATAGGGTGGTGTGCTGCCAAGTAGTGTGAGTCCACATGTTGCCCTGAGTGGTCCCAGGCAGAAGCAACAGCAGTTTCCTGCTGCTAAAAATAGCCAGACATTACCCCTCATTATTTTTTAAAGCAAGGGATGCAGAAACGTTTTATGGCAAAGGTAAAGTGAGCAATTTCCCAGAGACCATCCTTCGGAAGAGCCTCCTGCGTGATGACCTTTCTCTCTATTGGATCTCTGTCTACTCTGATCGTTTCATTATAAATATTCTCCCCCTCTTTCTTTCTGCCTATACCTCTGACTCTGTTTTGCTCTGCACAGTATGGTCCGAGCAAGAGATACTGTGGCTGTTTGCGTGACATTATTTTTGAAAGTATAACATATAATTCAGGACAGTGTGGCATCATGCAGACTTGAATTATCAGAAAATGGGTAGTACATTTTTAAATTATTTTGAACATGGACCCTCAACATATGCTTTCCTGATGGTCCCAAAAGCCTTGAAATGACACTGAAGTGATGCTGTGCAAAATGTGGACTTGCCAGTGATCAGACTACACAGCTTCTCACACAATTATATTGTACACGTTATTGCGGATAGTGTCATGGTTACCACCATGTGGGTCCTTGTAGTACATGGCATTTTGTCATGCAAACTCGAGTCAGAGCAATTTTGTCACGACTGCTAATAGGTAACCTTGCACCTGTAACTTCAATGTACGCCCTTTTGTAGGATACGTTATAATTACAATGTATAGACGTTTGGCCTTGCGATTAATTTCAAGCAAAACAAACCTGGTGTTCCCATAATAAGGTATCTTAACCCCAATATTCAAGTCCTATTTATAACTAGTGTTTTCAACTAATTTACATCTTTATTGTCTTTTTTCTTTTAACTTGCTATTATGAACAACGGCATCCCTTCAAACAGTGTGACGACACACACTATACCCAATGACTTCTGATTACTAGGTGCTTCTGAACCCCTAAATGAAAGACACGGGCGAGGTACAACAGGATTCCATGAACAACGTGAGATATTCTTCCAACAAGCTAGGTGACCTTCATGGACTGACGGAGTACGAAACTGAAATAAATGACAAAAATAAGGCTGGGATCAACCAAATTAGCTTTATTTTAGAGATGTAATTTAGAGTGAAGTATTTCTTTTCCGTGTGCATGGAAATGATGGATGGCAGTAGGCACGCACAATACATAGAAGACTAAAAATGCAAGATTCCTTGCAGGTCTCTGCCAGTACAGAGCGTTTAGCTCAAGCCCCCATGCTCCATTATAACCTCTTCTGACTCGCTCGTGTCAGGGTGACCTTGCTATATTTCAGCCAGTGATGCGGGATTCATTGGCGGAAATTCAATAAGTGCGTTTTTATAAACATATATTTCCAATCATCATTTTTTTCAACTTAATGTTCTGACAACCCATTCCTGGTTTCATGCTGAAGGTTTCATCCATCACGTTGCACGTTTTATCTTCCATTTTCACGTTGAGTAGTATTCACTGAAATTGTAAGAATGAAAATAAGTAAAAGGAATCCAAAGCTAGATTATGAAAATGTGACTGGCAGCAAGCAAAATGAAAATAATAAATTATTAGGAAACATTTTGGGAATATTGATCTCAAAGTGCACCAGAAATGTCATTTGAAAAAATGTGGTAAATTTGGTAAATTAGCAAAGTGAAAAGGTGTTTTTTGTTAACCTTTGCCATCTTTTCACCGGTGAGAACCCAAAGAATGTTGGGGGCACAGCTCTCTGTGATACATAAACTCGGAACAATGAACTTGGAAATATAAATAACACCTGGAAATTCTGCAGTAGCAAGGCATAGGAGAAAAAGACAGTATTCATTAAAAGTATTGTTTGCCAAATTAACAATATTTTTAATATTCAAGAAGTAGTGTTGTACACCAAAAAGGCCATAATAAAAAAAAGACTTGCACTGAAAAAACTAATAAATTACCTTGTAAATTAGACCTACATTGTCATTATGATATATTCAAAGTGTGGTATTTCAGAAATCATTTACAGCAATGATGATTACTGTTCGTAATAAGATAAGCAGGTTTCAAGATGGAAAGGTTGTCGGATAACTTATGCGCAATGTGATTGATGGAAGCAGGCAAATGTGAGTCCAAATTGATTAACCCAGCAGACCTTATCCTTGCAACTTCTGTGGACCCCCAATGGATCATTACTAGAATCCGGGGAACCCCACTGAGACATTATTGAAAGCTGGGGACCCCGACACACAAATAGAAAAACGAGTTTAGATCAAGCAAATGCTCAAATTTTGAAATATCTTGTTTATTTCCTAATCAAATATAGAATGTTTTCTCATTCTTAAGTATATACTTAACTCATTTTAATGCATTATTTTAATATTATTCAATTTTGTAACACAGTTATGGAACCCTTGAGTAGACCTAGGGGACACCTTGTGGTCCTCGGACAACAGGATAAGAATCGCTGAACTAAATGCTAATATTGACACCCAAATTATGCATGGCGGAAGAAGGTCGAGGCAAGTTTTCTCTTTAAACGAAGGGCATGCCAAACGAAAAGTCATTATAAAAATTCTGATTTTGCCTCTTCAAAAGTATGTATTTTGGCAGAATCTTCAAATATTATATCACCAATAGATCACCCATGCTGAATCGGTAATGAAAATAACCTTTGACCATCCCAGGCAAAATATTTGAGTCTTGGATAAGTAAAATGCTGTCCTGACCTACCTTCAATAAGGCATATACAAACCCTGCCACATGCTTTTCTCTTCTTTGCTATGTAAATAGCGTTAACCAGTCAAGTACAGATTAGTGGAGATTGGTAAAACCAGACTGCTTTGAAGTTGGGGCAGCAATGCGAGTTAATTCCATCAATCAACGAACAGCACCCACTTTTAATAAAACTCAAAATCATTAGACTAACAAAATGCTGTTCATTTAAATGATGTTATATAATCCATTGCCTAATAGCGTTTCTGGAATACAGACACTTCATGATGCCTAAATAGTTTCCTATTGATGCAGTTCACATTGTATGATCTTCCAATAAAACAGGCACTTTTTGAAAGTTCATGTGTCTGGGTTGCATAAGCAGAAACATATGTGTGCCTCAGGATTGCTACCTATTCTGGAGTATTTCTGACAAGAGGGATATGCAACAAAGTATTGAGGCCTATATTTATAGGAAAATGACAGAGTGCGATGCCAAAATTGGCAGCGCCGCACTACCTCATTTTCACAATGCAGCGATGCGCTGTATTTAATTTAATATGGCTCACCCATGTGTTGTTCCCTGCGCTGGCGCTAAATGTAACTGCCAGCGCCAATGCAGGCATCATTGCACCATCGTGCAAGGATGTCTGCATTGAGGGGTGTGATTGTTTATGTGTAGGAAGGTGTCCCTTCCTGCATATAAACAATCACTAATGGAGATTTGGCACTTCTATGTGTGGTGCAGAATGCAGCACACACAGAAGTGCCAGAGCGTTTTTTTGAAATGATTGTTTATGTGCAGGAAAGGACACCTTCCCACCCATATACAATAATTTCTGGGATTTTGATCTTTCTATGCGTGCTGCAGAATGCAGCACCCATAGACAAAGCAAAGAACAAGGAGGAATAAAAGTATTCCTCCTCGTTGCGCCTTGCTAATGCCACCCCTGGGGTGGCATTAGATTTTGGCGTTGTCTCAGGTTTACAAAATCTCGTAAATCTGAGGCAGCATCAAAATGCAATGGGTGTTACTGTGGCATGCCCACAGCAACACTCATTGGATGCCCTTCTGATGCAGAAAACTGCATCAGAGGGGCCCATATTTACAAGGATGCGTAACGCCACAAAAAGTGGTGTTACACCTCCTTGTAAATATGGAGCAGACATTAGTGCCACTGCAGCGTCACGCAAAGTGACGCTCCAGTGGCGCTAGGGACTCTTAAATATGCCCCTTAGAATCTGACCTCAGGTCTCAGGATCTGATGGCTGTAGTAGCATGTGGTGATGCTGCCCCAGAAAGGTTGTAGGCATTCTCGTGTACACATCATGGTCCCCCCTCAGATCAGTGTTATGTACAAATCTATGATCATTAAATGATATTTTTATCTCTGTATGAATCACAATCACTGTTTGTTGCCCCTGGCCCTTTTTGCAGGGTCATTCCCAATCTTTTTGCCTCATTCCTCCTAATTTTTCTGACCAGTTTGTGTTGGGTTTAGGACTCTGGGCACTTTATCACTGCTAAACAGTGCAAACATGCATATGCTCTCTGTGTAAATTGTACTGTTGATTGGTTTATCCATAATTGGCATATTTGATTTACTGATAAGTCCCTGGTAAAGTGCACCAGAGGAGCCAAGGGCCTGTTAATCAAATGTTACTAGTGGGCCTGCAGCACTGGTTGTGCCACCCACATTGGTAGTCCTGTAAACATGGCTCAGACCTGCCACTGCAGTGTCTGTGTGTGCAGTTTTAAACTGCTAATTCAAATTGGCAAGTGCACCCACTTGACAGGCCTAAACCTTCCCTTTTACTACATGTCAGGCACCCCTAAGGTAGGCCCTAGGTAGCCCCAAGGGCAGGGTGCAGTGTATGTTTAAGGTAGTGTGTTTTATGTGTCCTAACAGTGAAATACTGCCAAACTCGGTTTTCAATGTTCAAGGCCTATCTGTCTCATAGGTTAACATGGGGTCTGCCTTTAACTATCTTTAAAGCGCTGATTCCCTTTGAGAGCAAATAAAAATGTGGAGGTTAGGGTCTCTGAACTCACAATTTAAAAATACATCTTTTAGTGAAGTTGGTTTTTAAGTTGTGTGTTTGAAAATGCCACTTTTAGAAAGTAGGCATTTTCTTGCTTAAACTATTCTGTGACTCTGCCTGCTTGTGGATTGTCTGTCTGGGTCAGTTTGGCAGTTGGGCTGTTTTGCACCTCTCTAGACAGTGAAACACAAAGGGGTGGGGGTGTAGCCTGCATATCCTGATGAGCCATCTGAGCTAGAGGGAAGGAAGGAGTGATCGTTCACACCTGAAAGGACTGTGCCTGCCCTCACACAATGCAGTCTCCGACCCCCTGGTGTGCGCCTGGGCTGGACAAGGAAGAATCTTGCAAACACTTGAGACTTTGCTTTGAAGTTTGCCAACTTTAAAGGCAGAGCAGGGTATAAGAAGAAGACCCCAAAACCCATACTTTTAGAATCTTTCTGGAATCAAGAGGAACCCCTGCCTAGGAGAAGAGCTGAAGAGCTAGAGGAGGAGTATTGTCCCTTTGCTCTGCTGCTTTGCTGGACTGGCCTGCAGTTGCTGCTTCTGCCTGAAAAGAGTACAAAGGGTGAACCTTGCTGTGTGCCATGTTTGAGAAAGTTCTCCGAGGGCTTGGAGTAGAGCTTGCCTCCTGTTGGAAGTCTCAGGGACACCAAAGACTTCAGTTTCCTCGACCTGCAGCACTGAGAACTGTGTGTTTTGTGCTGTTCAAGAGGAGAAACCGATTATATGACGGAACACCGATTAAAAACAACTACTAACCTTAACAACGAGGTCGGAACACCGACCTCGTCCTTACTACTAATGATTTTACCACGAATGCCTTAACAACGATATTTCGTTGTAAAGGCATTCCTGATAAAATCATTAGCAATAGGCACCATTCACCCTACATCCCTCACCCCACCCCCCCAACCCCACACCAAAACCTAAAACCCGCTGACCCCCCACCCACTCCCCAAAACCAAAAACGCCCCACCCCCCAACCCCACCCTAAAACCCCCTGACCACCCACCCACTCCCCAAAACCAAAAACGCCCCACCCCCCCAACCCCACCCTAAAACCTAAAACCCCCTGACCCCCCACCCACTCCCCAAAACCAAAAACGCCCCACCCCCCCAACCCCACCCCAAAACCTAAAACCCCCTGACCCCCCACCCACTCCCCAAAACCAAAAACGCCCCACGCCCCCAACCCCACCCCAAAACCTAAAAACCCCTGACCCCCAACCCCTCCCCAAAACAAAAAACGCCCCACCCCCCCAACCCCACCCCAAAACCTAAAACCCCTAACACCCCACCCCCTCCCCAAAACCAAAAATGCCCCACCCCCAACCCCACCCCAAAACCTAAAACCCCCTAACCCCCACCCCCTCCCCAAAACCAAAAACACCCCACCCCCCCAACCCCATCCCAAAACCTAAAACCCCCTGACCCCCACCCCAAAACCTAAACCCACCACTTACCTTCGCCAGCTCCCTTCTTTGTACCTTAACCACGCATGTTCGTTGTTCAGAACATACGTAGTTAAGGCACAAAAATACGAAGTCGTGGTTAAAAAAAGCATTGTTACGCTTTCGTTAACCACGACTTTCGTAATAAAAAAGTCGTAAAAAAGGATGTTTCCCGGAGAAACCACTGCGACGCTGCCAATGATGCCACTGGCCTGCACCGTGACCTGCTAATGCCGCACGGAGTCGCATTGCCCCACTTCGCAACGCAACCCTGGTCTCACCGACACCGTCATTAGATGACTTCACCGAGCCCCTGCTCGCACCGCGACCTGTGAGCCCCGCACTCCGGCATCGCCTGCTCACACCGTAGCCTGGACCTCCCCGATGCCGCCGCTTCTGCTGACACCGGCGGTGCTGCCTGCACGGTGGCCTGTGGCTACAGCTCGTGAGGAGCCTGAAGCACCGTCCCGTCCTGCACCGCAGCCCTGGTTCACCGACGCCAGTACCATTGACTCCAGTGTCATCACCAGGTATACCTGCCTGCACTGTGGCCTGTGGACACCGCGCGTGAGGGTCACGAAGCACTGCCCCATCCCGCACTGCTGGCTGGAGCTTACCGATGACAGTGCTTCCGCAATGATGACGACGCGGTCTGCACCATGAACTGTGGATACTGCACGTTGCACCGCCCCACTTCAAACAACAGCCCTGGTCTCACCAACGCCGCTGGACACCGTCACCGAGCCTCTGCCTGCACCGTGGCTTGTGGACACCATACGTCGCATCACCCTGCTTTTCATCACAGCCCCAACGCCATCCACGCCAGCACTTCAAGGGCCTGACAACTCTTGCACCGACTCTAGAACCAACACCATGACGTCAGCGACGCCGCTCTCCGGAGCTCCCCGTGAGGATCACAACACCCTACAAATTCAAGGTACTGTTTGTGGGTCTTCCCAACACCGTAGCTGGCCCGCAACTCAGCGGCAGGCCTGAACTGTTGGTTTTGTTGGACACAATTCCGTGATAGCCCCAGGTGGAGCTATCCACTTCAAGGAACTGTATTTTTAATATAAATCTAACAAAATTCATATCTTTAGCATTGTATGTGCGATTTTTCTCATTTTGGTCTTCTTTTACACAGATAAATATTGGCTATTTTTCTGAAACTGGTGTGGTGTCCTTTTGTAGTATTTTCACTGTATTACTGTGTGTTATGTCCAAATGCTTTACACATTGCTTCTGAGACTGCTCATGCCAAGCTACCAAGTGGGTAAGCAGGGGTTATCTGAGCGAGTATCTCCCTTATCCTGACTAGAGTGAGGGTCTCTAGTTGGACAGGGTGCAAACTGACTGCCAACTAGAGACCTCAGGTCAGATGTAGTAAACTTTTTGCACGTCGCAAACCCCGCAAACCTGGTTACCGAATCGCAAAACGGGACTGTGAGTCGCAATTAGGAAGGGGTGTTCCTTCCTAATTGCGAGTTGCAGCACGATGTTGTATTGTTTTGTGACCGCGAACACGGTTGCAAAACAATCGCAATTAGCACACATTTCAAATGGGTGCTAACCCATTCGCAAAAGGGAAGGGGTCCCCAGGGGACCCCTGCCCCTTTGTGAATGGCATTAAAACATTTTTCCAGAGCAGACAGTGGTCCTAAGGACCACTGTCTGCTCTGAAAAAATGCAACAAAAACATTTCATTTTTTAGTTTTGTAATGCATCTGATTTTCCTTTAAGGTAAACGGGCTGCATTACAAAAAAAAAAACTGCTTTATCTAAAAGCAGTCACAGACATGGTGGTCTGCTGTCTCCAGCAGGCCACGATCCCTGTGAGTTCCGCGATTCTCATGGGGGTCGTAAATTGAGACACACCTCATGAATATTCATGAGGTGGGCCTTTGTGACCCCCCTGCGATTCACAGATGGTGTCATGGACACCATCCAGCATTCTGAATTGTGACTCGCAAATTGCGAGTCGGTCTGACTCGCAATTTGCGGGTCGCAATTCAGAATGTACCTACTTCTGGCCCCTCATTTCTAACACTATTACAAGCAGGTATGCAGCTGGTGCTCTGTTATTTACCAATTAGCTTGCACACCCTTAGAGGTCTAAACATAATGAGGGTTGGACTCTCATGCAAAGCATGATCTTGTATTTTGCAAGTATGTGAGCATAGAACTATCTGCATTTACAAGAGGAAACACTCTTGGTAATGGAACCAAAAGTGAGTTCACTTTGAACCTTAAACCAATGCTGCTAAAAGGACAAATACAATTTATTTATTACTGTAATTGCCACAAAATGTCCGAAAACTCAAACTCTTTGCTCCTGTGGTGTTCTCATGCTTTCTAATGATTTGGTAATAACATTGTGTGAACCATCTCATTTGTAGCACCTCATTTAGTAAACAAAATTACGCTGTTAGAATAAATTACTGTTTGGCTTTCTCAAAGTTACCAAAATAAACACATAGGTTGTGATGGCTACAAAGATAGTGTGCATTCAGAAAAAGGGTTGGGATGGAAGGCAGTGAGTAAAGTAAGACCTAGGATTGCTGTCAGTAAATCATTTGGGTTGTCACCTTTTTTAAGTTAGCATCTTACCAGCTCATAGATAAGAGGGCTCCCTGTCCTGCATACTCTCAGTACTGGGTATTGGTTACCGACCTGCAAGCCAGAGGCTTTATTAAGCACTTTGCTTAGTTCCTCCAATTCAGTGAAGCTGTTTATATTGCTCATCAGCATTTAAGTGTGTCAGTGCATCATTGGGATTACAGAGCACTTCTTGAATACTGTACCATATCATTTAATGCATACTTCGCAACACAAAATCACTCAACAAACACACACAAATTATGAGACTTGCTGAGTAGTGACGCAACTGACATCCTCTTTATCACACAGACCTGGCCCATCCCTTCTCGGCTCCTGATGTCACCACAGCATTTCTAGTGGGCTACAAGATTGCTCAACAGGAGTGACTTCACAAACCAAGAGGAGGACTTGTTATCATCTACAAGGAATCCATCAGATGCACAACATTCACAAAGAACACCACCCCATGTTATGCAACACCTGCACTTCAAGCAGCAAATCTCAGAAGACTTCACCCTGAATGGAACCAATGTCTACTAACCACCCGGACAACGAGCCACCTTTACCAACCTCATCACCAACTTTATTGCTCTGTTCACTATTAACTCCAGAGCCTACATTTTCATTGGTGACCTCAACTTTCACCCGTAAGACTGAAATGACCCCTGCTCCACAGTACTCCTTGGAAGCTTGAGCAACATTGAACTCACCTGGGTTGCCCAGGTACCAGCACACACCCCAGGACACACACTGCACCCCCATGTTCACCACAAGCAACAGCATCAAATACAATTTCACCACACCACTCAAATTGACCAACCACTCCATCATCCACTCCCAAACCAAAACACCTCAAGTCAACACCCTTAGCAGGTTCAGCATTCCAAGCCGTGTCTGGGGAAAAATCATAGAAGCAGACTGGGTCAGCACCCTCAGCATAGATTAACCTAGCCCCACAGACAACCTCGACAGGGACATAAAAAACTTCAACAACTTGATTAAGCACTGTGCTGACTCCCTCACACCCACCAAACCTAAAAAGCATAGTAGGTCATACAAACACCCCAGCTGGTACACAGAAGAATTTCGGGACATGAAATGAGACTGTAAACAGCTAGAAAGGAAATGGAGAGCTAGGCATGACACCACTGAAAGAACTAGCTACATGGCTGCATTCAGAGCTATCACCAGCAAATAAGAGACAGAAAGAAAAAAATGCACTACTGGACTGCATCCAAAGAAGCTCCAATAGCTGCAAGGAGATATTCTCAATCGTCAAGGATTTCACCTCACCCTCAGTCACTGTCACCAATATTGCTGCTTCCCAGCAACTCTGCGACAACGTATACAACGTCTTCCTCAGCAAATTAGCTAGCATTTACAGCAACTTTGCACACCATCCCAACCCCAGGAAACTCATTACTAACCTACCCACCACCAACCAGGATGGCCACCTGACCAAATAGGCAACCTTCACCCGAAATGACACAGTGGCAATCATGTGGACCACCCACTCAAGGACCCCAATGGACCTATGCATCTACCACATTTACAACCTTGGAACATCACTAATCAGCACAACCTTGACCCACATCAGCAACACCTCCATCACATCCACCACTTCCCCAGATTAATGTAAACTTACAAAAATCGAAGCCCTCCTCAAGAAGCCCACCGCGGACCCGCATGAACTGAGCAACTTCTAACCCGTCCTTCTGCTTCACTATCCAGTCACAGTGATTGAGAAGGCCATCAACAAGCAACTCACAACCCACCTCGAATATCACCAGTCGCTAGACAAAAGTCAACCAGGATTCAGAGAGAACCACAGCACTGAAACAGCACTCATAACAACCACCAATGACATTCAAATCATCCTGGACAAAGGGGAAACAGCAGCCCTCATTCTGCTCAAACTCTCTGTGGCCTTTGACACTGTTTCCCATAATACACTCATCAGAAGATTCCAGGAGATTGTCATACAAGGATCTGGTCCCAAGGGAATGTGTTCCTTCCTCACAGGAAGAACCATAAGGGGTCAGGCTGCCACCCTTCACATCGGAGACAAAAATTTAATATGCAAATTCCCACAGGGATTGTCCCGCAGCCCCGCACTTTTAAACATGTATATGACACCCCTTGCCAACATTATCACATCAAAAGACATCACCATCATCTTCTACCCCAATGACATCCAACTCATCCACCCACTCATGGACAAAACAACTACTGCAAACCCAACTTCACAACCTGCATGACCATAGTAGCAGAGTGTATGTAAACCAACTGCCTGCCACTCAACTCTGACAAGGTGGAAGTACTGGTCTTAAGCAACAATATCTCCCATGGGGCTCCACCTGGCAGCCATCTTAGATAGGACTAATACCCTCAGCCACAGACCACACAAGAAATCCAGGGATCATCTTGTACAATAAGCTTAACATGACATATCAAGTCAATACAGTATGTACCTCCTGCTTCCACATCCTACGCATACTGTAAAAAATCTTCAAATGGCTGCCCCAGAACACCAGACCGTCAGGCTGGAATAGAGTAACAGTCTCTATGCCAGA
Organism: Pleurodeles waltl; assembly: GCF_031143425.1. Classification (NCBI taxonomy): domain Eukaryota; kingdom Metazoa; phylum Chordata; class Amphibia; order Caudata; family Salamandridae; genus Pleurodeles; species Pleurodeles waltl. The sequence goes on along the minus strand of NC_090438.1, from coordinate 853,107,233 downwards.
ATCTTCAACTACTACACTGTCTTTAGACCATCCAGAGCACTGCTGCAAGACTCCTACTTGACCTCCCATGGTGCACTCACATCATACCACACGTCAGGAAGCTTCATTTGTTCCCCATTCACAAGTGGAGCCAATTCAAACTTTCACACACACATACAAGGGCCTATACAACACAGGACCAGAATACCTGAACAGCTGCATACATTGTCACCAATCCACCATTCACTTCTGATCTGCCTCACTCTCTCTTGCACACATTCCCCACATCTGCAAAATCAAAACTGAAGGTCGCTCATTCTATTACATTACAACCAAGACATGGAATGACCTCCCTCTGCACATCAGAGCCTCTTCCTCACTTCTTGAGTTCCTCAAGAAGCTAAAGACTTGGCTCTTCGTATAAGCACCCTGGGAACCACAAAACTACACACAGGTCCAAGTTCCTGGATACCCTCTTGGGTGATGAGTATGTTATACACATCAATATAACAACATAACATTGCCAGGTAGGGTTGGCTTTAGGGTTGTGCAACCAATGCAACTGCACCTGGCAGTGAACTTGGAGGGGTTGGGGAGTATTTGGAAATAACCTATGGGATTTAGACTCATGTGCTGCAGAGTTCCTTGTGTATCCAGCAGTTTTAAGGCAACAATTAAAATGTCAAGATAACTCTGGTCAAATTGTTGGAGTTGGAGTTTTGTCTAGTAGCAGTTTTGACTCACAAAGTAGAGAGAGTGTTAATATGCCTGCTGGAAAGAACATGTACCATGAATCCACAGCTTTCCTTGAATTGTATTTTATGTGGTTAGCTCAGTGGGTTACTGCTTTTGTTACTAAGATCCTTTTGTTACTTATAGTTCATAAGTTACAATTCTTATCTTGCACAGTGTATGGTATATGTTCAAATGTTGATGTGGTTCCCACCTTTCACTATCCTAATGTTGCTAAAAAAAAAATGTTTTGTAGAAATACATTCTTGTTAGTAAAGTCAACCTTAACCACTGGGGTTTGTTTTAAATCCTGGTTTGTGCTTTTCCAGACCAAGCTCTTCAAATTTAGTGCCTACTAATATGGATGATATGATGCCTACACCTTGTAAATCTCAATTTTTTATGGAACATTTCCTATAGACAGATTTACAGAAGTGTTTTTCTTTGTCTCTGTGTGTGATGTAAAGTTTTATGATATCCTATACTGGTAGGAATAGCACTATAAAACAAATGCAAGGCATGTGATAGAGGAGCTATGGATAGATTAGGGGCAGTTTTAGAGGGCGGTAGTAAGGAAATCTGTGGAGAAGGAGGTAAAAAAAGATTGTCGCAAAGGGTGGCAACAGTTCCCTGTTTCCAGGTGAAGTAGCTTCTTAGGATGATTGATGTACTGCAAAACCTTCTTGCCGACAGACCTGTTAATAAACACTGTCACTTCACAACTCTTTGTCCTTTTAAATGCCTTCTAAAAACAGGACATTTGGTGCTCCTTGCCAAGCATATGTTGGGCAGGAGGGAGACATGGAAAAAGTTCTCTTGTGAAACAGACAGTGTGTGTGAAAACCACCTGCTCGATCCCTCAGTAGAACTCCTGTGTGCTCTGCAGTCCCAGGTTAATTGTACAGCTATCTCCCACAACTGGGGATCCAACACCTTTGACTTTTTTCCCAGTTTGGTTGCCTTATCTCCCACACAGAGTGCCAAGAGATACACTACCTTGCACATTGATCGTCATTTTAAAAGACAAGCTGTAGCAAAAGGCAGGTTCTCTCTTAATGCCTCAAACGATCTGCGTTCTTGTAGAAAACCTCTGGGTGCTTGGGCAAGGCTGTATGCACACGCATACAAATGTGCATTCTTAAGTAAACATAGGGGTATATTTATGGGGACTCTTACACGGTGCAGCACAGTGAAGTGCATTGCTGCACTGCGTAAAAGGACAAGGGCTGGAATACATCATATTTAAAAGAATATGGAGCACTCCTGCCTTTTTCCCATGTACTGGTACTGCTTTAGCTGCCTATCCCCAACACAGGCACCCATGCACAATATTGCAAGGTCTATTCTGTTGCATGCAAGATTGTTTTTGTGCAGGAAGGAGAACCTTCCTGCACAAAAACAATTCCCTTGGGGTTTTTCCTCTTTCAGAATACAGCACACAGAAAGAGGAAAAAAGAGAAATAAAAACATTTCTTTTTGGCACATTCAGTGGTAAATCATAGGTATTTGCTGTAGACGATTTACCACTAGGAGAGCATATCAACATATTTTCATGGAATTGGTCATTCTATAGGTTTTACTTGAATGGCCCTGTGCATCAGCCCCCTCATTGTCATATGGTTTGATTGTTTGGCCTAACAGCTGTTGCTGGTAATTTCTAGGAAAACTGAACTACTGGTCACATGTGAATTGAAAGAGATGCATCCTTCCATGGGCAGTGCACATGTGAAGAGCCTGAAATGCAAGGGGGACTCTTTCGTTGGTTCTGCTGGTCGAGGTTTGGCTTGAACTGCTTTTGGACATGCACACTAGTCTCACCTCCAACAAGCAATATGGTGAGGCTGGACTTCAGCAGCATTTTTTGAAGAACATTGGTACTGCTTTTAAAAAGTAAAATGTAAGTTTCAGTTAGAAAACTGGATATTTTTCAAGCCATAAACTACACTTGGGTACAGTGGTAAACATTATTACTTGTTATAACCTTGCAGGTGGTGTTTTAAATGTTTCCTTAAAATAGGGCAGCCTCACACTCAGAACATATATCAGGTAATACATGTGAAGACAATAGATCTGGTAATGTGTGTCAAGGAATGCGGCTCAGCATCGTTGGCAAATAAGGGGTATACTCCTCGAACATTAGCAACTGTTAAAGGTTGATTCTTTTATGTGGACTACAGTAGAGGGGCAAACAAAGATAACATTTCAGTGAACTGGGACACTCAAAGACAAATTAACCTATAGCCATTTTTTGATAAAACAAACAAAGACACTTGGAGACATATTTAAGAGCCCGTAGCGCACCTCAGCGCCACCATAGCATACTTTTTTTTTACACCAAGGCAGCGCTGAAATGACATCTTCACTGTGCCATATTTAAAAAGTGGCGCAATGCATGCATTGTACCACTTTGTAAACCATTGTGCCACATTATGCCTGCACCAGGCATAATGTATGCAAGGGGGCATTGCCCATTAGGGGGGCTGACAAAATGGTGCAAGGATATCTAAAAGATTTCCTTGCACCATTTTTTCAGCACTTTTACAGCCTACTAAGAGCAGGTGTTAAAAGGGGGGCACCCCATTATTTATAATGGGCCCCTATGTACTCTGCAGGAGCAGTGGCAACATGTTGGTGCTACTCCTGCACAGTACATCAATAGGATAAAAAAAGAAAAAATTAGCCTGCGCCATGGTGCACACACAGTGGTGGTAGGGGGCACTAAGGGGCACAAGGAAAGTGGCTGTGCACTAGGTGCAGCACCACTTTTCTTAAATCTGCCCCTTGGTTTCACAAACTGAAAGGTTTAAAAAAAGGTTAGAGTGCAAAGCATGCAAAGTAGGAGAAAATGCAAAGGAATACAAAAGGCCACTTTTGCTAATACCCAAAAGAATTGAGAAGGTACTAAGTTTTAAAACTGATTTTGCTGTCAATGTACTATTGTGCTCCTGTCATGAAAGATATGTTGGCAGTACAACTTTTCAAGTATATGAAAGGGTGCTAGAACGTAGGTAGGCTATAAAGAAAGTGAACATCAGTTACCCAGCAGCTCGTCATTTCAAACAATTTCATAAAAGCAATGTTGATTTACTGAAATACTTTATGATAGATCATGCACACAAAAGAATAAGAGGTGGAAACTGAGGATAAACACTAAGAAAAGTGCACTGTATAATTAAATTAGAGATTTTGGAGCCAACAGGCCTAAGTATGAGTTATAGGCAATCTACCTTCCCTACATTTTCAGTATATTACCTGTGTTCCATCCTTTACTATGGTTGAAATGCTACACTCCTAATTGGCATATTTGACTTACCCATAAGTCCCTAGTATATGTTCCAAAGTGTAGCAAGGGCCTGTAAGTTCAAAGCCACTAGAGGACTGCAGCACCTATTGTGCTATCCACTACAGTGGTAGTGCAAACATGGCTTCAGGCCTACTATTGTAGCTTGATTGGTCAGTGTAAAAACTGGGAGTCAACCCCTAACAATAAACCCTTTTAAAGGGCAAAACCTTCCTTCTAAATATTAATCAGTCACTCCTATGTAGGCCTTATAGCCCATATGGCAGGATGCATGGTATTTGAAAGTTGATCAAGTAGAAAGTTAATATTAACTTGTACTTGTAGTGACAAGGCCCCAAAGCTTTTTTCACTGTAGGAAGGTTGGCTGCTCCATAAACAAACACTGCAAAGCAATAATAAATAGTACTTTTGCTACTTTAGGGCAAGGATGAGCTAGAAGTATGATTAAACCTTTATTCTCAATATTCATTAAAAGTCAAATTCAATATGGTCAGATTGTTAATAAATATTAAGGGAACATGACTTTTAGAATGTTACTTTTTAATTGTCTAAAGCTTCTGGAAGCTATTAGCTGCCCCCAGAACTGGTTTGGTGTGACCACAGAGAAAGATCAGCTAATTACCCTGGCTGCACCAATGGTAAGGGCACACAGGCTCTGCACAAAGGGAGAACATTTTCACCATCTTGGATTTAGGCAGAGAGGCACACTATGGAATTATTTACAGTACAGCACACAAAATGCTGCAAAGATGGATAGGGTAGGCAATGGAAACTTTTACCCAATTGGTTAGGGAGGAGCTGTGACTTATCCCCATCCACTGGCTGGTACAAGGTACAAATGTAACATTCTGACTACCTTCCTCAGAACACTTTTTGTATGAGAGGAAGAAAGAAGAATGCTGGACCTACTGTGGGTGATGTGAGATGAACCCTGAAGGACTGGACCTGCTCCTTGTTGAACCAAGGACAAAGGTGTAAATCTAAGGGTCATGAGGCAGACCTAATACTCAATTTACCAGCACACAGCAAGCTTCAAGAGCCCATTTCATTTATTGTAAAAAGCCATGTTAAAGCCAGTTTTATTCATAGTTATTGCCACCAATATAAGATAATATCCCTTTATTACTTATTATTATACTGTGTAGCCAGATATATTCTTTCATGGACTCTTGCAGATTAAATTAGTAGGCTAGAGACTGGATGTTGGTTTCTGACTTTCACAAATACTTGGGGTAGACGATGTGCTCTGTGGTAAATCTTGTTCGATCCTTTAGGGAGGGTTGTATGTGGTCTTGCCTATGGTACTTTTGCATCTATTAGTAACTGTGTGCATAATATTTATATGTGTGTGCATTAAAGTACTTTTAAAGCAAAAACATAGGCTGAACAATGAGAAAATGAAATATGTGTTTGTCTTGAATAGCACAATGGTCACAAGTAAAAGGGGAATTATTATGACTGCTAATCATTCCAGATGTAATAGGAAGAACTGTTGCTCACAAAAATTAGGCTTTTTCTGTTACACTTCTTTAACTCTACTACATTCCATACATGTCATTTCTGCATTAATCTTATTATCATGCCTTTTCTGGAAACCTTCAATATTTAACATTACACTCACTCAAGATGGACACATCCTGAGACATGAAAAATGTATTACCCTTAACTATCATGGCAGATGTAATCACAATGCATCCCCCATGACGTGAATAGAATATGAATTTGTTGGCTGTTTCAAGTGTCTGATGAAACACCAGTATGTAATACAAATGCTCCCCGTTTGTTCTAGTTTGAGCTTCAACTCAGTGGGGAACTTCCTGAACAGAAGCCTTTTTTAAGTTTGTTATTCAGTTTCAATGCCCTGTTAGGTTGTTAAAGCAGTATTCTCAAGTTGGTAGTCCCAAACGTTGTACTCAAGGATTGTAAACTTTACACATTGTTTGCCTGCTTATCACAATGAACTGGTGGGTTGCTGCAAAACCTCTTTTTAATTAGCTGGATTGAATAATATAATATTCTGTAGTAACAGTTTCTTATAATTGTTTTCTGGCTGGAGTTTCCAAGCTCTGAGCACATGAAGATCCAATATAATATATTTTATAATATATTATTATTTGATGTATGTGCACACATTTAGTAGTAGCAGTAGCCTTACACATTATTGTCTGTTTACAAATTAACTACAAAGAACCCTGGTTGAAGAGAAAGGAATTGTTGAAAAGGTATAACTATGTTCACTTGATATCTAGATTCATTCTCACAGGCTTAGCTATTCTAAATATTGTCACTGATGTTTTGGGATTGGAAAGAGTGATTGCAAAACTGCTGGCAAAATCTTCAATTGCTCTAAACTGAAGGCTGCTATTTCAGCTATTGTTTTTATTCCCAATTCTCTTTTCCCCCAGAGCTCTCATATAATATTGAAAGCCTTGAGGGTGGGGTGGGCAAGTCACAGATGTTTCTGACTCCTGAGATTCCTGCAGACCTGGTGAGTCATGACAGTAGTAGACAGGGTTGTTCGGCTGAGTTTCTGGGCCATAGCACCTCACTGAGGTATCCTTGGACTGCTCTACCTCGCTATCCTGAGACTGAATTCTTAAAAAGTGTTCTTGGTCCCCCATTATGAGTGTCCACGTTGCAGAGGCCTCAGGACACCAGAAGATTATAGGTCCCATAATTTCTAAATGCTCTGGGTCTCTGACCTAACATTCTCAACTTAAATGTTATAGGATGCCTTCAGGTCTACGTTTGGGTTTCAGACTTAGTGTCACTATATGAAATCAAAGTAATATTATCTGCCTAAGTGATTTCAAAATGGAACATACAGAGGCACTGATGCTGCCAACTGAATCAAAATGGTCATGTGCCTCCAGGCTCTCTGAAAGACACTTGTGATAATAAACTGTATTCACAAATTAGTTATATTGTATCACAACAGAGAAACATGTTGCAAATTTCTCACTCTGAAATACTTTAGAATTTGGTTGAGTTAGATGACTCATAACTTAGCGGAAGTAGGTCTATTAGAGGTATATTTCAATATTGCAATCAGCAAAGTAACAGCTGTAATTAAGTGAAAGGCCGCTGGTGCATTTACTTATCATACACTGTTTTAAAGCAGGGATCCCATGAAATCTGAGCTGATTGGTTTTCACTTAATCCAAATACAATTAATGGTCCTCTAAAGATCTAAGGCCCGATAGCAAGTTTGGCGGTCCATCGGCCTAGTGGCTGGACCACCATATTACAATGCATGTTATTCCATAGACCAAAGACTTATGCGGTCCACCCGGCACAGCCAGGCAGTGCAGAACATTGCAGTGGCAAGATAGGCCAATGAGGTTGTCAGAGCCAGTGTTTCCGCTGGACAGATTATGATCTTGCCTTCCGCAAAGGTGAGTTTGGCGGTCCAACCACCACGTCTCAGCTAGCAGAAACTGAGATATCATATTAAAGGAAGGAACTCACCTTCAAGCAACAGGATGTCACAAATCCTGTGCTGCCATGGAGCCAACCATACAACATTCTGCCGCTGCTGCTGCTCATAGATGGAGCACAAAATCCACACTGACATGGACACAGCTGATGGTAAGAAAACACCCCCCTATGTTCTGAAACTCAACAACCGATCAATGCATCACAATCCAGCTGGCATGTGGCTTGGGCTACATAGATCAAGTACACTTTTTGTTTCCTGGGTCAGAGTCATTCACAATGAATGACCCATACCCAGTCACATGATGCCACCTTTGTGCAGGCCATTCACACTGCACCACCACACTCTACAAAAACACGCATGTCTGCTAATCCCAGTTTTAGGGACAGTGAAGTGTACAGAATATTGTGAGACACAACCGCAACATCACATCAACATCACACATAATTAAACAGACACGTTCACATTGCCATGGTCTGTCATGATATTGAAGACACATATGTATGGATATGTCATGTTATTCAAACACACCTTCCAAGAAACATCTCTGTTATGGACCCACACATATCACCCACATTGCAACACAATGGAAGGTCAATGGGGTGCATAATATTTTGTGAGACAAATATCCAAAGCTCACAATGTAAACAATATCTGCACATTAGGTATGGCGGCATCAGGGGCACTCCAGGAAGGATGCCATTCTGGGACACATTTTACTTTACACATGCCCCTAAAACACCATTTGCACAGGATCTGGCCCTTCATGTATCTCAAGGACAACCAATAGTAGAGTCAAGTGACATGCCAATCTACCAAATGTGTAAGTGCAAGTCAAGAAAGCAAATAAAACAGCAACAGAATGGGTCACACATGTAGATGAAGTAGCTACAAGCCACACACTTCAAAATGGACACATGGTCAGGCAAATTCATAGGAAGGTAGCGCAATTGAACACCCTCCATGTCTGGACAAACAGAACTCTAGTTTGCACACATGAGATGAATGTCCAATCGACATTTGGGGGACAAATTAAACACACTACATGGTGACATTGGCCAAGGCAAGATGAAATACTTAGCATATCAAACACAACTCAATGCAAGGACACCCCAAATGGATTACCACCCACAAATCCATACAGTGAACATCTACCTTTGTCCTGGGTGACACCAACACTGCCCACAAAGTCAGATCTTGCCAACCACAGCAAAGGGATCAGCTATTAAGGTGAAATACACACAAATATAGTCATACAACACACATAACTCAGGAACAACAAAATGGCAGAAAAGTAATAAGTGGGTGCTGGGGTAGCAGGACAAATGTGTGCCTCAAAACACTAAACCTGGGGTTTATTATAAGAAAAACAATGATGATCAAAGGTCATTGACCAGTCCATAGCAAAGTCCATGCACAGCACTGTGCACCTGCTTGACTTTGGTCATTGCCAGAGAACCTCCACAACACTGGGCATCAAGTGGGCATGCAGGCACCACAAGGATCATTCTTGAGTGGGGTGGAGTCAGATTTTGGATGGGTGGCTTTGGGCTTGGGAGGGGTGTTCTTCACCTTTGGAGGGGTAGACTTCTTCTTGGTAGGGGTAGTCTTCCCCTTTCTCTCCTTTGGAGGGTTGGCTTTCTTCTTTGGGGTGGGAGGGGTATGACTGCTTGCAGGAGGCAGGTGTGACAGGGTAGGACTTGGATGTAGAAGGGATGAATTTGGATGTGGGTGGGGTTCATTTGGGTTTGGGGGTGGGGATAATGGGGTATGGGCAAGGTCAAAAAGGAAACTTTCTTGGGGAAAATGGGTAGGGTCTGCAGAAGTGGTTAGGGGTAGGGGAGGTTGAGGGAGTGTTTGTTTTGCCTTTGGGTGTTGATGCTACTGGTGTGTGCATGTCTGAGGAATGCTTGGATTTGTGTGGTGTCTGTTGCATGTGTGAGTGTTGGCAATGCATTTCTCTGGGGTCTTTGAGGTGGAGGTGATGGGTAATGTGGGAGTAGTGGCTGTGTTTGTGGGTGTGGAGGTGGTGCCTGGGGATATGGTGTGTGCGGTGGCTATGTCTGTGGTTGTTGGAGTGGTGTCTGGGGTTCTGGTGTGTGTGATGTCTGTGGGTGATGGGGTGGTGTCTGTGAGTATGGTGGGTATTGTGTGTGGATTGGTGGAGGTGGTATTTGTGGGTACAGCAATTGTGGTGTGTAGGTCAGAGGGAGTACTGTCTGTGGGAATGGAGGTTGTTGTGGTGCGTGTGAGTGACTGTAGATTGCTTGCACGCTAATGTGTCTTGTGGTGCTTGTGTTTATGTAAGCTGCTTGTGTGTGCTGAGGTGTGTTAAAAATGGGGTCTTTGGTTGGCAGTCAGGTTACCCCCGGTCCAAGCAAGGACCATTACTCTAGTCAGACTAAAAGAGAATCACCCTCAACTATCCCCTGATTACCCCCTTGCTAGCTTGGCACAAGCATTAGGCTTAACTTCAGAGTTCTAGGTGTAAAGTATTTGTACCAACCCACACAGTAACTTAATGAAAACACTGCAAAATGACACAACACAGGTTTAGAAAAATAGGAAATATTTCTCTAAACAAAACAAGACCAAAACGGCAAAAATCCACAATATACAAGTCAAGTTATCAATTAAAAAGCAAAAAGAGTCTTCATGTAGTTTTAAACAGACACTAACACTGTTAGCATCAAAATGTACCTTGGGTGCGTCAAAAATGGCTTGCAAACCAATCGGTACTCTCAGGTCCGGGCAGGCCTTGCATTGTTTTTACACACCCAGAGGATCTTCCAGCTTCCGTCAGTGATGCTGCACGTCGTTTCTCCAGACCATGCGTCATTTCTTCGGTCGTGTTACAGATGAGCGTCAACTTTCAGCCACAAAGCCAGTGGCGCATCGATTTCACAGCCGCAGATCGGACTTACGTCTGTCTTTTCCCTGCACGGCGTTCTGTGCATGGATTTCTTCCTCTTAGGCTGCCAGCTGCTCCTTTCCAGGTCCCAGGAACTGGATGGGCACCACAGGGCAGAGTAGGAGTCTCTCCAGAGACTCCAGGTGTTGGCAGAGAGAAGTCTTTGCTTTCCCTGAGACTTCAAACAACAGGAGGCAAGCTCTAAATGAAGCCCTTGGAGATCTGCACAAGATGGAAGGCACACAAAGTCCAGTCTTTGCCCTCTTACTCTGGCAGAAGCAGCAACTGCAGGATAGCTCCACAAAGCACAATCACAGGCAGGACGGCTCTTCTTCCTCAGGTCTTCAGCTCTTCTCTAGGCAGAGGTTCCTCTTGGTTTCCAGAAGTGTTCTAAAGTCTGTGATTTTGGGTGCCCTTCTTATACCCAGTTTCTCCTTTGAAGTATGCCTACTTCAAAGCAAATGTCTCTATTGAATGTGAAATCCTGCCTTTCCCAGGCTAGGCCCCATACACTCACCAGGGGGTTGGAGACTGCATTGTGTGAGGGCAGGCACAGCCCTTTCAGGTGTGAGTGACCACTCCTCCCCTTCCTCCATCCTAGCACAGATGGCTCATCAGGAAATGCAGACTACACCCCAGCTCCCTTTGTGTCACTGTCTAGTGTGAGGGGCAACCAGCCCAACTGTCAAACTGACCCAGACAGGGAATCCACAAACAGGCAGAGTCTCAGAAATGGTATAAGCAAGAAAATGCTCAATTTCTCAAAGAGGCATTTTCAAGCACACAATCTTAAAATCAACTTTACTAAAACAAGTATTTTTAAATTATGAACTCAGAGACCCCAAACTCCACATGTCCATCCGCTCCCAAAGGGAATCTACATTTTAATCAGATTTAAAGGTAGCCCCCATGTTAACCTTTGAGAGGGACAGGCCTTGCAAAAGTGAAAAACGAATTTAGCAATACTTCACTGTCAGGACATAAAAAACACATTACTATGAGGGTCATTACAACATTGGCGGTAAAAGCCGCTTACAGCCGTACAGAAGACCGCCAACACACCGCTGCAGCTCCAAAATTCCGCCACAGTCATTATGACGAAAAGCCCGGAATCCGCCACAATCTAGACACCCACACAAGTCCGCCACACCAAAGGTCAGTGATAAACTGTCGATAAGAAATCCTCCACCATCACGCTAACAGGAATACGCCCACACTATCACGACCCACGAATCCACGCGGCAGTCTTTCAACCGCGGTATTCCATTGGCGGTACACAACGACGCGCTCAAAATACACACACAAATACAAAACACATCCACATCAGACAATTCAAAATACACACACCTGATACACAAACACACACCACTCCCACACACCCAATACAATATAAAACACACACCCACATCACACACACACCCTTACAACCAGAATTGCTACTGAAGGCCACAGAGAGACACCACCATCTACAAACGAGCATCCACAGGCACTCAACACCATCACCCACATAACATCCACGCACCTCACACAACACCCCACCTAATATCACCCCACACATCACAACACACACCACCCCACACATCACCCATACAAACCCATGGCACGGCAAAGACACCCCAGGTTCTCTGAGGAGGAGCTCAGGGTCATGGTGGAGGAAATCACCCGGGTAGAGCCACAGCTATTCGGATCACAGGTGCAGCACACCTCCACAGCTAGGAAGATGGAGCTATGGTGAAGAATCGTGGACAGGGTCAACACAGTGGGACAGCACCCAAGAAATAGGGATGACATCAGGAAGAGGTGGAACGACCTACGGGGGAAGGTGCGTTCCGTGGCCTCAAGACACCACATCGCGGTACAGAGGACTGGCGGCGGACCACCACAACTAACAACATGGGAGGAGCAAGTCTTGGCTATTCTGCATCCTGAGGGCCTTGCAGGAGTAGCTGGAGGAATGGACTCTGGTAAGTCAAATCTTTACTATTACATCCCCCACCCTACCTGCATGCCATCACATACCCCCACCCTCGCCCTCATCACTCCTACTCCTCACACATGTCCCAATATCACAAACCACCCATCCCAACACCAAGTCCTGCATGCAACACCAAAGCATGGATACCCATCACCAAAGCATGGCCACTGCACATACCCATACACCCCCCTAAACCATCATCACACAAGGTCCTACAGAGGAATGCAAGCACTGGGGTATACGGTCACCCACCCATTGTACAACATGGCACACACAGATGCAAAATCATCCCTGCAGGACCCCTACCCAACGTCACCTGACAGGAGGGTCCAGACATGTCCACTCCACCCACAGAAGAGGCCCACAGTGATGACAGCAGCTCTGTCCAACTGGATCTAGATGACCCGCCCGGCCCATCTGGGACCTTGGGACAGTCGGTTCCCCTCACACTGGCACAGGCCACAACAGAGCTTCCCCCCTCTGGAAACACCAGCACAGCACCCACCCAGCGGGCCCATACCTCTGTCCCCAGGACATGTCAATCAGCAGTGTGTCCACCACTACAGGGGACCCAGGCTAACCCACTGCCCCAACAACAACAGGGACCTGGGGGCAGTGGCAGTGGGCACACGGTTCAGGGGACAGAGGCCCAGGGAAACAGAGGAACTGGGAGGGCTGCTGTGCGACAGGGGGAAGACGGGCCCATGGAACCCACTCTCCACGAGGCCCTCTCCAACATCATGGGAGCCTACCACCATTCCCAGGAGACGATGGCAATGGTACTGGCCAAGTTTCAGGAGGCCCAGCGGCTGCAGGAGGAACAGTATTTGGGCTTCAGGGAGGAACTCAAATCCATCAATTCCACCCTGGGCATAATAGTAGGGGTGCCGAAGGAACTCGTCAACACCAGGAGGGACACTGTGGCACAACAAGGGGCCCCTGACCCTAGCCTGGACGATGAACTGCCCACCACCTCCGCCGGTGCTAGTGGACAGGAGGCACCACCACAGGACCACCACACCAGAACCCCACCCCCTGCAGAGGGAGACCCATCCCGCAAACTGTCCCTGAGACCCAGGACAAAGACAGAGAACGATGCCAAGACCCCCACCAAGAAATGAGACCACCCTGATTGTCATCCTTTTGTCCCACTTTGTCACCCTGTCCATCCTTAAACTGCCCCAGCTCCACTTCCTATGCCCCTTTAGACAATGCACCTGTGAGACTAATAGACTGGACACAGCCATGGACATTCCTCCACCATCACCCCTCACCATTTTACAACCCCCTCCAATATTGAGCACTTAAATAAACTCCCTTAAAGCACAAAACAATCTGGAGTCTGTCTGTGATTTCGAAATAGTGAATTAGCAATTACAGTGGCAAAATGCTCTTTCAAATGTAATGTCAACATACCTATGTCACACAGCTCTAGTCCATGAGGAAACAAAGCAGATGTCACACAGTGGGTCCTACATCTGTGAAATTGTAAGGGAAAGTGACAACTCAGTGACCATACACTGGGTGAAAATGACAGACAGAGGAGAGGTAGTATAATTAAATCAGATGTAGAAGGCTGTGTTGTCTTCTTACCTGTGTCTCACTGGAAGTATTCCAGGATCACCGTGTTCCTGTTGTCGATGTCCTCTTCTTCTGCTTCCTCGTCTTCACTGTCCACAGGCTCCACAGCTGCCACAACACCTCCATCTGGACCATCCTCCTGCAGAAAAGGCACCTGTCGTCGCAAAGCCAAGTTGTGAAGAATACAGCAGGCCACGATGATCTGGCACACCTTCTTTGGAGAGTAGAATAGGGAACCACCTGTCATATTTGGCACCGGAACCTGGCCTTCAGGAGAGCGAAGGTCCGCTCTATAATCCTCCTTGTTTGCCCATGGACCTCATTGTAGCGTTCCTCTGCCCTTGTCCTGGGATTCCTCACTGGGGTCAGTAGCCATGATAGGTTGGGGTAACTAGAGTCACCTGCAAATGGCGAGGGACAACTGTTAGACACACACTGACTCATAGGGACATCCACAGACCCAGACAACTATTCCCACTGATTTGGGTCCAGGTGCTCACCTAATAGCCACACCCGGTGCCTCTGGAGTTGCCCCATCACATAAGGGATGCTGCTATTCCGCAGGATGTAAGCGTCATGCACTGAGTCAGGGAATTTTGCATTAACATGGGAGATGTACTGGTCTGCCAAACACACCATCTGCACATTCATCGAATGGTAACTCTTCCGGTTTCTGTACACCTGTTCACTCCTGCGTGGGGGTACCAAGGCCACATGTGTCCCATCAATGGCACCTATGATGTTGGGGATATGTCCCAGGGCATAGAAGTCACCATTCACTGTAGGCAAATCCTCCACCTGAGGCAAAACGATGTAGCTCCGCATGTGTTTCAGCAGGGCAGACAACACTCTGGATAACACGTTGGAAAACATAGGCTGGGACATCCCTGATGCTATGGCCACTGTAGTTTGAAAAGACCCACTTGCTAGGAAATGGAGTACTGACAGCACCTGCACTTGATGGGGGATTCCTGTGGGATGGCGGATAGCTGACATCAGGTCTGGCTCCAACTGGGCACACAGTTCCTGGATTGTGGCACGATCAAGCCTGTAGGTGATGATCACATGTCTTTCCTCCATTGGCGATAGGTTCACCAGCGGTCTGTACACCAGAGGATGCCGCCATCTCCTCACATGCCCCAGCAGACGGTGCCTATGGAGGAGAACGGCGAGCACAGAGTCAACCAACTCTGAGGTATGTAAACACAGCTTACTCTGAAAATATTAATAAATGGAAATTTGCCCGTATGAGTGTTTAGGCAAGTCCTAGGTATGTGTGACATAGTCAAAAATAAAGCCATGTGGGCCCCTGAAATGGCAGCTGCCTGACCTGTAAGGTGGGACAAGGGGATATGAGGTAACTGCGCTGGTGTTGTAGTGTGCATTGGTTAACATTGGACCCTATGGGTCCCAGGAGCCAATGACGATGTACACCGGCAGTGAAGGTACGCATCACTGCGGACGTGACCGCCATTTTCTCTCTGTTCAATCACTCGATACCTGATCTTCGACAGGAGAGCACCTACACTGCAAGTGCTGCTGTGACCTCAGTCTGGAATAGACAATGGCTCGTGTGTCTGGGGAAAGGGCCCCTGCCTTCAGCACGGAGGAGTTGGAGAAACTCATGGATGGGGTCCTCCCACAGTACACGCTACTCTACGGTCCTCCAGACAAACAGGTAAGTACACTGTGAGCATGCTGTATGGGCAATGCCTGTGTGGAGTGGGGTGGATGAAAGATAGGGGGGTGAGAAGGAGGCGTGCATGAAACTACAGTGAGTGCATGTGCGTCATGGCAAGGGTAGGTATGCGGGCCAATGACTGTGACGGTGCAGTTAGTAATTACTTCTCTTTTCCCCTGTACAATTCCTGTAGGTCAGCGCCCACCAGAAGAAGGACATCTGGCGTGCCATCGGCAAGGATGTCCGGACCCTGGGGGTCTACCACAGACGGAGCACCCACTGCCGGAAAAGATGGGGGAACTTCGCTGTTGGAGCAAGAAGACGGCGGAGGCCCAGATGGGGATAGCATCCCAACGTGGGAGGGGTGCCCGTCGCACCATGACCTCGCTGATGTTCAGGATCCTGTCGGTGGCGTATCCGGACTTGGATGGGCGCTTGAGGGCATCACAGCAGCCACAAGGGGGTGAGTACACTCCTATTCTGCTGATTCAGCGCACATTTTAGGTGTCTGGGTGGGGGAGGTGGGCTGTGGGTTCCCCTAGGCCAGGGTCAGTTTGCTAGTTAAGTTCCCTTCTTCAGGCAGGCCCTGTGGCACCCCACCCCACCTGTGTACAGTGCCAACTACACCTAGTCAGGCTCCTGTGACATCCATGTGTGCAGAAATCGGCCATAGCCTTGTAAGCCATGTCCCAGGGATTGAATAGTGGACCCCAAGTGCGCGGCGTAGTGCAGGGGGCTTCTGTATCTGTCGTGTCCGCCAACGGTAGCTGTATTGCATGCACTGAACATGTCTTTCTTCTGTCTTCCCCCACTTTTTGTGGTCTCCCTGTACTTGTGTGCATTAGCATCATCAGGCGGAGGAGTAGTGACACCGGAGCAGGAGGGAGCTGCATCCCACATGGCCCTGGAGGGTGACACTACGGACTCCGAATTCACCAGTGGGACGGAGGGCGAGGGGAGCTCCACGGCGGGGACAGGAGCTGACACCAGAGAGACTGACTCCTCCTCTGAAGGGAGCTCCCTTGCGGTGGCGGCCCCATCTGTGCCCCCGCATCTACAGGTACAGCCGCCAACCCCCTACCAGCACCACCCTCCCAGCAGCCCCTCAGCCTTTGCCCCGTGCCCACTCACCCAGGAGGGTGGTTATTGCCTTTGCCCCCTGCACCTCAGCCTCTGCCCCTGTCACCCCTGCTGCCCTCAGTGAGGAGGCCATTGACCTCCTCAGGTCCCTCACTGTTGGGCAGTATACCATTTTGAATGCCATTCAGGGTGTAAAGAGGCAGTTGCAACAGACAAATGCATACCTGGAGGGCATTCACTCTGGTCAGGCAGCCCTTCAGCGAGCTTTTCAGACTCTGGCCTCAGCAATGGTGGCAGCCATTGTCCCTGTCTCTAGCCTCCCCCCTCCAACTTCCTCCACCCAGACCCACACCCCTGTACCACAGCCTATCCCAAGCACACTATCAGACCAGCATGCACACACCTCAACACACAAGGGAAGCTCTGGCAAACATAAGCACCACACATCCCACAGGCATTCACACAAGCATCAGACACATGCAGACACACCAACATCCACTGCCTCCACTGTGTCCCCCTCCTCCTCGTCTCCCTCCTCCCTCCCTGTCTCGTCTCCACTCACACCTGCATGCACCACATCCTCAGCCACTATGTCCATCACCAGAACAACACACCTCGCTCACGTGCAGTCACCATCCCCACTACCATTCACACATCCCCTGTGTCCTCACCCAGTGTGTCTGTGAGGCCACCTCCCAAGTTACACAAACGCAGCCACACACCCACCCAACAGCCATCCACCTCACAACAGCCTCCAGCCCATGCACCTTCACCCAAAGTCACCAAACGTACACCTCCTAGAACCACAACCTCTTCCTTCCACTCCCAAACTCCCTCCAGCTACCCGTCCCAGTGTTCATAAGAAACTTTTCCTGGCCAGCCTTGACCTCTTTCCCTCACCTCTCCCACCCCGTCAGTCTTCTAGGGCCCGACTCTCCAGGTCCCAAATTAGCAGCTCAGCCACAACATCGGCGGGACCAGTGATGCCAGTAGTCACCGGATTATGGAGTGCACCAGGCAGCAGGGCAGGCAGAGTGGCAAGGAGCCACAGCACGGACAGTCCCCCACCTGTCAAGCATAAAAAGTTGGCCAGTGCCCGGCCTGAGAGGGGAAAGAAATCAGCCACCAAAGCCGCTCCCAGGGGTACAGTTGGGAGTGTGGAGACAGCTGCGACACCATCCAAGGTGGGAAAGGGGCACAGTAAAACCGGCAAGTCTGGGAAGATCAGCACAGCGGACAAGACCTCCAGCAGCCACACTGCACAGGAGGCGACCGCCAGCAGCCACACTGACCAGGAGGCAACCGCCAGCAGCAGCCCCGCTGCCCAGGATGCCACCGCCAGCTGCCACACTGCCCAGGAGAAGACCGCCAGCAGCAGCCCCGCTGCCCAGGAGGCGACCGCCAGCAGCCACACTGCCACAGACAGGACTGCCTGCAGCAGCCCCGCTGCCCAGGAAGTGACCGCCGGCAGCCCCGCTGCCACAGACAGGACCGCCAGCAGCAGTCCCGCTGCCCAGGAAGCGACCGCCAGCAGCCCCGCTGCCACAGACAGGACCGCCAGCAGTAGCCCCGCTGCCACAGACAAGACCGCCAGCAGTAGCCACGCTGCCCCGGAGCAGACCGCCAGCACCCCCGCTGTCACAGACAAGACCGCCACCAGCTGAACCGCTGCCCAGGACACCGCCGCCAGCAGCCCCGCAGGCCAGGACAAGACCGGCCCCAGCTGAACCGCTGCCCAGGACACTGCCGCCAGCAGCCCCCCAGGCCAGGACAGAACTGCCACCAGCTAAATCGCTGCCCAGGACACCGCTGCCAGCAGCCCCGCAAGCCAGTCAGCGCCAATGATTCCGACGCTACTGAGTCCGGCACGGGCAGGATGAAGCACTCTGGGCACAAGGCCCCCTCCAGAACCAGTGGAGAGATACATCAACTACCTCAGTCCTTGGCAGGATGAAGCACTCTGGGCACAAGGCCCCCTCCAGAACCAGTGGAGAGATACATCCACTACCTCTGTCCTTGGCAGGATGAAGCACTCTGGGCACAAGGCCCCCTCCAGAACCAGTGGAGAGATACATCCACTACCTCAGTCCTTGGCAGGATGAAGCACTCTGGGCACAAGACCCCCTCCAGAAACCAGTGGAGAGTGCTATCCACTTGAGAGACTGTGGCTTTGCACTCCCAAGGATTGAACAGTGGCCAAACCACCCACTTTAGAGACTTGAGAGACTGTGGCTTTGCACTCCCCAGGATTGAACAGTGGGCAAACAACCCACTGTAGAGACTTGAGAGACTGTGGCTTTGCACTCCCCAGGATTGAATGGGGGGCAGGGAGCCCCCTGTAGAGACTTGAGAGACTGTGGCTTTGCACTCCCCAGGATTGAACAGTAGGCAAACCACCCACTGTAGAGACTTCTGAGACTGTGGCTTTGCACTCCCCAGGATTGAACTGTGGGCATGGAGCCCCCTCGTGGATCTGGCGTCATGCACTCAACCAGCTGATGTGCCCCCCCTTCCCTGCCCCCTGAGGTGCCTGTTTTATTTGTATCTGATGCCCCTACAGTGTTCTCTCAGTTTTGATCGGGTATTGAGTGTGGGCCTCGCCCATGCCTTTTGGGCCCAGTGATCCAAGGACTATGATGGTGGAATCCCTTGGACTTGTGCTCTTGGTGTATATAATTGTATAAAGTACAAATGTATGTATTTGTAAATATTTTTGATGTATGTAATTGAATATATCACAATTATTCGACTCATTTCCTTTTGTCCTTGCATTCTTCCAGGGGGTGGGGGGTGTAACTGTTATGTAATACGTATTAGCATGTGTGTTGTAGTGGGTGAGGGTGGGGGTGGGGGTGTTGCATGTGTGTGTCACTCTCTTTTCCCTCCCCCCTCCCCTGTGTCGTAGGTGCAGTACTCACCGTTGTCTTCGCCGCTGGCGTTCGTGCTCCTGGTAGAGGAGCAGGAAGATAAAGGCTGGCAGAATCTGTAGCTTGGGTTCCATGGCGTCCTGATTCCTCATGAGTTGTGTGGAGGCGAGCGTTTTCACTTCGAAGTCCTGTTTCCGCCGTGTTTTTGTTAGTGATGAATCTGCCCCAGAAAAGGTGGCGGATTGGTGGGTTGTAATAGTGTGGGTGGTACATTGTCCTCCACCTGTCTGTTGGTGGTTATAGCCACTGTGTTTGTTTGTACCGCCGTGGCGGTCGGAGTGTGAAAGTGGCTGTCTATGTTGGCGGTTTCCACCACGGTCGTAATTTAATTTTTTTTACTGCCGGCCTGTTGGCGGTTTTACCGCCGCTTTAACACCGACCGCCAGGGTTGTAATGACCGCCTATATGTCTTACCTTAACCATACACTGCACCCTGCATTTGGGGCTACCTAGGGCCTAACTTAGGGGTGTCTGATATGTAGGAAAAGGGAAGGTTTAGGCTTGGCTAGTGGGTAAACTTGCCAAGTCCATTTTACAGTTAAAACTGCACACACAGACATTGTAATGGCAGGTCTGAGACATGATTATAGAGCTACTTATGTGGGTGGCACACCCAGTGCTGCAGGCCCACTAGTAGCATTTGATTTACAGGCCCTGGGCACTTCTACTGCACTGTACTAGGGACTAACTATTAAATCAAATATGTCAATCAATGATAAAGCAATTACATACACATTTTGTAGCACTGGTTAGCAGTGGTAAAGTGCCCAGTATGACAGAAACAGCAAAATCAGAGTCCAGCACACATCAACAACCTGGGAAACAGAGGCAAAAAGTTAAGGGAGACCACGCCAAGGATGAAAAGTCTAACAAGGTGGGTTTGTGCGGATGTGTCTGTGTGGTTGGGACAGGTAGGGGAAGAGGGAAATTAGATGGGGAAGAGGTAGGTGGTGGGAGAGGGTTGTGGGAAGCTAATGGCTGCAATCAGTGAGGAGGCCAGAGCCTGAAAAGATCTCTGTAAGCCAGACATCGCACTATGAATGCTTTCCAGGTACTACTGGAGCTGGCTGCACTGCACCTTAATGGCATTCCGAATTGCAGCATGACCCACAGAGATACATCTCAGGAGGTCAACAGTCTCTTCACTCAGGGAGCACTAGATGAGGTGTCTGTGGTGAAGGAGATGCCCATCCTCTTGGGTGTGTAGGCACAGCCAACTGGGTGGGAGCAACAAGGATGGAAAGAGAGCAGGTCCTAATGAGTCCACCACCTCTAGGGAATGGCCATTGGTGGAAGAATCTGAAGATGATGACATGGGTCCTGTGTCTTCCATGGCACTCGCCTCACCCTACTGGCCACTAGGTCCTTCCATGTTGGTTGTCTCATGACTGGAGGTACTGTGGCCAGCTGCTTTCCCACTTGGTTCTGCCCTGTCTCCTTCACCTGCCTGGGATGATGCTGAATTTCCAAAGACAAATGGGGTTGCTACATGTTGCTGATCTTACTTGAACAACAGCTGTGATTAGCAAACATTACCATGACGTACAGAAGCTCCAAGCCACAAGCTCCAGCAAAATGGCTCCAATATTTCCAACACCTTATGCATGCATGCTACATGAACTGTCAGCAGTTGACCACCGGAAATTCAGAATCACAGACAACTCCAATTGCATGGGTAAAATTCTGGAAACAAAGTACCCATTGAACAAGCAGAAGACCTTCTCACCTTCAATGGTTTGCCTCATGTAGCATTCCTCAGTTACCTGTTGTCACACAATAGTAGGGCAATGCGAGTTTCAGTTCCATAGATCCCACACAAGGTCATGCATACAGGTAATCATCATATACCCAATGCCACATCATGAAGAAATGATGGCCAAATAGTCCAGCCCTGTTGCTGAAAGAAGTACAGTAGCTGGAAGAAGGTGAAATGGAAACACACATGTCACACTGGAACAAATCAACAATGGTCACTTAACTATATGCCCATTGTCTGAATGGACTCATGGAGGTAATACTAATGTTGCTCAGATAAATAACACATATTGCACAGAAATGTATACTGGAGACAAATGTCAGGGAGATTTTTTTACCAAATCCACACCACAATGAATCAGCTAGCCCCAGGAAAATCATCTCTCTTGATTGGTATCCCTGACAATACCATACTCTTATTGCATCAGTGGGAGCCAATAGTCCTTTGAATGATGTAGAGGCCCAGGGATTCTCAAGTACCTGTAGAAGACCCTTAACATGTTATTCAATGTGAAGGCATATTACTTTCTCTTTTTGTCATGCAAACACAGATTACCTTGGATGAATGGTTGTACACAACATATGTTTCAGACATTATTGCAAGTTGCTCCCTGATACATGTCAAGACTTAGGTAATGAACCTTCACCATTCAACATGTGCTAAGCACTTTGCTAAATGATTCTACATTAATGGCATAGAAAGGCACATTGTGGATAAAACCTGTAGTCCTACCTGTCATGTCCTTAATTGCTGTTGCAGTTGTACATGCCAAATGACATGTAATGATGGGTGAGGGTATGTCTGAGTTACCAATCAATGGTGACACACTCCTGTCTATGGCACCACGTGAACTGAATCCCCATAACATATGTCTAATTCCAAACACGTCAGCATGCACACATATGTGAGGGAATCAGACATCATCCCACAAAAACAGGTAGACCATGCATGAAACAACAGTGAAAATGACAGGGAAAAATTGAAAGGTATACATGCTAACATGGAGGCACAAGGAATGATGGCAACAATGATGTCACCAGAATCATGTCACTGGACATTCACTACTTACCAAGGGAAAGTATGGATCTGTGACTGCATTCAAAGAGCAATGCATGTCTATCACATGCACAATGGCCACCTTCACATGACAGACAGTAGTGAGGCATCAGTACTCGCGACAAAGTGAAGACAAGTGGCCTGTGGTGGACAATTGCCAATATGCTCACTTGAGCAGACACATGACTGAGGACATAGATCTGTTACTTCATGTTGTTTGGGCTGTCACACTGAAGATAACTGGACTGCTCTGCACAGATTACACCCACAACAACAAAAAACATGGCCTGATTGATCACTGTTATCAGCAATGTGTTGGTTCTGGAGAGTTAATGGGTTATGGACTGTACTTTGTTGTGTCCAAGGACACAGGGCTAATAGGCAAGGCACATCAGCCTGCACAAACTTCAATACCCACACAAACAATTACTCATCCTGTGTGTCACACATGCCCTATCCCCAGTTTCCAGGGGGAGATGGCAGAACCTAACACATCATCTTGACAATGTTAAAGGCAGGAATATGCCCTGGACTCACCTCCTTGTAGCTGCTGTGCTCCCTCAAATGCCCTTCAAGCTTGGGGTAGGCCACCGCCAGAATACAGAATCAGACCCTGAAATCTTTCCCATCCACATTGGGATGACAGCCCCAGCTGGACCTCTGCAATCTTACGGGCCCAGAGACTCAGGTCCTCCCAGCTCTTTCGACAGTGGGCGCTCTGACGGCTGTGGACCACCAGCGTCCTCACCTTATGGGCAATGGCTCTCCAAATCTCCTTCTTCTGATGGGTTTGGAACTGTATGGATGCAAGAGACAAATCAAAAGTTTACAAATACAATTTTTGGCCAACTGGTTGTGTCACAGACATTGCAGAAACACCAAGCACACAAATCTGTAATGGTCAACACAGCGCAAGTGTAAAGCACCCATGTTGATGAGTACTGAGACATGACTGCACACTTTTGGACTCATCTGCAGACTAACCCACTACCCTACTCGTGGCCTACACTGCCTAAGTAAGCCCCTTGACATCAGGTAGCACTGGCACAAGCAACAAGTACTGTGACTTGAGCCAGAATAAAACACAACACACCATTGTGGTCTTCTAAAGGGTAAATTCATCAGGCCCAACTGCACAACCACATTTACATTCTGCAATATTGACACACTGCAGACAGTCCCTAAAGGCAACTACCATAGTACAGACTTCACCTTAAGACTTGGGTGACAATGAAAGGGATGCCGTGGGGTGCACATAAAGTATCTTCCCTGTGCATGTGTGGACATGTGGGCTACCCAATGTAAACTCATGCCATTTCAGACTGGTTTGATGGGATGTACTTGTAGCACAGAACATACATTTGACCACATGTGGCAAACCTACAGTGATGGCATCCAACATACAAAGGTATGTTTGGTCTGATTGTTTGCATATACCCAAGCTAATGAGTCACATGTCATGCCCACCCTGGAGTCAACCAACTATCTGCACAGTAGATTTGTCACTTGTGTAATACACCTGTACTGGACAAATACAACTTGTGTAAAGGTGACAACAAAACGGTGAGAGTAAAGGATCTGTCATAAGTAAATGACACACATTGACAAAGGTGCAAAATGAACATATGTACTAGGTAAGGGATTTACCTCAGTACCCATTCCCATTCTAGCAAATGGACAAAGGCCTTCAGGCCAAATCTTGCCACGGGAGCCTCATTTTCACCAAATGCTAGGATCTGCAGGTCTACAGGGAGTGGGCACAATGCACCAGTTACATAGCAACAGTAACTACTCCCCAGCATGGAATGTGCCCTGTACCGGGAGATACATTTGAAAGGCCATGGTCTCTGCAGGCTGAGCATACAGAGCCTACATGATACTTACATTTCCATCACTTACATGCCTGACAGTACATCATGTGGCCATCATCAATGTGGCTTGTGTGGCACTCTGAAGGGCCCAGTGAGTTTTTATATGCTTCTCATACAACAGGTTGGCAAGGCCAGAGGTGGGCTGATCTGTGGCATTATACACATTGTTTACAAGATCCTCAAATGACTTGAAATGTATACATGCTTAGCTCATACTGTCATGCACACATATGTCCTTTGATATTTACAACTATCATATCCGAAGATGTTTCATTGTACGGCTTTAAAGTCTCCTTGCCTAGATGTATGACTGCAACACAAGGATGATCTAGGCCTTAACACACATCACACAACACAATGTTAATGTGCAATACATAAAGTACTTTGCTCCGGTACCTGCATCATGTGCATCTCATTTATGTCACACAAAATGTGACAACAGGCACACAAAAGGCACATTGTAGCCTGTGAGGAGGGAAAGGATGGTTTTGAACAGAATCAGATATGCCTATGAGGTTCTTAACTGCTCCTCTGGGGAGCCATAGAGCTGACTATAAAGGGGAAGGACCTCTTCCACAAGCTTCTGCCGCTCCTCTGGAGAGAAGGCATGGGCCCATTTACCTGCTTGGTGTGGCATGATTGCTCCCAAAGGTGGCACACAGCAGCTGAAGTGGTGGAGGTGTTGGTGGTAGCAATGTGACTGAATTTGCAAAATGCGGCATACACTTACACCACAGGATGTGGTTATCACTGCCGACGGGAACAGCCATTGGCCAAAGACTGTCACAGCCAATAACGTTTGTCTATTGCTGTGTCTTCTATGGTTAAAGAAGCCCACGGGGCGGATGACTTCTGCTGGAGGTCATATCCGGTTCTTAATGCCCAGTCAAGTAGGTCAGGCATCCACCTTTTTGGCCATTGGAAATACAGTAATGGGCTCTGGTAAATGCATCACAACACAAATATATGTGTATGATCATCACCAACATGCTAAAGCAGCCTTGTTGTGTAGATCTCTAATAGACAATCAACAGTGTAGTGTGTTGCTAGTCACAGATTGCTTAAAACAGTGGTTCCTGGTTCACAGCCAATGCTGGTATTTTGGGTGGTTAAAACGGACTGTCAAATTCGAGTGGCACATGAGGAGCAGAGAGTTGGGTGATGCAGAAATCCGAGACAGCCATGGGGATCACATTTGGCCCTTGTGCAATACAGCTTTGATGTGGAATGGGTGGAATGTTTTTCTGGTCATTTCTGCTTTGTCACATGGACTTTTGTCCTATATATCATGTCTGTTGGTGTGTACACATTGACTAATGATCAAACACATTTGATGCTACAAATAGGCATCCTGGGAGATGGAGAAGATGACAAGCTCCAGTCTGCCATCCATTGCCAGACTTTCAATCCATGGAAGAACGTCACATCATCAAACAGTTCCATCCGAATCGGCAAACTATTGTGGAATTATGTCATCAGTTGAAGGCAATTCTAATGCCTTAAAAAACAAATCCACCATGCATACCACCTGTTGTGTAAATCATAGCAGGATTACACTTCCTGGCCACAGGATCCTTCTAACATACAGTTACCATATCTAGTAGCATGATCCATACTATGTTCATCGGTGTGTTAAGAGACATGCTATCAGCACTGATAAAACACATTGACAGCCATATCAGGTTCCCCAGATTTGGCTAATGTGAAGGGTGACTTCTATGGCTTTGGTCACCTCGCACATGTGGTGGGAGCCATTAGTGGCACACATATTGCCTTGGTGCCACCGCAGGCAAGTGAACAAGACTATTGAAACAGGAAGAACTTCCATTCTATCAATATGAAAGTTTTCTGCTTGTCAGATCTTTACATCTCAAATGTCTGTGCCTGTTTCCCTGGTTCAGCCCATGATTCCTTTTTAATGCAGAACAGAACCATACCCAAGCTGATGTCACAACTGCAACCAGAAAAAGCTTAGCTGGTTGGAAAGTCGCATCAGTCCTGATTTTGTGTGAGCAATGTCAGGTGCTACAATCAGGAAGTGAATGACTAATGGCCCATTCCAAAACAGCTGAGTCACCATATCCCAACCGTCCTTGGTTGTTAACCAGGCTGATGCATGCAGTTACACCAGGGGAAGTATGCTTTAATGAGGCCCATGGAAGAACACAGTGCGCAGTGGAGTGGGCTTTTGGTCTCCTGAAGGATAGATTTTGCTGTCTGGACAAGACTGGGTGAGCCCTCCGCTACTCACCAAGGGAAGTGTGTCAGATCACCGTGGAATGATGCATGCTCCATACTATTGCCCTCCAGAGGAATATCCCTTACATCCCAGAGGAGGGAGAGCCTGAGATGCCACCCAGCGAGAATCCTCTAGTGCCAAATTAAGTTGATAGTGGTGAGTAGGAAGGAGCTGACTTGTGACAAGATCTCATCGACAGCTTCTTCCTAGAAGTGTAAGTATGTCATGAGATGTAATGTCTTTGATTGTACAATGAACTGTAGTTGTGATAATGTGGAATATCTTTTTAGAAATAGTTAGAGAGCTGATGCTCATGCAAAATATACAAAAGGTTGTTTGACTAGCAAGCTTTTGGCATTCTCATTTTGATGATGTTGCTTTGTTTGTGTCTGATTTTTCTGAATCACTTTGTTTGCCAGAGGTTTGCTATGTGACTTGTGTTATATGTATGCTCTAATAATTTCACTCCTTGATTTGCTCTTTGTTGAGATACCTTCACCATGAGATCTTCATTTGGGCATTTTAGAGTTGTGACATTGGCAGGTACATCGTACTATTGGGACGTACTAAATGGACATGGATTTTTCTGGGAATGTGCATCACAGACTTTGGGTGTAGATGACCTGGATTGAGACAGCTTGCACAGTGATAAGACAGAAATGCAGAAAACTCCATTGCACTCGTTCATTGTTGTGTGGTGGTCATGATGCATCATGTATGCCATCATGTGGAGAGTAAACATTTTGTGGCAGGACAATTTCATGTCAGCCCCTCTTCACATTGGCTAAACAGTCTTTTGGTATGAACTGTGGGTAGCTGTTGATATTTTTGATCATTGTTGATCAAAGTGCCTCTGGCACTTCACTGATAATGAATCACTGACAATGAATAATGATAATGTCATACCACTCAATGCAGAAGTACTGTATTGCAATGACCCTGTGATCATGAACTGTTGTATTGCCTTCTGTCTGGGTGTTGCATCCCACAAGGTGGACTTCCTTTTAAGAGCTAGGGGATCTGGCTCCGACTGATCAAATCAACCATATCCAGTTTCTGCCTTGGTAACAGGACACTGTCTGATATGTCAATTCCTACAATGTTCTGGATGTCTGTACCAGTATATTTAGTGGCCTACTCAGTCTGATATGGTCGTATCTCACTTTCAGTGTTACTGACATCTTGATAGCCTATGTGCTGCTCAATGTAACACAATCTCATCTGCAACAAGACACATATGTATGTGTTGGGTTGTGAAGATTGTAATCCTGAGCTGGACACTGTGTACATGCCACATATCCCTGCTTGCACAAGTTGCTTGTATCATCATCATATGGCTCACATGGTCTTACATATCTAAATAGCTAAATGTGGAACTAAAGACAGCAGACAATGAGTTTGTGACAGGTGTATTTATTTTGGTGCTCATACATAAAATTTAAATTGGGACATATATAAAAATAAATGTTAAGTGAAGGGGTCAGTCATGGTGGATGAAATCATTAATGCAGATGCCACACCATTGGAAGTCCAAAGTCCAGAGTGCTCCTCCCATTGGTAATGGAATGTGATTCAGGATCAGTTGACATAGTGAATGTGTGGCACACAAAGGAGGACATTAAGGAAGAGGTCAATTGCTGGCAGTGGTGGGTGTCTTGCGTTCTGCACCTCCTGGATTATTTGCTGGATGTCTGTGCTTGCGAGGGAGGGGGAATCCGCTGCTGCAGAGGCAGGGGTGTCTGTCGGTGCTGGTGCCTCTGGCAGGGTCTCCCTTGCTGTGGCTGCCACAGATGTACTTGGCTATGAGGTAGTTGCCACACAGGAAGGGGTAGATGTTGGGGTGAAAGTCCTGCTCGGGATGGTGTTGATTTACCAGGATCTTCAAGTCTTTAGTCCTGGTATGAATGTCATGAAGACCGGACACACTATCACTTCTATTAAAGTTATTTTTTGCAGGCAAATTGAAAAGGAATTCTGTTCATAGACCTTAAATTGTGCGATCTACTTCAACTGAAATGCCTTCTTAGGGAATCTTCCTTTGTTATTAAACAAGGGCTTGGAAAGATCGAGTGACAGACCTGCTTCTTGTTTCTTGGAGGGGAAAGAACGTGCCATTTCACAAGCAGAATGAAAATCTCTTAGATCAAATGGGATTCTCTTGTGTAGCGTTTGTAGGGCAATTATCATTATAGAATCTGTATTAGAATATTATCCGACTGCAAATACAATAACTCATGAATTCCGACCAGACAATGACAAAAGGGCAATAATTTGAAAATTCTAACAACTACGGTCAAAGAGCTTAAAACATCTACAAGCACTGCTGCTGATCAAAGTGAAGATGCCTTTGGAGTTTCTTCCCAAAATTCTATTTGCTGCGACGTGAACACTGAGGAAGCTCGGTTTACACACAGCCTTCAGTGCCACAGGGCTCACCTCACTCTGAAGAAAAACAAGCCAGACATAAAATTAGACAAATGGAAATCATGTAATTTGGGCTCAGATCTAGTAACATTCGGATTTAGGACTTCCAAACACCTTATATCGGCTTGCCCAGCTCTAGGAGGCTTTGAGATAACACTTACTCACACCTACAGAAGTCATGCTATAGTCGCCAAACCTGAGTCTGTCACAACAGCTGAGGTATTAAATGCCATCTTACTGAGAAAGTCTAAATCAAATAATCCAATAGATGAAATTGTATTTTTGTGATAGTAGAATTTGAAATTAGCTTGAGGGATGGGTGGGCCCAGAACTCATACCTAGAGTATAGACATTTTGGCTTACTATTAAACTCAATGCTAGAGGGGCTAATATAAACAGAGGATCATTTTATGAGAAGGAAAAATAACACAGGGAATAGGTGAGTCATTAGAACCTATAACTGTGGCAACTGTTTGTATCTTTCCATTAGATACCAGCTGACTAGATACCACATGAGAGTGCAAAATCTTCCTCTACTTCAGATCTAAGTGAAATGCCATTATAGTTATCAGACACCCAGCCATTTTGTAACAGAACCTATTCAGCTCTCTTTTTATGGGGTTAGTCTTGTTCCATAGAGGCAAAGCCCATGTCAAGAGCTTCATTAATCAGCACTTAGTTTATGACGTAAAAATTTCCAATCCAATATAAACATGCCAAATGCCTTTTCCTAACTGTTCCTGTAATATCAGGTCTAATTAAAGAGCTACATCATCATATCAACCTTAGCCAACAAATAGTTGTATTGATACATGGTTCTTAGGTTTCCGCTCATATATTGCTAAGGTGTAGGAATATGATTAAAAAAAAATCTTTACTACCAGATGAATTGTTACTCACATTTTTGCACCAGGTTTACCACTGATATCGTTTTTCTGGTGTTTGAACAAAATATAACCTGAAAGACTAAAAGGAGGTATTAACATTGATCCAAAGGTTTTCCACTCCAGGTGGCAACTAGTGTGTAGAACAGAGGTACCTTTTCCATAACTAGAGCCCGTGAGGAGTTGTAATGCAATCAATGTGCCTGATGTGCAATAATCCCTTGGGGGTGTACCAGAGTTTCTGTCCAAGATTTAAAGCTTCATCATGTTTAAAACTATTATAACCTTTTCCGAAAAATACTGCATATCCTGACATAAGTTTGTGCAATTCTTACATAGACTATAAAGCTTAACAGAACACATATTTTTGCAAAACAGACAGGGACCACTGATCAGAGTCTCCTGAGATTACTTAGAATGATACTCCATCTTGAATTCCCCCCCACATCTTGAGTTCTAAAACTGAAAATCTATGTGTATATCCAGTTGTTAGCCGTTGCTTCTCCTGCCAAGTATTTAGAATAGATAGCTAACTTGGTATTGGTGGGGCTCTTGGAGTTCATAAGCAGAGATAATAATTTGTAGAGGAGATCAAAATCACTTTTTGACATTTTAAAGTTGTTGAATTTAAAGATAGCTATAACCACTTGTCACTAATCACGCCCACCACATTAGGACCCACGAATCACCACAGTGGACATTCAACTGCAGTAAACCATTGGCCGTACATACTGCAGCGCTCACCATGGACACCCACATATAAAACAACACCATTTTGGACAATTTAAACAACACACATGTGACACCCATACACACACCACCCCCACACCACTATAAAACACACACCCATTACCCACAACCCTTTACAAACCACAATTGCTGGCAGGAGCTTGACAGCAAAACCACTGACACAACTAGAACCACACACTATTCACACCTACACACCACTCATGCACTACACATCACACACCCGACACATCACCCAACACACCCTCACCAACACACCTCACAGAACACCCATGGCACAACAAAGACACCCCTGTTTCACAGAGGAGGAGCTAAGGGTCATGGTGGAGAAAATTGTCAGCTATTTGGAGCACAGGTGCAGCAGATATCAATAGCTAGGAAGATGGAGTTACGACGGAGAATCGTTTACAGGGTCAATGCTGTGGGAACTAGGGATGACATCAGGAAGAGGTGGAACGACCTACGGGGGAAGGTACGTTCCATTGCAGCAAGACACCAGCTCACTGTACAGTGGACTGGCGGTGGACCCCTACCTCCGGCCCCACAACTCACAACATGGGAGGAGCAAGTCTTGGCAATACTGCATCCTGAGGGCCTGGCCGGAGTCAAAGGAGGACTGGACTCGGTAAATCAACTCTCTACTACTATCACCCCCCTACCTGCATGACATCACATACCTTCACCCTCACCCTCACTCCCATCACTCCACTACTTCCACACACCACACCATCACATCTCACTCATCCCAGTGCCAAGCCCTCCATGCTGTACCAATGCATGGACACCCCTCACAGCCCTGCATGGACACTCACCACTAAAGCATGCATGCCATGGAGAACTAACAATCACACCATACACTAAACTACACAAGTGAAAGGTGCCAGGGTAAATCCAAACAAAGAGGGGAAGCCGCGGATGTACAGTACGTCAGACACAGAAACCATAACACATCATTTACATTCCCACAGGTACCCCAGCCAATGTCACCGGAAAGGAGGTGCCAGCACTATCCAGTCCACCAGCTGAAGAGACCCACAGTGATGACAGTAACTCTGGTCTTCAGGATCTGGATGACCTACCTGGCCCATCAGGGACCACTGGACAGCCGGTTACCCAGGCCCAGTCACACACCACCACAGAGCCTCCCCCATCAGGAAACACCACCACAGCACCCACCTAGAGTACCCATACCTCTGTCCCAAGGACACATCAATCAGCAGTGTGTCTACCTCTACAGGGACCCCAAGACACACCTTGCACCCAAGACAATCAGGGACCTGGGGTCAGTGGCAGTGGGCATACGGTTCAGGGGGACAGAGGCACAGGCCAACAGGGACACTGAGAGGATTGCTGTGTGCCGTGCGGAGGACAGGCCCAGGTAAGCGACTCTCCAGGAGGCTCTCGCAGAGATCCTGGGAGCCTTTCAACATTTCCAGGACACGATGGGCCAGATCCTTAACAATGTGCAGGAGAACAGGCGGTTGCAGGAGGGACAGTACCAGGGGATCAGGGAGGACTTGCAGGCCATCAACAGCACCCTGAGCTCCATTGCTGCTGTGCTGGTAGGCATGGTCAACATTATGATGGAGGAAGGGTCACACAAGCAGGCCCCCGCCACTAGCCAGACATCTGAACAGCTTTCCACTTCCGCTGCCACAAGTGGCCAGGAGGCCCCACCACAGGACTCAACGGCCACCAGCACCCCTCCCCTTGCAGAAGGTGAACCACCCCGCAATCCTTGAAGCCTGTCTCAGTGACTAAGAGCGGAATTACCCGAATCAGTACAAGCCCTCAAGCCCACTGCTAGTTCCCTGGCTTGACCTAGAGTGCAGTGAGCTACTCTCTCGTGCAGTGGCCTCTCCTAATTTTTTGGCCTAACTGGAGGATAACATTTCAAATGCAGCTTTTAAACCAAATATGATCTGTGCTCCAAAGCCTAACCCGAGCGGCAAAAAATAAAATGTGTGCAATTTTCTATTATGGTTTCCCTGATGAGAAATATTCTGTTGCTGCTTAAATTCTTTTGATATTATGGTGGAGTGTATGAGGCATCTGATAGCTGTCCATTCCTGCAGCCACATCACTAGTCATGCGTGGGAGACTGAGGAGTCTCATTGAGTATGAATTGTCCCAGTGCAAAACATTATGGCTGTCAACAACATGGAGTATGTAGAAGAAAGAACACTTTGAGAGGGAAGATAAGGCAAATCTATGTGAAGAATAAGAGAAAATAATAGTAACAGAGATAAAAACGAGGAGAAGTAGGAAAAAAAATGAAATGGCTGAGGAGACACTATTAGAAAAAGTAGGAGGCATTTTGATGCCGATGAGGAAGACAAACTAGGGTGAGAATGAAGGGAAGAGGGGAAATGAAGTTGTATGTTTAAACATGTGGTATGTATAACCTCATTTAGCACCTATGTAGTATGACACTTGCACCTTTCATAAGTGTAACTGTGAGACCAATTGGGCAAATGTAACCAGGAAAACCCTGGGAGAATGTCTGCAGGGCGAAGATCCTGAAATGACAGAAAAACCTCCTGGAATCAGTGTTCAACCACTACTTACAATGGCAGTTTCTCATTCCAGAGTGAAACACTAAGGGGCTGATTCGTGAAAAGTGTGCTGCACCAAGTGCAGCGCCACTTTTCTTGTGCCCCTTAAAGCCCCCCTAACACCACCATTATAGCGCTGTATTTAAAATACCGTGCACCACGGTGGTACTTAGGGTGACTAGCGTCATCATTTTGACACTAGTTTGGCGCTTTGCAAGATTAGCATCCAAAATGATGACGCTAATCCTACAAAGCACCCAGAGGCCCTTTTAAGCAATGGGACCCTCTTTTTAATGCCTGCACTTAGCAGGCATTAAAAAATGCAGCTACAAATGGCGCAAAGGAGTCTCACAGATTCCTAGGCGGAATTTTTATGCCCCCTAGTACCGGAATGCACCCTTGCATACATTGTGCCTGGAGCAGGCATAATGTGGTGCAAGGGGTTACAAGGTGGCACAATGCAGGCATTGCGCCACTTTGTAAATATGGGCGGCGTTCTTCCCCTTCCAACGCAACATTAGCATTAAAAAGGGACGCTAATGTGGTGTTATAAATCTGGTCCTCAGAACACTCTTGTAATTCTGTGTCTAGGGATTAGGGTAACCCATTGTATCAGAAATTGCAGGTGCTACATTATTGAGGCAGTTCTCTCGCATGATTTATAATGAAGGTGTTTGTGCTATTTTGAAGCGATAGAGGCACGCCACTGATGGGTCAAGGAAAAATTTCTGTATGTCACAATATTGCTGAATAAGGGGGTGATTCTAACCCTGGCGGTCGGTGTTAAAGCGGCGGCCCAGCCGCCAACAGGCTGGCGGTCAAAACAATGGAATTCTGACCCTGGCGGGAACCGCCAACACAGACAGCCACTTTAACACTCCGACCGCCACGGCGGTACAAACAAACAGCGCGGCGGTCACCGCCAACAGCCAGGCGGCAGACAATGTACCGCCCACACTATCACAACTCACCAATCCGCCACCTTTTCCGGGGCGGGAGCACCGCCGATAAAAACACGGCGGAAACAGACTACGAACGGGAAAACGCACACCACTACGCACTCCAGGAGGAAGGAGGACAGCATGGAACCCGAATTAAACATCCTACCTGCTCTCGTCTACCTTCTCATCTACCACGAGTACGAAGTCCGGCGCAGACGACAAAGGTGAGTACTGCACCTACGACACACGGGAGGGGGAAGGACGAAAGGTTACGGGCACACACATATGCGACCCCCCCCCCCAACTATGTACACACCAATGCAGAGCAACAAGTCACAGTGACACCACCCAAACACCCCTGAAAAATGCTATGACATAATCAAATTTGGAATAAATATTTATGTACCAAAAAGCTCCTGAAAATTATCGTACAACCATGAAAGATATTTACAAGAAAACAAATGATATACACATCAGTGTATAACTGAAGTAACAAGTCCTGCACATCCTACGAATTCATCATGTCCGTGGGCCAAAGTTTTGAGAAACAAGGGCAAAGCCCACACAGGAGACCTGAGTCCTTTGGAGAGAACACTGCAGGGGCATCAGATGTAAAAACTACAGGCACCTCAGGGGGAAGGGAAGGGGGGGGCACCACAGCCACATGAGTCCACGACGCCAGATCCACGAGGAGCCACCATGCCCACTGTACCATCCTGGGGAGTGCAAAGCCACAGTCTCTCAATGTCTCTACAGTGGGTGGGCTGCCCACTGTACCATCCTGGGGAGTGCAAAGCCACAGTCTCTCAATGTCTCTACAGTGGGTGGGCTGCCCACTGTACCATCCTGGGGAGTGAAAAGCCACAGTCCATCAGGTGGATGACAGTCTCCACTGGTCAAGGAGGAGGCATGGTGGGCACAGTGAACCATAAACAGTGCTTGAGACGGCGGTGCCCAGCGGAGCGGTGCTTGAGAAGAAGGGCCCAGCGGAGCGGTGCTTGAGAAGAAGGGCCCAGCGGAGCGGTGCTTGAGACGGCGGTGCCCAGCGGAGCGGTGCTTGAGATGAAGGGCCCAGCGGAGCGGTGCTTGAGACGGCGGTGCCCAGCGGAGCGGTGCTTGAGAAGAAGGGCCCAGCGGAGCGGTGCTTGAGATGAAGGGCCCAGCGGAGCGGTGCTTGAGATGAAGGGCCCAGCGGAGCGGTGCTTGAGAAGAAGGGCCCAGCGGAGCGGTGCTTGAGATGAAGGGCCCAGCGGAGCGGTTCTTGAGATGAAGGGCCCAGCGGAACGGTGCTTGAGATGAAGGGCCCAGCAGAGCGGTGCTTGAGATGAAGGGCCCAGCGGAACGGTGCTTGAGACGGCGGTGCCCAGCGGAGCGGTGCTTGAGATGAAGGGCCCAGCGGAGCGGTGCTTGAGAAGAAGGGCCCAGCGGAGCGGTGCTTGAGATGAAGGGCCCAGCGGAGCGGTGCTTGAGACGGCGGTGCCCAGCGGAGCGGTGCTTGAGAAGAAGGGCCCAGCGGAGCGGGCCGGTGCTTGAGATGAAGGGCCCAGCGGAGCGGTGCTTGAGATGAAGGGCCCAGCGGAGCGGTGCTTGAGAAGAAGGGCCCAGCGGAGCGGTGCTTGAGATGAAGGGCCCAGCGGAGCGGTGCTTGAGATGAAGGGCCCAGCGGAGCGGTGCTTGAGAAGAAGGGCCCAGCGGAGCGGTGCTTGAGATGAAGGGCCCAGCGGAGCGGTGCTTGAGATGAAGGGCCCAGCGGAGCGGTGCTTGAGACGGCGGTGCCCAGCGGAGCGGTGCTGGAGAAGAAGGGCCCAGCGGAGCGGTGCTTGAGATGAAGGGCCCAGCGGAGCGGTGCTTGAGAAGAAGGGCCCAGCGGAGCGGTCCTTGAGATGGCGGGGCCCTCTTCAGCGGTGCCTATCTTCACGGCGGGGCCCTCTTCAGCGGTGCCTATCTTCACGGCGGGGCCCTGTTCAGCGGTGCCTATCTTCACGGCGGGGCCCTGTTCAGCGGTGCTCTTCTGCACGGCGGGCCCTCTTCAGCGGTGCTCTTCTGCAGGGCGGGCCCTCTTCAGCGGTGCCTATCTTCACGGCGGGGCCCTCTTCAGCGGTGCCTATCTTCACAGCGGGCCCTCTTCAGCGGTGCCTATCTTCACGGCGGGACCCTGTTCAGCGGTGCTCTTCTGCACGGCGGGCCCTGTTCAGCGGTGCTCTTCTGCACGGCGGGCCCTCTTCAGCAGTGCCTATCTTCACGGCGGGGCCCTCTTCAGCGGTGCTCTTCTGCACGGCGGGGCCCTCTTCAGCGGTGCCTATCTTCACGGCGGGCCCTGTTCAGCGGTGCCTATCTTCACGGCGGGGCCCTCTTCAGCGGTGCCTATCTTCACGGCAGGGCCCTGTTCAGCGGTGCTCTTCTTCACGGCGGGCCCTCTTCAGCGGTGCTCTTCTGCACGGCGGGCCCTCTTCAGCGGTGCTCTTCTCCACGGCGGGCCCTGTTCAGCGGTGCTCATCCAGCAGGTCAAGGGAGCCAGACCTGGCCTGGACTCCCTGCTCAGTCGCCCTCGGACCGTGACGTTTCTGGACCCTTCGGGGACGGACTCCTGGCCTCTTTAGTGTCCTCCTTCCCAGCTGGGATGTGACATGTGGGGTCCACCTTCTCCGCGCTCCTGCTGCCCTTCCGCTCCTTTGATGGGGCTCTCGGGCCCTTGCCTCCCCTAGATGGTGTGGCTGGTGAAGTGGCCGCACATTGCTCCTTGGGGGCAGCCCTGTCAGTCCTCGCACGGCGGCCCTTGTTTTTGCGGGTCCTCTTGCCGGGGGGGGGACTGGACGTGTCCTTGCTGCTGATCGATGTGTCACTGCTGGCAAAGGGTGGACTCCAGATCCCATGCACAACAGTGACACTCGAAGCTGGGCTGGTGGTGGCTGCGGTGCTCTTGGGACTTTTTGCAGATGGAGGGGGGAGCTCATCGGAGGGAAAGAGGTCAAGAATAGCCAGGAAAAGCTTTTTAGGTCCAAGGTAAAGGGTAGGAGAAGTGGTGATGGGAGTGGAGGAAGAAGATGTGGTTGTAGGAGAGTCAGGTGTGCTGTCATTGGGTGAAGGTGCTGGTGCTGTAGGCTGACGTGAGGTGGATGGCTGTTGGGTGGGTGTCTGCCTGCGTTTGTGTGTCTTGGAAGAGGGGGTGACAGACACAGTGGGAGAGGACACAGGGGACGTGTAAATGGCAGTGGGGGTGGTGACTGCACGAGTGTGGACTGTACTGGAGGGTGAGGTGGTGAGGTGGTGATGGAAGAAGCACTGGCTGATGTTGGGGTGCATGCAGGGGTGAGTGTAGACGTCACAGGGAGGGAGGAGGGAGACGAGGAGGAGGGGGACACAGAGGTGGTTGTGACTGTTGGAATGTGCTGCCACCGCTAGGGAGCTCCCATCCGAGGACGTGTCGCTGCTCTCACCAGCGGTCCCCGTCGTGGTGCTCCCCTCGCCCTCCGGATCACTGGTGCCCTCGG
Source organism: Pleurodeles waltl (assembly GCF_031143425.1). Lineage (NCBI taxonomy): Eukaryota > Metazoa > Chordata > Amphibia > Caudata > Salamandridae > Pleurodeles > Pleurodeles waltl. The sequence goes on along the minus strand of NC_090438.1, from coordinate 853,069,666 downwards.
TGTCTGTTCCTGGGCCCACCGGGGCCTTGTGTCCTGCAGCTCCCTCGTGCTCCGATGCCAAATCTCCTCCGCCTGATGATGCTAATGCACACATGCACAAGAAGATGAAGAGAAAGGGTGGGGGGAGAAAAAAGAAGACCAGGTTGAGTGCATGCAATGTCAACACCGTTGGCGGAGAGGACAGACACAGGAGCCTCATGCACTAAGCCGCGCATTCGGGGTACACTACTCAGTACTACTGACTAGGACAACAGGCCAAGAGACGTCAAACGCGCACATGGGTGATGCTGGACCATCAATGGCTGTACTTGTCACCCTACAGAGGTGGGGGCCGGGGGCACAGGGCCATGCCTAAGGGAGAGGACTACACTACAGAAAGCGCCCTGGCCTAATGTCACCCACAGCCCTCCTCCCCCACCCAGACGCCTCCACTGCGCAGAAAGATAGGAGAATGTGCTGATACTCACCCCCTTGTGTCTGCTGAGATGTCTTAAAGCGCCCATCCAATTCAGGGTAGGCCACCGCCAGGATCCGGGACATCAGGGGGGTCATCGTGCGACTGGCACCCCTCCTAGGTTGGGAGGCCATCCCCAGCAGTGTTTCTGCGGTCTTCCTTGTTCCGTGGCGGATGTCCTCCCACCTCTTGCGGCAGTGGGTGCCCCGTCTGTTGTGGACCCCCAAGTTCCGGACTTCCTTGGCGATGGCACGCCAAATCTCGATCTTCTGATGGGCGCTGACCTATTTGACATGTACAGGGTGGAAAGGAGGAAATCATCAATGACCTGCATGTTAGATGTGATTGCCCCCCCCCACCAACTTTGCCATATGGCACATGCTCTCATCTGTCGTGCGTTGCACTCCTCATTCGCCCCCCACCCCACCAACTTACATCCACCCCAATCCACACAGGCATAGCCCATTCCATGTGCACCCGGTGTACTCACTTGTTGGTCTGGAGGACCGTAGAGTAGCGCATACTGGGGGAGGACCCCATCCACGAGCTTCTCCAACTCTTCAGACGTGAAGGCAGGGGCCCTTTCCCCAGTCGCAGCAGCCATTGTCACTTCCAGACCGAGGTCACAGCAGCACTTGCAGTATAGGTCCTCTCCTGTGGATGATCAGGTCTCGAGTGATCAATCAGCTAGGAAATGGCGGTACTGCGACCGCCGGCACACATCGTCATTGGCTCCTGAAACCCATAGGGTTCAATGTTAACCAATGCGGCTTTGCGCCGCGGTCTTCGACCGCCTACCGCCACGGTGTGCCCCGCCAGCGCATTGACCTCACATCCCATTGTCCCACTTCACAGGTCAGGCAGCCGCCATTTCAAGGGCCTACATGGCTTAATTTTGACTGCGACACACAGGCCTAGGCCTTGCATTGCCACACATACACGCCTTTCAACCCATTGCCATTCTTTAACTGTGCAAGCTGTCTGTACGTACCTGTGGTTTGCCTGACTCTGTGCTCCATGTTGTCCTTCCTAGGCACCGTCCGCTGGGACTTGCGAGGAGAAGGACGAATCCTCGCGTGTACCGACCGCTGGTGGACCTGTCGACAATGGAAGAACGCCATATAATACTTCGATACAGACTTGACTGTGCCACTATCCATGAACTGTGTGCCCAGCTGGAGCCAGCCCTGATGTCCCCCATCCGCCAACCCACAGGGATTCCCCCTCTGGTGCAGGTTTTGTCAGTCCTCCATTTTTTGGCAACTGGGTCATTCCAGACAACAGTGGCCATGTCATCTGGAATGTCTCAGCCTATGTTTTCAAAGATTTTGAGCAGAGTGTTGTCTGCCCTGATGAAACTCATGCGGAGCTACATCATTTTCCCAGAGGAGGGTGACTTGCCTACAGTGAAGGGTGATTTCTATGCCCTTGGACATATCCCCAACATCATTGGTGCCATTGATGGGACCCATGTGGCTTTGGTACCCCCAAAAGACGATGAGCAGGTGTACAGAAACAGAAAAAGTTATCATTCGATGAATGTCCAGGTGGTCTGTTTGGCTGACCAGTACATCTCCCATGTAAATGCCAAGTTCCCAGGGTCAGTGCATGACGCGTATGTTATGCGAAATAGCAGCATCCCCTATGTGATGGAGCAGCTACAGAGACAACGTGTGTGGCTAATAGGTGACTCTGGTTACCCCAACCTGCCTTGGCTACTGACCCCAGTGAGGAATCCCCGGACCAGGGCAGAGGAACGGTACAATGAGGCCCATGGGCGAACTAGGAGGATCATCGAAAGGACCTTTGGCCTCCTGAAGGCCAGGTTTAGGTGCCTGCATATGACAGGGGGATCCCTGATGTACTCACCAAAGAAGGTGTGCCACATCATCGTGGCCTGCTGTATGCTTCACAATCTGGCATTGCGACGTCAGGTTCCTTTCCTGCAGGAGGATGGTGCAGATGGTGGTGTTGAAGCAGCTGTGGAGCCTGCGGAGAGTGAAGAGGAGGAAGACTCAGAGGACGACACAGACAACAGGGACAGAGTAATAGAACAGTATTTCCAGTAGCACACAGGTAATAATCACCCATGCCATTTTACATTTCCTGAAAGCCTCATGCATCTCAACTTTGTTGATTTCCCCCCAGAACTATAAACATGATGTTTGATTTTCCCTTCCCTTTTCTGTGCTGTATGAGCCACTGCGTGACCTCGGCTTGGTTGGCCCATGGACTAATGCTAAGTTACCTCGGTATGTGTAATTCACAATGTTAATAATACGTAATTGATATGTAATGTGTCATACATTTGTAAATAAGACAGGCTGAGTCCTGATTGATTTCAGTGCAATGTGTGATTTATTATTAGTGCATAGATATTGGTACATGATAGTGAAACAGTGATGGGTGGGGGTGGAGTAATGTCCATGGCAGAGTCCAGTTCTCAGTCTCACAGGTGCATTGTCCATATGCCTGTGGCAGGATGGAGCAGGGGCAGTTCAAGGTTTGACAGGGTGGCAATGTGGAACAGTGGGAGGACTTCAGGGGGTATGTGATGCTGGCGGGGGTCTTGACATCCTACTCTGTCGGTTTTTTTGATCTCAGGCTCCTTTTGCGGGGTGGTTGTTGTTCAGCAGGAGGTGGGGTTCTGGTGGGCTGTCGTTGTGGTGGGGCCTCCTGTCCACTAGCGCCGGCGGAGGTGGTAGGCTGTTCCTGTTCCTGGCTAGTGACAGGGGCCCTGTGTGATGCCACATGGTCCCGAAACGTGTCCTCTATACGGTTCAGGGCCTGGACTATGCTCCCCATAGCGGTTGAGATGTTGGTGAGTTGGTCGCTGAACCCCATGTAGCGTTGCTCCTGCTGTGCCTGGATCTCCTGGAACCTGGCTAGTACCGTCGCCATCGTCTCTTGTGAGTGGTGGTAGGCTGCCATGATGGTGGTGAGGGCCTCTTGGAGAGTGGGTTCCCTGGGCCTCTCCTCCCCCCCCGTCGCACAGCAGCCCTCCGAGTTGCCCTGTTTCCCTGGGCCTCTGTCCCCTGGACGGTGTGCCCACTCCCACTGCCCCCAGGTCCCTGTTGTTGTTGGGTTGGTGGGTTACCCTGGGGGCCCTGTAGTGGTAGACACACCGCTGCTTGACCTGTCCTAGAGACAGAGGCATGGGCCCGCTGGGTGGGAGCTGTGCTGTTGTTCCCAGAGGGGGTTGGGTCTGCAGTGGCCTGTGTCTGGGTGAGGGGAACCGACTGCCCAGAGGTCCCCGATGGTCCGGGCTGGTCGTCAGGTTCCAGGTCGACAGAGCTGCTGTCATCACTAGGGGCCTGTTCCGGGGGTGGCATGGACATTTCTGGTCCCTCCTGACCGGTGTGTTGTCGTTCGGGTCCTGCATGGGGTAAGAGGGTATGGTTATTGTTTCTGTGTGTGCATTAGCTTGCGTTTTATGGGTGCCCTTGTCCCCCAGTGCTGGCATTCCCTTGGGGGAGGTGTTGTGAGGGTGTTTTGTGGGGGGGGGATGGGTATGTGCAGTGGTCATGCTTAGGTGATGGGTGTCCATAGTTTGGGGATGGCATGCAGGGGTTGGTGTTGGGTGGGTTGTGCTGGAGAGACATTCTCAGGGAGGATGTGTGCTGGGGGGTTGGGGGTGAAGGTGGGGGTTAGCATGCTGGGGGGGGGTGAAGTGGTTGGCCTTGTACTTACCAGAGTCCATTCCTCCGTGTACTCCAGCGAGGCCATCAGGATGCAGGATGTTTAGTACCTCTTGCTCCCATGTTGTGAATTCGGGTGGAGTGGGTGGGGGTCCCCCGCCAGTCTTCTGCACTGCGATGTTGTGTCGCGAGACCATCGAGCGCACCTTCCCCCGTAGGTCATTCCATCGTTTGCGGATGTCCTCTCGATTTCTGGGATGCTGTCCCACCTCGTTGACCCTGTCCACGATCCGCTGCCAGAGCTCCGCCTTCCTTGCTATGGTGGTGTGCTGAACCTGTGAGCTGAAGAGCTGGGGTTCCACTCTTATGATTTCCTCCACCATGACCCGGAGTTCTTGGTCCGAAAAGCGTGGGTGCCTTTGTGGTGCCATGGGGTGGTGTGTATGAGGTGTGGGGTGGTGTATGTGATGATGTGTGTGTTGGTGTGTGGTGCTTTGTGCTTCTATGTGGTGTGTGTGATGTTGTGGTGTGCCTCTGTGTGTCTGGCTATCTATTCTCTGATGTGTCTCTCTCTCCTTCGTCTCTGGTTTTTGTTGGTAGGGGTTTGTGGGTGATGTGGGTGTGTGTTTTATATGGTATTGGATGTGTGGGAGTGGTGTGTGTATGTGTTTCAGGTGTGTACCTTTCAAATTGTCCAATGTGGTAGGGGTTTGTAAAGGTGTGTGTATTTTGACCGCGGCGGTGTGTATCGCCAATGGAATACCGCGGTTGAATGACCGCCGCGTGGATTTGCTGGTCATAATGGGATGGGCGTATTTCTGTTGGCGTGGCGGTGGAGGTTTGGTCTTCTCCAGTTTACCGCTGGCCGCTGATGTGGCGGACTGCAGTGGAGGGCGGATTTTTGGAGGTTTTGCAGTTGTGGGTCAGAATGTCCGTGGCGGCTGACCGCGGCCGCGGCGGTATTGTGGCGGCCTTCTGACCGGCGGTAAGCGGCTTTTACCGCCGAGGTCAGAATGACCCCCTAAATCTTGATGAAATATCATTGCCTAAACAAAAATAAACGAAAAAATAATAATACAGGCTACAAAGATATAGAATAAGGCTATCTAGACAAATAAATAGAATGATATGAAACATACATTTTAGCAGCAAAAATAATGAAAACATAGGGAAAAATTATAAAAAAGAAAGAATAGTCCAATCATAATGGTTTACTTAACACACATACAAAAAAAACCTGACAGACGTGTATAAATGAAAAAGTAATGTCTACTCATTGCCACATTGCAAACAATATCAAAATGAATTACTGAGCAATTTGCATTCAAAACTACAATGCTTAACAAAACAGAAAATGTCAATGAAATATTTAGGGCTATAAATAAAACAGGCACTAAACATTTGGAGCTCTTGGCAAAACTGCCTGAGAAAAAAGGGGAATGTCAATCTGCATGAAGAAGCAACTACAATCGAAGTGAAATAAGTGTACAACTATTTATCTAATATAAATATATGTTTCATCTAAAAACCCCTAACAAACAACTACATATAATGTTAACTCATATTTATAAATAAAACCAGTATTGATTTTATTCCCACCATAGATACAGCACCTACAAATAGTCCTGATTACATACACTCCAAGAGATGACATATAAAACATTATTTGAAAGCTAAAAGTTACATGACCCAAGAAAACAAACAACCAGTAAGTTGCAAATATTTTCTAAGTGTAAAAAAAATAATTAAAACCACATCTCACAAGAAATAAATCACTGCCTCTAAATCTATTTTTATTTATATTTATACTATTTACAGATGCCAGAATGTTAAAAGAACTCTCCTATTTATTACATGCAACCACAGAAAAGGAAAAGCACTGCCAATCTACATGTATACACCCACTCTAAAGAAAGCACTGCAAAAAATTAATGGTTTGAGAATGCACTAAATATTCCTAAGCTTGTTGTGGGTAAGCTACTACTGTTATTGAAGCCATAGGAAGCATGATAGAGCCTAGCTGTCTGCCTCCAATCAGTAAAATATAATATAGAAGCATAGTACCTGACCTATAAGCTGTGATATCCATCAGCACAGCTTCTGCAATACCAATAATAAATGAGTTCAGCACCCAGGTCCAACTTGACTAGCTGGTAAAATTCCTGTAGTACAATTCAAAAACAGGCCAAGACAAAACCCTAATAATTATGTGAAATGAATATAGATGTTTAGCATTGCAAATGATATACAATCCTTAACCATATCATCAACTTGACTAATGGATGTGACTTTTAAATGATGCCTGTCCTCTTTAGCTAAATCTACACTATATATTTCAACACTGATATTCCCATAATGCATGCCCACTCTCTAAATAATCAGACACCAACCTACTAACTGTTTATGGAGTGATATATGAGAAAGCAAATAATATTCTTGTGTCAAAATAATTATTGACATTAAGATTGCCGTGATAAGCACTGTAATCAAAACCTGTTGGAAAATGGGTTATTGGTAAGGGCAGGTAAGTACCTACAGTTATCAAAAGGCTATTAACCCCCACTAGGCTCAGTTAGGTCTCAATAAATTCATCCCAGCTCGACCCTTGGTAGCTTGGCAATGGGTGACCAGGCTTAACTTAGGAAACAAAGCGTAAAGCATTCAAGTATCATAAAACAGTAACTAAATAAAACACAGGAAACGGATTGAAAATCCAAAACCAATTTCTAATAATAGGATTTTTTTTTTGCTTTAAAATGACACCAAAACAAATAACATTGGATAAAGGGAACAGGAGATATAATTTTTTAAGGAGATTACCCATTACATCAAACTTCCACAGGAGCAGATGCCTTTTACCCAACTCCCTCCAACAGATGCGTGATCAGACTTTACTGATTATCTGAACCCTGCATCCGCTAGGGAGAAAGGGGAATGGAAATAGGAATAGAAAATGAGAGGCTGCCTCCAGATCCAGTTCCAGCCTGTGTTCCCCACTTGAAGATGGGATATTCAGTGTGTGCTTCTGTAACCTGCACTTTTATTGGGATTTCTTTAAAGGAAGGACCTGCAGTTGAGTGGTAAGAGCATACATAAGTACATTCACACTGTGCATTCAACTGTTCAGCTATTCACATTCACCCAATTCTATTGCTCTCCTAACCTGGATCTTTTGAGAGACTAGCCTCTCTCTAAGAGAACAATGTTAACTTTATATCTTCTTTTCTACAGGAGTTGGAGGTATCCAAGGTTCTCTTGAGAACAGTTCAAAGGTTTACAAATATACAATCTACTAATGTCTTTTACAGGAAACTAAAACTCCTTCTCAAGGTTCAGTTTTCTCAATCACAGTCTCTAGAAATTAGTCTGAGTGCTGATATTTGTCTCTAAGCCTGGCAAGTCTGCAAAGTGAAGAGTTTTTGAATATATAGGTACATAAATATTTCGGCAAAGCCTGGAAATCATACAAAAGGATTCCTTACTGCAGTTGCTTGAAGTTCTGTTAAGCCAAAATTAATTCTTCTCAGAAAGCCCATAACCAGTTGTTGGAAGAAGGAAGAAATTCAGCTTCTCCAGAAGGGAAAAAGTAGCTAGTGTGCACACCGTAACAAGAAAAGGAATTAATTACTCAAAACTGGAAGAATCCTCTATGAAACGAAGCTCCTCAGGAAAACTGCTCATTCTCCTCCCGATGACAATTGAAGTGCACAGCTCCCAGAGAGAAACAGCTGAAGGGAATCTTCAGCACAACACTAAGGTAAATACACTAGAGCGCTGACCTCACAAAGATTTGCCGCCACCATCTTGAGTGGCAGTTAAACCTGAAGAAGCTAGTTCTAAGAACAACCTCTACAAGAACTACCAGGAGTGAGAATGCCGCTGCTACCAACGTGGGTACAAGGAAAAGGGGAATCGTTTTTGCTGAGGGAACAACTTAACAACACTGGCAATAGTTTTCCTGACAGTACCCCCCTCCAAAGAACTCCCTCCCACAGCAGGTGTGTTGGGGAAAGTATCGTGAAATTGCTTTATCAACCTTTGAGCATGCACATTTTGGAAGGCTTCCCAGGACCTTTCTTCTGGGCCAAAACCTTTCCAATCAATGAGGTAATATAATGTTCCTTTTTTACCTTTGCAACTAAAATTCTATTCACTTCATATTCTAAATGTGAATCTACTTGAATAGGATCTGGAGGGGTGATTGTCCTAACATTGGGAGGGCTTCTTTTAAGTAGCCAGACATGGAATACTGGATGAACCTTAATCTGAGGAGGCAAGGCGAGTTTGACTGTTACTGGATTTACAATTTTCTTTATTTTAAAGGGTCCTACATATCTAGGCTGGAATTTTTTGTTCCCTCTTAAATGTAAATGTTGAGTGGATAGCCAGACCTTCTCACCCTCGCAATAACCAGGATTGCCTCTCCTCTTTTTGTCAGCAAGCTTCTTGTAAGAGCTCTTTGCCTTCATCAACTGTTCTTTAGTGGATTGGTAAGTCTTTTGAATTTTCTTACTGAACCTATTTGCAACTGGGACCGAGCCTTCCGACCTTCCTAAGATAATGTTTGAGTGCCTACCATACTTCAAATAGAAAGGAGAATAACCATTGGAGGCATGAGTAGCAATGTTGTACACAAATTCTGCTGTAAAAATGAAATCTGTCCAATCATTATTTTGGTCCAGAAGATATAAGTGCAGGTACTGCTCTATCTCCTGATTAACTCTTCCTGTTTCTCCATTGGTTTCCGATGATAACTAGTAGAATAATGTGAGTCTATTCCAAGTTATTTCATAAAGGTCCTCCAGAATTGGGAAACAAATTAGGGACCTCGATCTGAGATTACAACCACCGGAATGCTGTGAGCTCTCACTATGTGCATTGAAAATAAGGAGGGATGAAATTACACATTTTAGAAAAGGTGTCCACAAAACCAAGGATTGTGTGAAAACCTTGACTTGAAGGTAAATCTGCAATCCAATTCTTAGTAATGGTGTGCCAGGGATATGGTGCAATGTGAAGAGGCTGAAGCTCACCTTCAGGAGATAGTTGTGTTGTCTTTCCCTGAATGCTTTTATCACAGGTTTGAACATATTGTCTTATTTGAGGGATCATGGCAGGCCACCAGAACTACCTCTTAATTAATTCGATAGTCTTCAAAATGCCTTTATGGCCATCTAAAGGATCATCATGACACGCTTGTAGCGCTTGTTCTCGCAACTTATGAGTTGGCAAATATAAAACATTTTAAACAAAAGGGAGATTTTCCAGAACCTCACTTCCTTCCTTTTTGTTGGACCAATCTGAAATTTCTTGGTCAGACATGGATTCTCAAAACGTCCTTTTTATTTCGGAAAATTGTAAGGTGCAAAAAAACTTGTCTGCTGGAATAATTGGAATCTTTTCAGCTTCTCCTGCTCCAGGTATATTATTCATTCTCAATAACGTGTCTGCCTTAACATTGTCAGAACCAGGTCAAAAGTTAGTGGTAAAATAAAAATCTGCAAAGTACAAAAGACCATCTCAATTGCCTTGAAGTAAATGTATCAGCAGTCTTTAAAAACTGAAGATTTTTATGATCGGCTGAACACAGTGACTACATGACGAGCCCCTAATAAATAGTGCCGCCATTCCTGAAAGGCATCCTTTACTGCCAATAGCTCTTTGTCAGCAATTGGATAATTTCTTTCAGGAGGAGATAATTTCCTGGATCGAAATGCCACTGGGTGAAGTTGACCAGTTTCTTTGTGCCTCTGAGACAATACACCACAAATTGCTTGGTTGGAGGCGTCAGCTTCCACAAAAAATGGCTCCTCAGGGTTAGGATGGAGAAGGATCAAGGCTGTCGTAAAGGCTCTTTTGAGGAACTCAAAAGATTCTTCAGCATCACTTGACCAATGTAAGGGTACTCCTTTTCTCAAATGTTTTCTAATGGGGATCACCTCTTTAGAAAACTCTTTTATAATCCGGCAATAGAAACTGGCAAAGCCCATAACACTTTGCCCCTCCTTCACAGTTTTAGGAGAAGGCCAATCTAGGATTGTTTGAATTTTAGCAGGATTCATGGAAAGTCCATTTTCCGTTAAGACGGATCCCAAGAATTCTACTTCCTTCGCATGAAAGGCACACTTTTCCAATTTCACATATAAGTTATTTTCCAACAATTTCTTTAGAACTGCTCTCACATGATCTACATGGTCTCGCAAATTCTGTGAGAAGATTAAAATATCATCAATGTAGACTACTACAAATTGATCTATAAACTCTCCTAGAACATCATTCACAAAGTGCTGGAAAGCGGCCAGCGCATTACATAGCCCATGAGACATTACTTGGTACTCGTATAGACCACACCGGGTGTGGAAAGCCGTTTTCCTTTCATCTCCCTTAGCATCTCAAATTAAATGGTGCGCTCTGTGAAGTTCTAGTTTGGTGTCGATTTTTGCGTCTTTTATCTGATCTAGCAGTACTGAAATAAAGGGAGGGGATATCGATTCTTCACCATAACTTGATTTAACGCTCTATATTTGATACAAGTTCTCAACTCGTCATTCTTCTTCTTTCGGATGAAAAAAAGGGGGGAAGAAACTGGGGTTTGCGAGGGACTAATAAAACCGTTCGCCAAATAGTTTTCCAAATATTCTTTTAGGAACTTGATCTCCTTTTTAGTAGGAGCATAGATTCTACTGCAAGGTAGATTTGCACCTGGCTCAAGTTCGATCCCACAATCATAAGATCTGTGGGGAGGTGGCTCCTCTGCCTCTGCTTGGTCAAACACTGCAGACAATTCTTTGTATTCTGGGGTAATGACAACCTTTTCCTGAGCACAAACCACATTGGATTTAGTAGCTAAAACATGAGTGGGAGATGGTGCACTACTTATCTATTGAGGGCCATAACAAAGATTACAACAGTAGCTTGAATTTAATTGGACAGTCCTCTTTTCCCAATTAATTTCAGGGTTGTGCCCCATAAGCCACTTTAAGCCCAAGATCAGCTGAAATTGAGGAGCATCTGTGAGATTGAAATATACCCTTTCTTGGTGTTCTAGATAATATTTCAGAACTATAGGTTCAGTTTCATCTGTGATAGGGCCTGAAGACAGGTTTGTTCTACCCACCACACAAACAGGCTCTGCAATTCTTTTTTTGACAAAATGTATTCCCATTTTTGTGGCCAGAGAGAAACAGCTCGAGGGAAGCTTAAGCACAAGACTAAGGTAGAAACACTAGCGCACTGACCTCACAAAGATTTGCGGCCACCATCTGGTGTGACAGTTAAATCTAAAGAAGATAGTTCTAAGAACAGCCCCCACAAGTGAGGATGCTGCTGCAACCAACATGGGTACATGGAAAAGGGGAATCCTTTTTGCTAAGGGAAGAACTTAACAACACTAGCAATAGTTTTCCTGACACTTACAAATAAATAGCTCCAATCCGGTCATCTTGTCGCACCTCGACCTGGGCAAAGACAAAGTTTAAGGCTGACCGCAATGGAGCCCTGCTCGGCTACAGCCCCAGGTAGGCCTCGTCAAAAGTTTACCTTTGGACTTAGTCATTTTCTTGAAGATTTTCTTCAGTGGGACCAAGTTGGCAGTCCAATCTGACCTCCTGGAACTCTTCCTCAGATATGTGTCACAGGAGCCCACAGTGGAGATTTTTACCTCTGGACTTAGTCAGTTTTTTTATTAGATGAAAATCCTTCAACAAGGGCAAACTTGAATATTGATCTGAAGTCCTTGGAGCCCTCTTCAGATTTTCTTCACCGGGACGTACCTGCAAGTCAGGCTTGGTCACGGTTGACGCAAGTCGGCTAGAGTTGCCGCTGAGGGTTGGTCCTTTTATGGAGCTTTTTTCAAAAAGTTCTCCAAACTTCTGGATCTTCTCCCAGATGTTTTTTTAAGGTTCTTTTGAGGTCCATTGCTCACCCCAAGGTTCCAGAAGCTCTGAGATGCTCCTTGAGGGTGCGGACTACAACTCCCAGATTGCACCTGGTGTAAACTCCATTTTGGCCACCGGACAGTTGTCAGCTGGTCAGTTTCTTCAGGAGTTGGTGCAGGGGGCTCTGGTTTGCAATTTGTCTGCTATGGCAAACAGGGAGTTCCTCCTTGAACCAGTTGAAGCCAGCAAAGTCCTTCTTGTGGTGAAGCTCAAGTGTGCAGCTGGTGCAGTCTTCCAGAGTGCAGTGTCCAAGTGCAGGTCAGGGGTCCTGCAGGGCAGTCATCCTTTTCCTGTAGTTATTCCTTGTAGGGATCTGAGGAGTGGGTGCACGACTGCCAGTTTAATACTTGTTCCTGGTTGAAAAACAGGGGGGTCCTGGTTCTCCAATCAGGTACAGTGTCCTTCCCCCTGTGATGACCACTTCCTGGGAAGTGTGGCAAAAAAGCAATCCCAGGGAGCAACACACTTCAAAAATCCATCATGGATGAAAATTATTTTTGGAGGTTACATCTGGCTGAGCACCCCCCACTAGTTTGGCTTAAAATTCTAAACACCCCCCTCTCCTGCCCTCTCCTAATCTAAACAAGGGGGAACCTAATTGTCTGGGTTTGCAGGATGTGAGGGATGTGCTGTGTTGCTCCAAATGTCCTTCCCTGCCTTTGAAGACCAGTTGGGAAACCCTCCCACTTCCTGCTTCCACATCTGCTGAGGGAAGACCTTCTCCCCCAAGCACATTTCTGTGTGTTGAGCCAGGCCACTGGTCAATCAGAGCAAAGCAGCAAAGCAGCAAAACACTGCAGGGCTGAAGTTGCCAACTTTTTAGGTAAAGTATAAAACTCTTTACCTAAACAAGTTATATTAAACCCAGCAATTGTAAGCTGTGAGATTTATTATAACAATTAATTTGATACCAAACTTGAGGTATCTGATACTTAAGGGGACTTTAGAAATTAAAATAAAGTCTCCCCATTCTAGCCAATGGAGGCCATTCACTACAATGAGGGTAAGACTAATTTGGCTTTTTTACCTCACCAGAGCTTATTAAACGTTTTTATAAGGTCCCTGCTTATAGTTACATGGCATACCTTAGGTGTTACTTACATGGAAAAATAAGGTTGTTTAAGACTTTGGAACTACTTTTAATTCCAAAATTCGAATTTGCAAGTAACTTTAATTTAAACTTAGCCAGCAAGGCAAGCCTGCCTTTAAAATAGAATTGGGCACCTCAGCAGTGCAGCTATGGGTACACCACCTATGCTGGGGTCCCTAAACCTACATCCCCTACGGTATACTAGGGGCTTATAGGTAGGTTGACTTAGCCTAATTAGCCTAATTTTCATACTGATTTTACACAGAGCACAGACCCTGGGACTGGTTAACAGTACCCAGGGCACCATCAGAGTCAGGAAGACACCAGCAAAAAGTGAAAAATGGGGGCAAAAAGTCAGGGGGCCTGTGTAACAGCATTTTATTTCTCACACTACTCAACTGGGATGATAACATTTGTATAGTGTGTGTAGTAGAGAGAGTGTCCTGTCTACAACTGCCAGCTGGGCCTGTGTCTGTAATTCCAAACACCAACACAGTAGTCACTTGCCCAAAAGCCCCTGTCTGTCAACTCACAAATTAAGTACACTCACCTGGGGGTACAACATTTGTATAGTGTGTGTAATAAAGAGACTGACATGACTGCTAAGGCCAGGAGGCACTGTTACATTTACTTCACTCAGCCAGCCAAGTGTCCACTTCTCCAAAGACCCCTGTGTGGTAACTCAGACATTAAGGCTCTCATTATGACATTGGCGATAAATCCCACTTACCACCATGCTGACTGCTGCCAACTTATCGCCGCCGCAGAGGATATCAGTTCACCATATTAGGACACACACACCAACCCATCAGTTTACAGCCACAGACACAAATCCACCACTCCAAAGGTCAGTGATAAAGTGGCGGTATCAAAGCCCACACCGTTATGCCAACAGAACTACGCCCATCACATTATGACCCACAAATTACCACAGTGAACATTCAATGGCAGTAAAACATTGGCGGTACATACTGCCGCACTCAAAATGAACACACACATACAAAACAGCACCACATTTGACAATTCAAAACACACACACCAGACACCCATACACACCCCAACACCACTATAAAACACAGCCCCACATTACCCACAACCCTTTACCATTCCAAACCATTGCCAGCAGAGAGACATCAAGACCACAGACACAACTAGAGCCACACACTATTCACACTTATATACCACTCACACACCCCACATCACACACCCCAACACATTACCCAACACACCCTCACCTACACACCACATACAACACCCATAGCACCACAGAGACACCCCTTTTTACAGAGGAGGAGCTAAGGGTCATGGTGGAGGGAATGATCAGGGTACAGCCACAGTTATTTGGAGCACAGGTGCAGCAGATATCGATAGCTAGGAAGATGGAGATAAGACGTAGAATTGTGGATAGGGTCAATGGCGTGGAACAGCACCCAAGAACTAGGGATGACATCAGAAAGAGGTGGAATGACCTCCGGGGGAAGGTACGTTCCAATGCAGCAAGACACCAGCTCGCTGTACAGAGGACTGGCGGTGGAACCCCATCTCCTCCCCACAACTAACAGCATGGGAGGGGCAAGTCTTGGCAATCCTGCATCCTGAGGGCCTGGCCGGAGTAGGAGGAGGACTGGACCCTGGTAAGCCAACTCTTTACTACTACTACCCCCTAACTGCATGCCATCACATACCCCCACCTTCACCCTCACTCCCATCACTCCACCACTTCCCATACACCCCACCATCACATCTCACTCATCCCAATGCCAAGCCCTGCGCGCTCTACCAATGCATGGACACCACTCACAGCCCTGCAAGGGCACTCAGCACTAAAGCATGCACACTACAGAGAACTAATCATCCCAGCATACACCAACATACACATATAAAAGATGCCAGGGCAAATACAACCAAAGAGGGCAAGCCACGGATGCACAATATGTCAGACGCAGAAACCATAACACATCATTTACATCCCCACAGGTGCCTGCAATATTCAGTGCCTCAACAGAAGAGGCCCACAGTGATGACAGCGACTCTGGTCTTCAGGATCTGGATTACCTACCTGGCCCATCAGGGACCTCTGGACTGCAGGTTACCCAGGCTTAGTCACACACCACCACAGATCCTCTCCCATCAGGAAACACCACCACAGCACCCACCAGCATACCCACACCTCTGTCCCCAGGACACATCAATCAGCAGTGTGTCCACCTCTCAGGGACCCCAGGCCACACCTCGTACCCAAGACAATCAGGGACCTGGGGTCAGTGGCAGTGGGCACACTGTTCAGGGGACAGAGGCACAGGCCAACAGGGAAACTGGGAGGACTGCTGTGCACCAGGGGGAGGACAGGCCCAGGGAACCGACTCTCCAGGAGGCACTTGCAGAGCTCCTGGGAACTTATCAACATTCCCAGGACACGATGGGCCAGATCCTGGACAATGTGCAGGAAAACAGGCGGCTGCAGAGGGACAATACCAGGGGATCAGGGAGGACTTACAGGCCATCAACAAAACCCTGATCTCCATAGCAAGGGTGCTGGCAGACATGGCCACTAGCCAGACGTCTGAACAGCTTTCCACCTCCGCTACCGCTTGTGGCCAGGAGGCCCCCACAGGACTCAAAGGCCTCCAGCACCCCTCCCCCTGCAGAAGGAGAAACACCACACAAACGTTCCCTGCGATCCAGACAGGAGCCAGATGCACTTGCCGAGACCCCCGCCAGGGAATGAGACTCTCCTGATTGTCACCCTTGTGTCCCACTCTGTCACCCTGTCCACCTTGAACTACCATTGCTCCCCTTCCCATGTCCCCATGGACAATGCACCTGTGCTACAAACAGAGTGGAACAATACCCTGGGCTTTCCTCCATTATCACCCCATCCCATTGCACTTGCCTCTTTATATTTTAACACTTGAATAAACACCCTCGGGAAAAAAAGAAGTTTGGAGATTGTCATGTATATCAATTATGTATTCATTGAAGCAGGTACAAACATTGCAAATCAACTGTACAGAAAATGAGCATAGATTAATGACCTGTAGCTTGCTGCAGTGATCACACCTGGAGGATATGTGAGGTCACAAACATCTGCTAAATGAATTGCCAGAGGGAACAGAAAGTGGGTATAGAGGTGGGAAATATCAGCATGCCAGTGCCACAGAAATTGAAACAAATGTCATTGAAATATGAAGTAACACTGTCCTACCTGTATGTCATTGGAAGTATTGTCTGATCACAGATGTTCTGTTGTCCTCATCCTCATCCTCTGCCTCCTCATCCTCACTGTCCACAGGGTCCACTGCTGGCACACGGGCATCTCCAGCCTCCTTCTCCTGCAGGAATGGGACGTGGCATCTGAGGGCAAGGTTACGCACATGCAGCATGCCACCACTATGTGGCAGAC